>NC_087521.1:31303136-31620738 GCF_963921805.1 Phalacrocorax carbo | reverse complement strand
GCTGCTTTGTATATTCAATCAACTCAACAGTACCAAAGTTTGGCCTGAGCTGTCCTCGGCTGGTTCCTTTTTTATCTTTTTAATGCAGCCTTAGAAGTACAATAGTTATTGACATTAGGAAGAGCCAAATATAACAATGATGCAGCACAAATCCTATAGCCAGCCAATATTGTCTGTCTTGGCTACATGCAGCTCTTTTTTTTTTTTTCCCCTTTTAAAATGGAAAAATTTAAAAGGCCATAGCATTTATTCAGAAACAGGGAAAATTCAGGCTGAGCTGTTTGTTGATTGAAAAAATACAAAAACCCAAAGAGTGTTTGCAGTACTGCAGTGTTTCTATAGGCAATGTGGGAGGTGCTCAGCTCTGCTCAAACCAGAGCCGATTGCTCTCCCTGGCACTGAAGGAGCTTTGCCTGAGGCCAGGACCCCGCTTCACCCCTTGGTGCCAATGCTCCGCTGCTACATCTGCAGCCAACGGTGAGGGATTCTGTACAGTGGCTTCAAATACACGGGGCCAAATTCCTGTTAGTGTGAATTAACGCTCTGTAAGCATTGGCCCCTCTCTAGCAAAGCATAACTCATCCCATGGCAGGGAGCTGCAGCTCCAACTCCAGCGCCAGCTCCAGCTCTTGCTTCGTTTTCTTCCAGTATCATTGCAAAGGGCACATCCCAGTCTCTGTTATCTCATAGGGACCAAGGACTTGATGCTGCTGGGCAGCACCAGGCTGTGGTTTCAGTCTGTCCACAGAGGTCTCAGAGGACTGGCATCTAACAGGCCAGCAGGGAGGTTGGGGAACTGCATCTCTGCTTTGCACCTCTGACAACAATCTTTAGCTGCATTAATTGTACTGTCTGCCTCCCTACTTCCCGGCCTTGCAATCAGCAAATGAAGGCGAGTGAAAAGCATAATCAGCTGTGTGTGGCTTTATAGTCTTCTGCTCTGCCTTTTGGGCTGGCTGCAGCTCGGCAGCCATGCACAGGGAGATGGGAGCCTGCTCCTGCACCCTCGCTGCCTCTGCCTTTCTCAGGGCCTGGTCCAGCCCGGGCACGGTTTCACTCCCAAGTCCCCCATAGGACTGAGGCATTTTTAATTTTCTCTGCTAATAAATTGAAGAAACGAGACTCAAAGCATACTGGTCACAGATGGACCTGCCCATGACATTCTGTGCCTTGTTTTTTTTCAGGAATTTCTGCAAGAGGAAACCTTTCCAAGGGGTTGAAGCTGCAATGGTTTGTTACAAAGAGCTGAAGTGCATCCCTCACTCACCGTTCACTGGCCTCAGTCAAAACTCTTTTTCATTTGGTTAACATTGGCTCAGCTCATGCCTGTGCCTGCTCCGACTGTGACTTGGGTGGGAGCAGTGTTTGGAGGTGGTCAGGCCCATTTCCCTGCACCCCACACTGCCTGGGCCAAGACTACATCCTGCCAAGCAGCCCCAAGAGGGGCCCTGGTTAATGAGCTGTTTCGGCAAAGCTGTAAATGATCCCACCTGCAGCTCCAAAGCTCTGCAGCAAAGAGATCTGTGCACCAAAAACCACTTTGCCATCACTCAGTGGTGTCCAAGTAGGTGCCATGCTGAGTCACACTAAAAATTTAACCCTTGGATGAGGGAACTTCAAAGATATATTTGCTTTAACTTGGAAGTGGTTTGGCATCTCTGAATCCAAATCTGTCCAGAACGTGGTCCCACTTGAAACTGGGCACATTGTGTAAATTTTCCTAACAACTGGGTGCCCATGGTGAACCATGGGCATCTCCCACAATTGCATGTCCCACTGTTGCTCTGCACTGGTAAAGGAGACACGCTGCACAAGGGCAGAGGAAGAGCCAGTGTACAGTTTCTCTTCCAGCTCTCCCTGTGCCATATCAGCACAAGCCAGATCATAATTCTGCAGCCAGCCTTGAGGACAAAGTGTCCACAGTGCCTGCCATGGGGGCCGGCTGGGGGCTGAACACCACCTCCCCCCAGAGAAGGACTGCCCCTGTCCAGGCGGCGCGGGAAGGCAGCCTGACCTGCCCCGCTGGCTGCATGCCTGCTTGATACTAGAGGAAAAAGTATTGTTCCTTGCCATCTGCAGCCTTTTCTTATCTCTGCTTGCTAGCATCCTGTTCCCTCACTCAGTCCAAGTCTTTTTAAAAGGCCAAAAGGCAAAGCAGGAGGCTAAAGGGTGGGGGATTTCCTCCTCGGCATGGCTCGGTGACCGTGCATTGAGTGCCCGACTGTGGCTATTTTTGACACAAAGCAGACAAAGTGAGTGATAAAGGGATGGCGCCTTTTGGTGACATGGCCACCTATGCCTGGGTCTGGTAAGGGGGGCTGGGGACGTCTCTGCTGCCATTGACGGTGTTCATGGTGATGTGCTGGAGCCAGGGCTGGCACAGGGGCTGTGCCAGCTCCCCCTCATCAGTTTTAGACTTTCTGGACCGCATCCTGGTGTCCAGCTCTGTAGAGTGACAGGACCGAGGAATAACCGAAGGCAGATGGCGGGTTTCCCACTGAGGCCGGCAGCATCTTCGTGGAGAAGCCGGCAGGTCTTGTGAGGATGCACCTCATTTCTGCATTTGGTGGAGAGGGAGGGAAAAACCATCCAGCTTTCTGTTTCCAGCCTCTTAGGCTCTCTCACAGAGCTGGAAAACACTGAAAATAAAGCCTGGGTAGAGGGAAGGAAAATCTGTTATGAGACACACAGGCCTTCAAAGCTGGGAGCTGCTGTCTTGGTCTTGGGGGAAGCTACTGGCTGCAGCAGTACCAGGTCTGATGTATGCTGGGCAGCTTTGCGGAAGCGTCCTCAGGAGCATCACAGGACATCTTAACTCTCTCCAGCTTGTCTTAAAAGCTGAGGAGCTGATAGGAACCTGCCTAGCACGGCTTTTCACAAGCAAGAGGACAGTGAGCCGTGACCAGCCTGGCATAGCTGTGATTCAGGGCAGGTATCACACTCCATTCAGCTCACACTGGGGCAGGCGGGGAGAGCTGAACTTTAGATAACCTGGTAAGACTAAAGCAAGATCAGCTGAGAAAACTAGCCTGGCTTTTGACTGCTGCCAGACCCAGCAAAAGCCGGCGACGGAGCAGTCCGGGCTCAGACAAAACAGCTCGCTGGGCTTTGTTGCTGGCCTTTGTCTGCCTGCAGGCGGTTTTCTGCAAGGCTGGTTCCCCCTCTCCCTGCAAAGCTCTGCAAAACTTGCATACTGTGGCAAAACATGAAGGGGTGAGCTAAGAACCACAGGTCACTTGAACTCAACTTAAAGCAAAGGTGAGGGTTGTTCCTTTCCCTGCAGGGGGATTTACCCTCCCGGGGATACATGGAATACACTGAAGTGATGAGAAGGAGAAAAAAAATCTTCAAATTGAAGAACTGGAGAAATCCCAGAGGCTCCAGGCTGCTTGCTGAGGACAGAGGACAGGAGAGGGCTAGAGGGAATTACTTACACTCAGAAGAGAGACAAGAAATGAAACTCATCTCAGTATTTGAAGTTATTTGTACCCTGTCTGAGTTAGTGCTCATGATGGGTGTCTTCCTTACGGCATTTGGTGAAAGAAAGTCTGACGCTTGTTTAGGCTGCCAGTCTATCCCAGCAGTTTATTTTTAGCTGAGACGACTTGTGACAGCACAACAGTGTTGCAACACTACGGTTCTTGTTTGTGGTTCCCCTGTACTTTGGTACTGGAGTAAGTGAAGGATCCTGACAGGGGCTCATTGTGCTAGAAAGAGCAGAGATGTTGCAAGAGGCAGTTCCCTCCCAAAGAGGCAGTGTCTAAGAGAAAAGACCTGCAAAAGCAGAAAGGAGTTGGCCTCATGTGCACTCTGCTGCAAAGCAGTGGTGCTGTGGATGTGGATCCCTGTTCCATATAGACCCACTATGGCACAAGTCATCCACCCCCAACCTCATGTGCTCCAGCACCGCCGTGTGCTGCCCAAGTGACCCCTGGGCCTTTTCCTTTGAGGGGATGGTGATGAGAGGCTCCTGCCTTGGGTTACGCCTCCTTCCATCTCTCCTTTCAGCCTCGCTGTTTCTTGCAACCACTAAAGGATTGCACAGCTGCTTAGCTTTCCCCTCCATCCCCTCCATGAGCAAGAACCACACCTCTAAAATAGTTTTTCTAACTCCAGCAATGTCACCGCAACTGTGTGAAGGGACAGTGAGGAGAGCTAACACAGGACCAGGGAGGAGACAAAGATGAGCTCTAAGGGCGAAAAGGAAACCTAAACCTACAGCCCAACGCTGTAACTAAACCTGTCTGCAAAAAGCAGACTTCACAGTCCAGTTTCTTACCTGGTGTAAGAGATGAAACATCAAAGGATCTGGCCTCCTTGGTTACTCTCCCTTCACTTGCATGTGCTTTATGCCATGCAAGTCTATTAACTCCTGCCCAGGGTAATACAGAGCAGAATGAGGTACCTGCTCTGCCTCTTTTTAGGCAACACAGCCCGAGATTATAGCTGTGCTAGCCCTGTGTGCCACGCTGTAAATCCCTACGTGTTTGTTCCCTGTCTCCTCCTCAAGTTTTACAGGATGCCGACAGCTTTCTGCTCGTTTTATGATTTCATGGCAGTTGCTCGACACATCAATACTAGAATTAATTAATCTTGGCTACAGGGTAGGCAGCAGCTCAGGCAACCTAAGAGCAAACAAGGTCAGGATTTCAGCAACAGCCCATTTTGAGAACTTGCTGGGGCTCAAGCAGAGCAGCCTGATTTTTACTTGGATTGCTGCTCTCTTGCCTTGTTTGCAAGTTCTGTCCTGTTGGTGAGGATGATATAAAGCCAAACCCAGAAGACTACGGCAGATGACTGCTCCATACAGGCAGCAAGGACTGGGGTAGGGGCAACGTTTGGCACACAAACATACAGTCACTACAAAACAATTATTTACTTAAAATTCCTTTGCCGGTGTCCCAGCTTTCATTTGATGATGCTAAAAGGTCAGAAGGAAAATTAGAGCTTTTTGGCCATAATCCCTTTAAGTGCTAAATTCATGGAAAGCAATTGAACCAACAATTTAGATTAAGGCAATAGCTTCAGATGATGGAGAAACTCTGATCCTCAAAGGATGCCTGAATGAAATGCGGCTTTTCAGAATGAGATTGGAATTGCCCTTGGCCCCCTGTTACAAAGGTCCTCCCCGTTGGCTCAGTAAGTGAATAATCCAACACTACTATGCTTATTGCAGTGCTCAGCACTGCAACATGCCCTTAGATCACAGAGAAAGACTCCGAGCGGTAACAATAAATACAGGGGAAAAGAAAGCTCTATGTCAGACTGGCTCCAAATTAATCTGTTTCTCAAACAAATCATTACTGCTACTAGTGAACAGCATTTATCAAGTTAATGCTGCTCCTTACAGGCCTTGCTAGGGCTGAAATACCCTTTTTTTCTCTTCTTCTCCTCCCTGCCTAGCCTTTTTCCAAACTTTCTCTGGATCTTCAGGGTGCGGAGTGAGGATACCCTGTTGGAAAGGAGGGATGCCCTCCCTCTGTGGGAGCCCAGCAAGTACCAACACAGCAAGATGGCAAATGCAAAGGCAATCCCAAAAGGGGGCTTAGGGCAGCGTGGCTCCTTTCTCCCTGACCCCTGGTCCCAGACCCTGCTCCAGCTGAACACCCTCAGCGCAAGCAGGCAATAATCCAACAGGCTGTGAGATGATGGATAGGATCTTGTACAATTTAGTTGGGTTTTAGCCAGCTTGTTTCCTTGGTGCCTCTGTTGATAGAAGGGCTTTTACTGCACATACAAGCCTTAGCAGAGACAAAACTCATGTCTACGCTTTAAATAGGAGAATTGACAGACATGACACTGTCAGCAAAATATATTTTCCATGTATGGCTCTGGGTAGAAAAAGAGCATGTCTCTGCAACTGTGCTTAGCAAGCAAGGGGAGGTCCTGGGGAGAGTAGCCTGGGTTCATGCTCCCTGCAGCAGCCAGCCTGCACAGGGGCTGGATGTCAAGGGAGGTGCCTGGCTGTACCCCGAAAACCAGAGCACCCCTAAGGGCTAAGCTGATAACTTGCCCTGTTAGCCTTCTGGAGAGGTGCCTGCGCTGCTGGCCCGCTGGCAGGGACACCTCTGCCCACCCGGCTGGAGCAGAAGGCACTGGGACAGAAAGGTGGTTTCTCCTCCAAAGCCTGCTCAGGACTAGAGAGGAGACCATGCAAAGAGAAAGCCATCCTGGATTTTCACATGGAGCCAAGGGGTGATGGATAGGGGCGTGTGGATCCCTACAGCACAACCCCTATAAACAGATAGTTTTACTGTTGTTATTCCCATGTGCGATGGCCCTTTGTAATCTGAAGCACAATAGTTGGCTGGCCTGGTGAAAGAGAAAAACCTTCTTTATTAGCAACAGCAACATGTTAAATTCCCACGTATTACTCCTGCACAGCAGTTCCAGCTCTATCCTGAGCCCCTTGGTTTCAATTTTCCTTTTTTTTTTTTTTGAGTTTTAGATTTTCCTAGGAAATTTCTTGTCCTGAGAACAGTTCTGAGAAACATGTTTTCCATGACTGGTTCCTTCAGAAATGTTATTACTGGCCTGGGATAATTCTTATACAACAAGATTAAGTTTCTCTTGCTGGAAAATTCAGACACTACAAATTTTTAATATCAAAAACCAAACAAGTAGAACAAGTAATTTCTTAAGAACTTACACAATCTGGCATTTCATGGGAAAATGCTTCTTTCCAATGTGTGTGTCTCTTTTTAAGGAAACTAATGGCAAATGGGGTGAAAGGAAAAACATACAGGATAATTACAATCCGCCACTTATCAACCTGCTACTAACCATTCTTTGGAGTGGTAGCTAAACATGCAAAACACTGAACCTCTCTGTATTTTTATGCTGCTTTGAAGTGTGAGTTCCAGAGAAATTTTAGCTAGCATCACTCCAGCATTTCCATAACCGACTAGTGCCAATGTCTTTGGGCAGCTCTCCAGAAAGAAGTCCAAAACAGATGACCTAGTTGGAGATACCATGTCCTTAATCAAGAGGAGAGATGGGCAAAGAAGGGACCTGTCAAGGTCTTGCTGGGCAAGTTGCACTTCAGTCCTTCTTGTGCACTCTGGGATATTCCCAACATGCAGCCCCCAGTGCTCCAGGGTGGCATCTTCGAAGCAAAAACGTAATCTCCATTTGCAAAAGGGGAACCAAGGTTCTTGAAGTTTTTTAGAGGTGACTTTTCAGGGGTGCTGTAGTAGGGGTACACTCCCTGCTTCAGTCAAGCATGTGCATTTCACGCTCCCCCTTTTCTTGTGGCTGCAGCAGATAATCTTGTATAAATTCGGAGCGGTGTGGCAATGAGAGGTGCTGGGTGTCGACACTTGGGAGCTTCTGCCATCAGCAGATGCAGGTGTTGGCAAGTGCAGGCGGGCTTCTAAAAATATCCTGCATGCTTTATTCTTGTTTCAAAGGCCATTAAGTATTTCTATGAGAGTCTTTTTCATCTTCAGCATGGAGAACTGCCTAATACTCCCACGCATCCCTTATAATCCCCTGAATCTCAGGTTCTTCCAAATGTGAATATCTGGGCTGCAGATCTGTGCAACAAAGCCTTTAGTGCTGTGCAGCACCACCAAGTAATATGGGCAACGAACCTGAACTTCTTCTCATTTCAGCTGTCCTTATAACATTGTAATTCTACCAAGTGCAGGCTGTGGGTTTACTTGCCATATCTGTAAAGAGCACAATCAAATCCAATTACTCTTCACATGAGCGTAATCCATGCACGCGACTTTTTAATGCAGAATATTTAGGTCTGCTTCATAAAGAGCACTGAAGTGTTGCGAGGAAGTATCGCCTCACCCATAGGCACCTTACCAAACCCAGCTTACAACCATGCAAATCCAGGAGAGACCAAGGGCCAGCCTTAAAAACAAAAGCACGTTGCTTTTCTCTTGTGCTGGGCCTGCTGCTGCATTTCCAGCGTGTGTGCTCTGTGATTCCTAGCAGTCCGGGTGTTTTAGTCATCCTAATGTATTTGCTTAGGCACCAACATTAGTGTCAAAACCACTTAATGCAAAGGAAACTTCCCAGGAGTGCACCGGTTGCTGCCAGAGCACTCAGTCTTGTGTTGGGAGCGTATATACTGGGCAGCATTTACTACTGCAGGCTTGATAATGGATTATCCACAAATTCTGAGTGTAACTTGGAGGACTGCTTCCCACCAGGCCACCCGTGAAAAAGCTGCTGTGCCCCATATTGGGTGCCTGTGGGTCCTCCCGTGCTCACACCAGCCTCCAATGACAACAAATATGAGCTGAGGAGGGAAATATTTGTTCTTGGTTGATGCTGCTATCTCATTTCGAGCTGATGATTCAGACTGGTATCACTGAAGCTGTGATACGGTGACACCCCCCCATGAAAAATTATGGGGGAATCTGTTAATGAAAAATTATGTTTCCCATCAGGCTAATTAGGGCTGGGTAATTGCAGATGAAGTTCGGACTTTGGGAGCCCCTGGCGAGGTCTCTGACCCCTTTCCCAGCCCCTGGCAAACGCTCTCCCCTGCTGCCTCCAGGGCTCGCCAGCATTTCTCCTATGCCCCCCAGCTTTTTTTCAGTGCAAGCAGCTCGATTTGGAAGCATAGCTTTAAACCAGGCTCACCTGAGCCTAGTTGTGGGTTTTGGGGTGGAGGATTTAGCCAAAAGGCTTCCCATGTGACCCCATCTTTTAGTAAGCAACTGCAAGGCTCTGTCTTTGGGCTCTCCCTAGGCAAATGAAGAGACACATGGCTCACTCACTGCTTTAAGAAGCCCTTTTCCTTCATAATTTGTTAGCTGCTTTGATTATTTTTTTCTTTCAAGTTTCTGTGTCTTTGTTGTAAAGGAAACAGTTACGAGGAATTTAAGCTGAGCTGTGGAGGTGAAGAAGTAATTGGAGATCACATTTAAATCTGCTGCCAGAGTTTTGAAGGCAACTCTTAGAGTGATTTTTGTTTTCTAACCCCTTCTTTCCCCTTCGTAGCAGAAAATTAGCTTTCTGGCGATTTCTGGCCATCGCATCTTGCCAGAGATGTGTGAATCCTCTCTGTATTTGCCTGGTACCTATCGGGAGGCACTGCTTTGCTGTTGTTCACCTACTGTAGATCGGCTTTGCCTCTGGTGCCTGCTGCCTTCCTACCACGTGTGCTCCCTTCCCCGGGAGAAAATACTCATTAGCTGTAAAAAGGAAAACACAATAATAATAATAATAATAATAATAATAATAATAATAATATTTTTAAAACCCATTTCTGTAGCTCAAGTGTTTTTTGATATGAGTTCCAGTGCCAAACCCTTATGCCTAGAAATAACCAGAGCTAATTCATCTTTATAGATGCCAGAGTTACCCTAATATCAGCTGAATCAAAAATACACTTCCCTGCCCCTGCTTTGTACCTATAAGTGGTGCTTAGGGGGCCTTCAGGGCCTGGCAATGACTGGCTCCGACTCGCAGGGCACAGTCCCAGTTTCCTTGAAGATGGAAGGCGGAGGATCCCACTCCCAGGAGCTTTCCGGAGGGAGCGGGGAAGCGGCGAGGCTGGTTTGGTCTTCCCACATGCCAATTTACTGGAACGCAAGGCAAGTCACCTCATACGCTATCATCAAAGTGGAGGTGTTTATTCCAGGGGATTTTTGGGGTGGATTTGCCTAAGGCTGGTGCCTGAGCTGGAGAGGCCATTAATTAGAACAAACAATATTGACTTTCAGCCTCTTTTGAGAAACTGAGGATAATTTTAAAGAGACAGATCCCTCGAAAGGCGTTGTGCCAATCTCCTTGCGGTGCCAGGAGGGTCTGAGCCAGCCTGGCTCACCCCATCCCAGGCTGCACTTCCTGCACTAATGAGGATTTAACATCCTTGCTACAAATCTGTAGTCTCAGGACTAGGGGAACTGACTTTCTTTCAGTATAAATATCTGTGGAAGAGGGAGATCATTACAAACAATGTAACTATGAACAATCACTTAAAATATGAATATTGCAAATACTATTTAAATCCCAAATCTTAGATTTTTTCCACCCTGCAGAGAAGGGGTGCAAGCTCCTGCTCCCCCAGCCAGCTGCCTGGGTTGAAGCCAGCGCTTTTACGCTGCCAGGGAGCAGAATTTGGCGGTGCAGAGGGGATTTCTGCAGTGGCTGCGTCTCTGTCACCATGTGCTTCAGCAGCTGAAACACGGAGTTCCTCAAAGGGCACGCCATCAGATTTCCTGGCACAGTGCAATTCCCTGGACCCTTGGCATTTTGCAGCCCTTAGAAAAGGTTTCTTGCTCGGGGCTTTGTAGTGTTTGATGTTTTAGAAACACTAAGCAGACACTACTCTTCTAATCCTGCCAGACTTGCAATGAAGCAGATATGTAATCCTTCATGGGTATTAAATTGAATAGCAATAAAGTATATTTAAGAATTACACTGTCAAATGCCTGCCTAAGCAGAGGAAAATATTATTAATTTAAACTTCTTAAGAAATCTATTTCCAGTTGTTATCATCTGTGAAAGCCTCTGCTGCATGTGTGGGAGTAAAGATGAGAAAAATCAGCAACAGGCAGTCCCGGATCACTCTTTTCTGCACATTTGTGGGAGAAACATTTCCCTGTAATATATGGCTATATTCACATGTGTGCACATACTTCTATACAACTGCTTTTTTATGTGTAACAGCAGAGGTAGATGTATGTTTAGGGGCACCCCTGTGCATAAGGAAGAGCCCCAGGCCAGCTGAGGGACTTTGGGGCGGTGGGAGGGAGGAGGTGGGAGCCCTGCTACAGGCAGGCTCAGCCAGCTCTGGGAGCCATCCCTACGGAGGTATGAGCAACAGATGGGAGCAGGAATTGAATAGAGGGCACACCTCGGGGAGGGGGAGCAGCGAGGAAAGGTCTCTGAGTCTCTGATTTTGGATCCCCTTCTAACTCAGGAACTGTAGCTTGGCTTTGCTTGGGGTTTGGCCCAAACATGGGGGCAAGCAGCTAGGTGTCCCAGCTGAAAAGCAGGTTTCTCAGCTGAGTAAACAGCTGAGTTAACTACCTAATTTAACAATAATTTTAGCAAGTGATTAAAAGCTTTAACTCAGTCTCTACTATTGGCATGAAACAGATGAAAGGTCCTTTTCTGACCCTCGGTCGCCCAGCGCTGTGGCCCGGAGCCCTGGTGCAGGCGGAGGGGTGAGGTGGAGCTGCTGCCGTGGTGGTACCTGAGGCACAGCTCATGGTCAGGGTGGGTCCTACAAAAAAAAAGGCATTTGTGAGACTTCAGGTCAAAAAAAGAGAGGAAAACACCAGCTATGCTGGCCATGAGCTACGTGGCAGGATGTGGTGGGCAAAACACAGAATGGTGTTTCAGATGCTGAGGGACTTTTCTCCAAGAAGCAATTCCCATCCTCCTCCAACCAGCCGTGGCACAAGGGAGTCGAGAGCAGAGAAGCACTTCAGAGGTGAGACCTGCTGAAATCCAGCTCATATAGAGCCTGTCGCTTCCTATCAGGACATCACACAAACAAAGCCTACCGTCTGACATGCCTGCCCTCTCTCACCTCCACTCGCTGTCCCCCCAGCCCACCTGGTAGTCAGGCAAACGCATGGGTTTAACTGTGGTTTACATGAAAACTTTTTCCATCTGACAAAATGAACCCTGTGGTATCGCCCAGACCCATCTAGCAGTCAGCACAGGAACTGCCTGAGACCGCATGCTAATTAAGCAGCCTTTAAATAGTTTCCGCCAGCGATACAATAAAGTGCTGAGATCTCGAGATGAGGAAACCTGGAGAAGAGCAACAGGGTTTTCCGTGCCACCACCTTCCCCTTCCCTCTCCTATGACCAGTTATCGGCAGCTGCCTTCCCAGGAAAGCCACTTAATGCCAAGGCAGTGCTGGAAGATGCTCCTTCCCTAGCAAACACACTGATCGTCCCTGCTCCGTGGGCTCTGGATGCTGCAAAGGGTCCTGTTGGCAGCACAGGGCTGACCCGTTTGGGGTATGAGGCAGCTCAGCTGGGTGTGCTTAGTGCTGCAGCCCGGCCCCTTCATCTTAACAGGGTTTATTTGCATCCGACCTGTGCCCGGCCAGCGTGGGCACCTCTAGGCTGCTCCCATCACTCCCAGCTCCAGCCTGCCGGGTCTCAGCCTCCTGAGCCTGCTCAAACACGCCCCGCATGGAGAGCTGGGGCAAAAGCTGGAGTTTGTAGATGTCTCCCCTTAAAAATCCAGCGAAGCAGGTAGGAAATCCCCCCCGCCAGGCTAAAGTAGGGGAGCCAGGCCCAGCACTGAAATGAGTTTTGGTTTGATCCTGATTAGAAGACAGGAGGAGCCTAAGCCAACGCGGCCCCCGCCTTGCTTTTAACCTCAGATGACCCCATGTAAAAGGCCGAGCACTAAAGCTCTGCTGGCTGCAGGGATCGGCGGCTGCTGGCAGCGTTCCTCCATACCAACCCGCACAAAACTCCTCCGGAAAGAGTCTGGAGTCCCAGCAAGGAGTTTTTACTCCCGAGGATGGGGCACTGGATGTATAATAAGTCTTTTGCTGTA
Source organism: Phalacrocorax carbo (assembly GCF_963921805.1). Classification (NCBI taxonomy): domain Eukaryota; kingdom Metazoa; phylum Chordata; class Aves; order Suliformes; family Phalacrocoracidae; genus Phalacrocorax; species Phalacrocorax carbo. Next base: position 31,608,245 of record NC_087521.1, on the reverse strand, counting down.
GAGTGAGATTTTTATGGGGACGAATCTTTGCAGGATTTGCAGGTCTCCTGTCATCATTCAGGCATGTGCTGGAAAACCATCACCTAGATAACGACGCTGGGTCCTTTTTAAAGCAACACAAGTATTGTATTTCATACATAAAGTACATACCCCTCGGAAAGAATTTAGTCTATACGGTTTGACATTAGCTAAAACCTGTGAGATAAACATCTTTTGAATGGAGAATTGGAGCTGAATTCCACCATGGAATAAGCAGACTGAAGTCCCCTAAACTCATTTTTACAGAGTTTGAAAGGTGTGATAAAAGGCACATATTTCTGTGGCTGAGTCACCCCTTCAAACAGTGTCACATTGATGCTTGCATAGAAACACCTTCCTTCGGAGCAGCCAGCCTTGACCCTTTCAGACAGCTTGAAAAAAAAAAAAAAAGGTATGATTTTGGTGGCTTTTCATACTGTCTGACCAGCTGCCAGAAGCCCCTTAGGAGCTGCCTTCCTCTTGAGGCAAGGGGACAAACAGGAATTTGAATTATGTCCTCGATTTCCTCCTAAAAGGTAAAATTGGCTTTTTAGCAAATTAGAGAGGTTGGCTGGGCGGGGACTATCCTGTGATGGATGCTGGGTACCTGCCACCTGACGAAGGCTGTAAATCTGCAGTTCACCCGATGGAGCGACTCTGGTTTACACGGGCAGAGGGTTGGGACTGTCTGATTTATGTTAGGCAGCGGGACTTTTGGTTCCTGGTTATGTCCCAGAGAGTGAGGGAGAGGAAAAACCCATCCAAGCAAAGGTGGCTGCTCGCCTCCATGTCTGTGGCAGCACAATATTGGCCACTTAATTTCCTACTGATTAAACTGTAGGAAAACAAAAATCTGCTCTGCCTGGAGTGGTTTGGCTTCTGCTCAAAAGCCTTCTCATCAAAATGAAATATCATTTGCCGTGAAACCGTTAGCAGGAGGATAAATGTAGTTGTAAAAGCAGCTATTTGTAAAACCCAAGTAGGGAGTAGCAAAATACTGTAATTTAAGGGGAAAACTGCACAAGGGCTCTGGAGGGTAAGATGTCTTATAAAGCCCATGTTTCATCAGGGTTGTCTGGTTAGTGGGTTTATTCAGCTGCCTGTCCTGTAAATACAGAAGCGTTTTCTTTGCTAACATCTTTCTTGCCTTGCCTAAAGGCTGAGCTGGTTGGTGTGGTGCTAGCGGGAGCCTCCGGTTTGACATCAGTGTCCCCAAGCCCCAAGGTGCTCTTGGTGGCACCGGGAGCATGAGGCAAGAAATGGTGGTGTAGCCTCTCGAACACCCACATACTGTCATCAGTGGGGCTTCAGTCTGAAAAATGAAGCGCTAGTGAAAGAAGCAACCTATATAATCCCATATAATGCTGAGTAAATAGCAGGTTGTTTTAGTCCTGGGAAGTAGCCACAAGAGGGAGATGTGATTGGATGTATCAAATCTATGCCTGTAATAGGCAGAGATATTGACGAATTGAATATTAATTCAGAGATCGCCTGAAGCCCAAGAAGAAATTTCCCTGCATGATCATGCAGTTTTGGAGTGACCAAGTACCTGAGCTGAATTTAGGAAGTATTTTACAATGACAAAAATATTCATGGTCATTTTTTTCCCCCTAAAATCTACTTAGTCCTAATGAAAAAAAAAAAAAAGTGTTTTCTTGAATATTGTCTGAATTACATTAATAATTTTGAGTGAAAAGAGGGAAAATGTCAACTTCCCCAAAACCCTAAAAAAACAAGGAGTGAAATTTTCATTTCAAGTTGATTTAAAATAAATTTTTGATCAGTGAACCAAAAAATCCCTCATTCAGACAGCACAGCTGTAATTATCTCACCCTTAGGGGCAGACTGACCGAGTGACGTTGAAGCATTTTGGAGAGTGTTATGGAGATGACTTGAATCTGCTTCCCACAGTCTGTGCTTCAGGTTTTAAAAAAAAGTTTACTGAAAGCTATCAGTCTGTCACCTTTCCCCTGTCTGAGAGTCATTTCCACTAAAAATAAACCTCCTTATTTCTCCTCTCCCTCTTTTTTACCCCATCCCCTACAAACCCAGACTGTAATATCAAGGGGTTTTTTGGGGGCTGAAGATTTAGGAGGGGACTTGTAAGCTTAGTTAGTGCTGTGGATGCTCCTTTTAAAATCATCACGGTGTTCTTTAAATCATCTGACTCTGGACTGTCATTGTAACAGTGGGGGGAAAAAAAAACCAGCATTTTTTTCCTCCTGTTAGTGCTGCTTCTGTTACATAACTGCTAATAGAGTATCTGGCTCATCCAGGCCCTTGATCCTTGGGGCTTTTAGACCTATTTACACACAAACAGACTAACATCCATCTGAAAGTCATCTCGGGCACAGAGAAGTGATCCTTTTGCCTCCCTAAAATAACAATCCTTTTTTTACAGGGTACAGAATAACTGTTTGGCAAAGCGAGTGCCAGGTTGGTGCTTAGATTAATCTGCTTAGATCGACTAACACAGTTGTGCAAGAGTAGAAAATACCCAGTCAAGTAAATTACATCATCCAGGGAAAAGCTATTCTAAAGAGAGCACACTTTATAGCCTGAGCAAAATCCTGCTCAGTCAAACATTTACATATATTCAAAAGCATGAGCAGGAGATCATTTCTTTCCTTGTGACAAAAAAAAACACAAAAGGATCTTTGAAGTTTTGGCTAGTAGAAAAGCATCTGACTACATTAATCACTGGCCAAGATCCAGAATTAATTAAAAATCCATTATAATTTTTCTCACATTTGTAGTACCAAGTAGGTAAAGCCCCCAGTCCAGAAGAATGGAGGTCAAGGTGTAGCATGGCATTGCGTATAAGAAATGGCAAGTCCCTGGCTAAAATTGGGGCTGTCTTTGAAACATAATTCATTCTACTGTCAGACCGTCTTTTAACAACCTCCATCACTTGATGCTTCATGAAGATCTGTTGTTCTCACTGCAGTCTTAAATATGAGAGGAAGAAAATTGAACTTTGAGGGGATGAGCGAATTTAGAGCCCTTAACCACATCTGGATTTAAATGCTTACCTCCTGCAGACTTGGTTTTTGTTGTACTGCTTAGAAATATCCTTAGTGGAAGATCTGTGGTGGATGGTGAGACATGAAAAAGGCTGATGTTGCAGAGCCTGGCTGCAAGCAGCTCTTAGGTTAGGTTTTCTAGACTGGTCCCCTAAAAGCGTTCACCAGAGGAAGTGTTCAGGTTTTAGTAAAATTAAAGATGGGATCAAAACATTAAGGTTTTGTCTTGTGACAGGGCTGTGGCCCTCGTCCCTGATTGCAGCATAGAGGTGAGCTCTGGCTCACAGCATCCCACTAAGGCATGCCCTTGGGAATCACACCACAGCGGTCCCAAAAAAGGGGGAAAAACTGCCACCACAAATGTGTGGAAGGGTAGCAGAGGGTGCTGGAGACAGACCAGATCTTGGGGTCTCTGTTACGTTCCCTAGACCAGAGCCTGTTTGAGGCACTTTACACCCCTTGCTGGCAAACCCCAGCATAATAAGGCAGGGTGCTAGAACAATGCGGTGGTTGTGCAATAACAGCTAAATACAACCCACAGCCAGGTCCACAGGGGTCAAGCTCCATGTGCAGACCCCTGAACCCAGCCTTGGCAGGCACATCATGCCTCTGCTTTGGTTTTGCTTTTGCGGAAAGTACTGCATTAATCCAAGAGCTCTGCTTCGGCTTCCTGAGGTTTTCTTGAAAGCTCTTCGCTAGCAAAGCTCCTTGCCATGGTTTGAGCCTTGGATTACAGTTTGGGTCCAAATATGCAAGTGTGTCACATGAAGAATTCCCACAGAATGGAATAAAAGTATATAATGTGGTTGATCTAAGCCCATATTTAAACTTGGTGGCTTCTTTTAGCCCTGGTTATACTTCAGCTTGATAGAAAATTAGATTTGGGTTCAAATTATTCTTTCTTTCTTTTCTTCCTCCAAATTCATCTGATCAAGGCCCCTTCAGTTTTAAGAACACCTAGATACTCCATTTATATTAATTTTATTTTGGGATAACCTTTGCTTGCTACCTTTCCCTCCCATCCCTTTTCATCCTCTTTTTCCTGTGGTCTTGATTAACTTTAACTTAAACTCACATGAAATAAGAGCAGCCACATTAATAACAAAGAAGGATAAAATCTCTGCAAGCATAATTGAGCCTTTTAGGATTTTATCTGCCTGATCATGTTAGCAGGCGGACTATTAAGCTAATGCAAATTTTAAAACTAGCTATTGTATATTATATGTTGGCTTCCACAGGGCGTGCACGTGATCGGCTGGGAGCTGGGTGGATGATTCATCATTACAGGACTTAACAATGCTCAAGAGTTGAACTGGGCAGCATTAATCAAGTTCTTCACACTGATTGCCCTGCCCTGGCCTGCTTCTCTCCAGCTCTCCTCTAGCTCCTCCTTCCTGCTTATTCACCGGTTTGATCTCCCAGGTACTCTCAGATTTAGCTTCATAGCAGCGATGCAGATAACCACATCTATCCAACGTGTAAATACAACTATATACATGTCTTTGCAGGATGACGGTCATAATACCATGTACATATTATTATGTGTATCACACAGAGTCCTTCTGTTCATAAGAATGAGGAAAGTCCTTAATAAGCGTTATTACTATTATTGGTATTTAGCGACAGTCTTGTCACTGGCATAAGTGTTCCTACGCAAGTGTACATTAAATGCACATTTAAAATCCTCAGCCTATTTTTTCTACGCTGTAAATGAGCTGATAAATGATTGCGGCCTGTTGGGATTATAATATGAATTGACATTAAAAAAAAAAAAATTCCATCTCCATCTGTTTGGGTTACATAACTCGTGATCTCAAGCAATCTCAGAGGCAGGATTTTCTGCATAAATAGTACAATTTCCAGTAAGGAGATTAAGCCTTCTTTGCTGGGAAAGGAAGAAATTACCAGAAAAGCTGTCATTTCAATGAACACAAATAAATCATGTTCCAAAATACACAGGAAGACAAATTTATGTCATTGAGTCCCTCTGCCCCAGGTGCTCCCTCCCCACCTGTCACAGGGAGCAGTATTTTGCCACAAAAGTCCACTCATCCTTTAAACATTTATGAAATGCAGTCAGCTATATTTTCTATGTATGTTAACTCTTTTAAAAAATCAGTGCTGCTCTTAATACTGTACATTTTTACTGTTTTAATCCTAGTGCCTTTTTTTAATATCTGGCAACTTTCCGTAAGTGCCGGACTTCAGTAAATCCAGGCGTTGGGAAGCATACAATATATTCCATGAGTATAAACAGAGGCACTCCGAGCAGCTACTATAGGGCAGCCTGGTGGCAGATCCTGCTGTGTGTGATGGAGAGAAAAGCTCTCCTCCAGCAGCTGACAGCGCCGTGTGCGCGCTCTGTGAAAGCATGAGAGTTTTTAAGTTAAAAAAAAAGCCTTTTTATTTTTTTGGTGTGAATGAGGAAAAAACTCCATGTTTGGCCTATTTCTGCAAACAGACGGGCAAGTGTTTCTGCAGACAGAGTGTTACTGCACGTCACATCCTCCAGAGGCAAAAGTTCCCTTTAAGAGGCTGCTTGCAGAAAGCATTTATTCAAGCAACCCACAATGCCGGCTTTCCTGATGGCAGTGATGGCAGGGCAGCTCCAAATCCAGCAGCACAGAGCGAGCGGCTCTGGATACCTGCCATAACACAAATTCTCTTTTCTGGAGAGGAAAAACAAGTGAAGCCCACCCAGGACACATCATGTGTCCTGTGAAGCCAGTCCCACACAGAGCCCAAAGTGGGTGGTGCGCTTCCCCAGTGCTGCCCAGCCGTCTGCCAGGCTGCGGGCTTTCACCTGGCTCTCTCCAGCGCTACCCCCATTTCTGCCCCTGATTTATTTGTTATTGCCTGCTGCAGCTCTCACGCGTACCTGAACCCCTCTGGGTTGTGATGGGAGTTTCTCATCTTTTACGTCTAGGGTAATGTTTTGGCATGGACCAAGACGTGGCTCCTTGGCAGATCCCTCCTTCCTCTCCCTGGTGGCTTCTCCTCAGAAAGCTGAGCGAGTCTGGTATGTGGTTAACAGGAAATGTTGTGCTGGTAGCTCCCATTTTATTGCTTGTGCATTACCATCCCTCTGCTGAAACCACTTCATGCCTGAGTCATGTGTTTACTATCCCCATGCTCTCCGGCCACCTCCATCCTTTTACCCGTCCCCTGTGTGGTTTAGGAGCTTGGGGACCTCCAAGGACAGCTCAGCAGGATGCCCTGGGAAAGCCTCCCTCTTCCCACGCTCACCTCTTCATTTTTCCACCGAAATAGTGTGTAAAGAAGCAAAGAGGCCCTCAGCCAGCTCTCACACAAGTCTACAGGACTTTAAAATAACTCTTTATCTCCTCGTTTCACCACAGGGGAAATGAACTTAGCCGTGCTGATATGCAGAAGAAATGGAGCAGCAAAGCGGGGCCCGGCTGGCCTGGAAGCTCGTGCACTCAGCAGCACTGGCGAACTGAGCCAAACTCAGCATGCTTTGGAGAAGTGTCCCGTTTAGTACCTGGGGAGCTGCTGCTGACGACCTGCCAAAGCAAAACGTCACAGAAGTGACTCGGGAGAGCAGAGATTATGTGTGTACAGGAGGGATTACGGAGTCAGCACCTTCTCGCTGCCTGTCCTCCCCCTTTTCCTGCACATCCCCTCAACTTGGCAGCAAGAGAGTCCCTGCTCTGTGGGGGTTATCACACCTGGTGTGCCCCCCCCCGGGCACCGCAGACAGTGGCTTCCCATCAAACACCCTGTGCCTCAGCTTCATAAAAACCCCACTCTAAGGTGCTGCTCACCCAGTGAGGTAAATGGAGACATAGGTTTCCATGGCGGGGCTCTGTATTCCTGGAGATAAGCTGAGGGGAAAGCCCTGGATTTCCCTGCCAGGCTCTGCAGGCAGCACATCGAGTGTCTGCACGGGTGCCGCAGTGAGCGCTAATCAGAGAGTTGCAATATGCCATCACACATATGATGGATGACAAATGTTTCCCATCATCTGAAAGGAGAAAGGACAACTTCTGGCCTAGCCAAGTGGAGAAGAAAGAGGTTGCTGGGGCAGGAGATGCCTGGGAGCAGGGAACAGGGACAGTCGCCTGAACCCAGCCCTGTTAAACACCACGCGCCCCACAGAGGCTGCAGTCACTTCGTAAAGGTCAAAATCATGTTATAACGGGCCATGAACCCTGACGGTGTTTCAAGTGATTGATCGATACTCCTGGCACAGGCAAGCGGCCAGCGATGAGGCAGACTGCCACTGTCATGGCCAGGCTTGGCAGCAGCATGTGGCTTGCGAGCGAGTTTATAGCAGGGAGTTCCTACTGTATTTATGTTTTAATTGCAATGAGGCATTTGGGAGGAGTTGCCCAGGCAGAAGAGATTAGAGAGGACCAACAGAAGAAGAGATACTAATCGATGAGGTGATTGACTTTCTCTGGTCAGATGTGTTAGCTAACTCCAGGAAATTATATTTTCCTCATACCCCTCCTATGAGCCTGCAAGAGCTTGGCCTGATTTCACTGACACCCAGCGCTTCAAAGCTGGCCACGTCCAATCTCAGGAAGCATACCTGTGTCTGACACAGGCCATAACCCTGTGACCAGCAGCTACCTCTGCTTAGCAGCATTTTTTAGGTGAGCGTGCATATGAACCAATTAAGTACTTGCACCGAGATGGGCAGTTTTATAATTTATTTTAAAAAATAAACTGGTTTTGCTGTCTCAGACATGATAGGCAGAACTATTACTCTTTCCACGGGACTGCAGTAACAGTTTCTTTACCACTGTATGCAGCAGAGGCTGCAGGACGCTAACACATGCTACAGAAACTCTGAGGTCATGTGGAAACTTTTCAAATTAATGAGGGCTCCTGGACATGAGATAACTATGTTTTGCAAAATAAACATTGCCTCTGGGTAGTTTTCAGCTCATTTAAGTAATTTTCAGCCCATTTTTAAAGACAAGTTTGCTTTGCAGGGAAAAATAATAAAAGTAGTATGATGCAAGCTACTTGTCTTTTCTTGATGGAGTAAAAGCATGTGAGGGACTTTTTGCCTGTAAAAAATCCCTGTCAGGAAGTTTAGTGGTTACCGCACAGCTCTGTGATTTTGGAAACTTGGGATGCATCCCTGAGAAGCTGACTGGCTGCCTACATGATCCTGAAGATACCAATGGACTGGCAAGGAGCTGACCTTTGGGTTGAGCCAAGCCTGTGTGTCTGTGAGAGAGGAGGGGGTGTTTTCTGCTTGGTTTTATCATTGTGGCCATGTTTCCATGTTTCTGATTTTCCACTGAGAAGCCACACAGCCGGAGCAGCCTGCCTGTCCCTGCCTTTCCCGCAACCCGATGCACTGGGGGCGCCTCGCACGGGCTCCCCTCTGCCCCCGCCTCTGCGCGTACCTGCGGGGAAGCAAGATCACACCAAGATTCAACATAAGAGGCATTGCTCTGTCAGGGAGGCTGGCTATAGAGGAGCCTGAGATGTCACTGAGGTGTTTGTTTCCCCCTAACTCTATCACTTGCAGGCCTTTTTCTGTCTGCCTGAGCCTTAGGGATGCTTGGCAGATGGATGAGGGTGCAGTGCTGCGGGCATGTCAGACTGAGAGCACCAGGGAAGCTGAGCATGCGTTCCTGCCCAATAAATCCCTTACAGTGATACATAGGCCTCTAACAGCTACTGAGACTCTTTGGCTTGTGAATTCCTGGCACAGTTCACCTTGACTATGTCTCCCATGGATCTTGGTACCTAAGGGGTTGATTTTTGTTTGTTTGTTTGTTTTCAAGGTTAAACCAATTTAAAACCCACCAAAAGTGTTCCTGCTACACCAGAATGGATTCTTCCTTCTCCAGAAACCATGCTCTACTCCGCCAGTTAGATTTCTTTTGCTGCCGCTTTGGGAGAAGACGGTTTAGTGTTCAGCTGCTACTCCTATCAATAACCCATGAGCTGCTGTACTCAGGCCTATGCTCGCTTTTACCTGGGGGAGACTACGGGCGGTACTGCCTTCTCTCAGTTTTGCGTAACAGTTCTAACTAATATAAATGAGTAGTACAGATGCTATTGCTATAGTCCTCTTGCATTACTTTTTTTGAATAAAGGCTGCAACCACGAAATAATGATGAAATTTAACTGGTTTCTGACCTTGCTGTCCAGTTTTTTGGTGCAATGTTTTGTTCATAATGAACTGAGGGCTTCTCAACTGTCTAAAAATGAAAATTACATCCATGAACTAACTTTTTTTCTCCTTTGCAAGACAACAGGAAAAAAACCAGACTGGTTAGCTTGTGTGTACCTTTCTCTGTTGGGTGCATTTATGCACTAAAGGCTTGCACTGAGCAAAAGCTGGCAGCATAAACAAATTTTCATTTGGCCCTGAAAATGGTGAGGTCTGTGGTCATTCTTATCTAGATCCAGTTCTTACAAGATCTTTGTTTCCCACGCTCATGAGTTGCCTCTTATTGATAAAGAGTTTCATTACTTAACATGTGATCTCAGATAGCAAAGAGAGGTTTGATGCACCAACTTTGTCATTATGGTTCTGAATTTTGCTTACTCAGTTCCTTGGCAAACTCCTTCCATCCTATGTTGACATCTTTTGACATACGAACCCAGGGTTTCCCTGGTCTCTGAAATGCTGTGCTTATTAGCTCCTAACATAACCTACCAGGATTGCCGAATTCTTCATTAACAATATAGAAATGCCCCCAGCCCATTCTGTGCCTCAACTAGTAGCTTTTTTTTTTTAAGTATAATTTTCCCACCTGCCAAAGTGCCCTGACAACCCAGCACCGGTGGTTCTTGTTTCACCGCCATGCACTTCACCCTTCCTGCACTCCACACTGTCTCCAGCTAAAGTCCCTGGGAATGAAGAGTCTGAACCAAGAAACAGCTGGAAAGAGATCAAAGAGGACATTGGTCTCTGCTGCTGCTGGCCGAGGTGGGTAGCACTAAGGAGAAGGCACCAGCAGAGTGCTCAGATGCTGCTTTGTGGTCAAATACCCTGGAGCTGTTCAGTCGCTGCCTTTCCTCAGCTCTTACTTGGCCATTGTCTTCCGTGACGGGAGCTGGTGCAGTTCTCCTGGAAAGTACCTATCATCCCGTTTGTAAGTGGAGAACTCAGTCGCCCTTCCAAAGGACCAGATCCACAAACTATTTATGTATCTAAGCCCGACTGATTTTTATCTCAGTTGCCTGAGTATCTTTGCATATCTGGACCCAAGTATTTTGTCTGTGGTCATGCAGGAAGTCTATGGTAAGCAGAGAAGTGAAAACACAACGCAAGCTAAAGCTGCAACTACTTGTGTCATTAGTCCCTTCATTGGGATATTTTGGGGGCAGGAGAAGATCTCAATGTGCTGTGAATAACAGCAGTATTTTGCCTCTGCATTTTGATATTTGGCTTTAAAATAAAAACCCACATCATTGTTGCAAATGATGCCTATTGATTAGCCTCCCATAAACTGGAGAGCTCATTTCAGCTGGCATTGCTGTGGCTGAAAGCCAATACTGCAATTGATCATTTAATTAACTGGAAGAAAATTAAAGGAACTGTAATCTGTGTCTCAGCTCCGTTGTTATCAAGCTGGCAAAGTGCTTATTTCTGCCTAGAGCAACAATTGGTTCCTTGACCCTGCAATTAAGAAACACTGGTTTAGGCATCCCCCCTCACCTACCCACCTGGCTTTCTGCAAGGTAGGGAGCAACGCGACCAGATCCTTCCTTCATCTGCCTGTGGATCCCAGACTCTGGGGTACCTGATACCTCTCACAGCTGGCTGGATCAGCTCAACTCACATCTTCTCACTGCATCTGTCAAGGCTGTGGTTCTAGTTGATAGGTGGAAAAACTGAGTCTGTAAGAGAAAAGGATGTACTATAATTTTTTAAAGGCTGAAATGAGAACATGGGAGCTCCTGAATGTACTTGAATACCAGCATTTCCTTGAAGGGATTGTGATACCAACTTTCATTTTGTTACTTCAAATAAGTGAGAGGACAGTGTGTTTGGGAGAGGAAATACTGCTTCTGAAAACATGGTGAGCTCTTAAAACTTTGACTTAAACAAGCAACTTGAGTGGTCTGTGAACAGAGAGAGGAAAAAAAAGATGTAAGAAACCATTGTTTTAATGATTGTGTTGCCATATCAAGAGAAGAAAGGCAGCTGCTTCCAACTTGTCTTTGCATGCCTAAGTAATATATTAATTACCTCATTCCCCCATAAATGCCTACAGTCCTCCAAAAGGCATGTTAAAACAGACACAGTCATTAAAGCTTGCACTGCATTTTCTAATGTGTTGCGGGAAAACAAACAAACAAACAAATAAAACCTCAAGTCCTTTGTGTTTTAGCTAGATCCAAGTTGGGGAAATGTTAAGTAGAAATACTTAAGGAGCTGTATCATTGGAAAGAAAGTGTGTTTTAATGCCAAAACAGGAAAAAACCCAGATTTTTAAACAGTTCTCAGTTTTAGATCAGGTAAAATAATGTGGTCCCCTTTACATTTTAATTACAAGCGAAGCTCATTCAATTTCATCTTTTGATTTATTTCTGAATCTTTCTTGCTCCATGTGAGAAACTTGCGGTCCAGGCTGTAAAATAACAAAGGGCTTGGTAGAAGGGATGAAAAGGATCAAAGAAAGGAAAAAGAAACCTCTTTTAGAACTTTCCTGCGGATCATAACTAGCTGTAGGAGTCAGAAATGTGCATGGAATTGAAACTACATGTCCTTCTGAGAAACATATTTTCCCTCCCCTCTAGGTTATAGCTTATGCAAAGACTGTCGCACAGTTCACACTGCATCTGCTGACTGCTCATCTGGTTTCCCTTACGTGTCCTCAAAGCATTTCACTTGTGTTTATAGTAGCTTCAAAAGGGAAGCTGGGCAAAGAAGAAAGTAAAACTAGCCCGGTAAGTATGAGGTGTTATGGGCTGATTGGCATATTGGGAGTGTCTTTCTGGCTCCAGAGATGTAGGCTAAAACCACTTTGTTGGTCACAAGCAAAACCAGCCGGTGCCCTGCTTACCGGTGTGACGACAGACCGTGCTGCGCTGGTCACTGCGGCCTCATGAGAAAGTCGTGCTTGGAGCGTGTGAGCAGAGGCAAGGGAGGCAGGGAAGGAAATCTTCGTGTCTCCATCTTACACAGTAAAACCCATGGTCATGAGAACAATACTTGATAGGCTCAAGTGTACTCAGGGCTGAGCTGAGGAGCACCAAACCTGCTGTTTAGGCACCCCTGCACCCCCCAAAGGCTGAGTGGCACAAATTTGTGCCCAAATCTCTCTTTTGCCTGATTTGGAGCAAGGATTTAAATCCAGCTCCCCCATGTCCCCAAGTACCTCTCTGTGCACAGCAGTTTAGGGGCTAAAGTGAAACAGCTCTCAGAGGAGGGAAGGAGTGAGGCTTTGCCCACGTGGGTACCAAACCCTGGTCTGAGCTGGACAGGACAGAGATTGAACAAACATCTCTGACCTCCAAGACAGCGCTTTACCCCCACCCCACCCCGCCCCTGACTTCAGCTACTCTTTCCAAGTCCCATTGCTGTGCCCAGCTGCAGGGCAGAGTTACCAGCCGAGGATCCTGAGCACGGAGAAGTATCCTGAAGGCCAAACACCGGACCTGGCCTTGGCATGGTCCAAGGAGCACTCATTTTTCCTGTGTTCCCATTGTTGTTATCCCCGTCACCTCCCCCTCAGCTGGTTTCTGAGGCTCCTGAGCAGGTCCCGGATCTCCTGCATGAGGAGCCACACTCCATGCCCGGCACTGCGGCAAAGGATTGCAGCACTGAAATCTGAAAGCCTGTCTCTAATTGATTTGTGCAATGCCCCACAGGAAGCCTCGAACTGAACCTTAGCTCCCTGAGTCTTCGTTCAGGGCTTTGACCACAAACCCATCTTTTCTGTAAGGACAATTTTACAGTTCCATCCTGCTTTTTGTCCACATCAGGAAAACCACCTTACAATTGGCAATATCTGCTCAGGAGTGGCCTGGGGTTGGCAGGGTGCAGCCGACCGGTGAAACTGTACAGTGTAGCCTGCTGAGCGCCTGCTTGCCGTATGCTTTCATCTGGTAAATTCCTTTCATGGGTAGAAAATCCTTTGCCCAAATCTAATTACACTGAATTGGACATAGTGCTTTTATTATACTGCAGAATTTCTTACCCGCATTGGTGTACATCTCTGTGCAGAAATCACAGTCAAGAGAGCATTTCCAAATGCCTAAATGTGCACTGAGTCAAGCAGCCTTTAAGAGGTGGTCATAGTTAAAAAAATGTGGATTGTGCAAATGCGAAAAGAAAAATAAATAAGATCCTGGCACAAGAAGGAGAGGAGAAGCGCTAAGGTTAGAAAAGACCAGTGGAAATAACAGTTGCCAAAGAGAGATTGTGTCTGCCATCACGTACTCTTGTTTCAGACAATCTTTCATGTTTGAGAAACAGCAGCATTAGGCTTTCACTACCAGAAGTTTGGTTTGAATTTGACTCAAATTTCAATTCACTTATTTATTACAAAATAAGTTGACCACCAGAGATCTCATGTTCTTGCGCTGTTAAGCACAGTAAGTCATAGTAACAAGCATTAGATCATCGGCAGCCTGTGTACCATGGCCACGGGTCCACATGGCCTTAGTGACCTTGTGGTGTTTCAAGTAAATGCTCCCACAGGGGTGCTGCGGGTAAGGGAGGTTTTCTAGTCACGTATCCGTAGACTAGCATGTGCCCTTCCTTACAGCGCTGTGCCTATTTACTGAATCAATGAATATTAATTCCCTAAATGCAAGGGGCTGTACTATGAAGCAAAAACCCAGGAAAGCCAGTGCTGTGGGTGGGTTGTTACAGAGACATCCCCTGTGATGTCAGTCCCCAGCTCCAGCAAGATAAATGCAGGGAGTCCTTGCTTCTATTTAACACCCTCCACCTGGTAAGTCCATGCTCAGAAAAGGTAAGTGTTCTTCAGAGGGAAGATGCCTGAGGAAATTAAGCCCCTGACCTTCTTCCCGATGAAGTCAGCAGAAGTCTCACCAATCAGTATCGATAGGGATGGGTTTGGGTCCTGAGAGTTAACGCATACAGAGCCCATCACAGTGGGAACTGACCCGTGGGCAGGCAGATCTGAAGCCAGACAGGAGCATATTGCCCATCTTCAAGCTGATCTGTTCTGCTGCTGAATCCTTGCCACTGTCCTCACCAAGCCGTTTGCTGACTCATCAGCTTGTGCATTTGCCCTAATTAGTCATATGCAAACACTATTTTATTCAGGAAGTTCTTTTAACGTAAGTTGGAGTATGAACTTAGCACAGCAATAAAGGTCAAGAAAAGTGACTAAGGTACTATATACTGTAATAAGTTTCTGTTATCAGCCACTGGAAAAGCGGGAAAGAAAATGTATATGCAGAATTTTAGTGGAGTGACAGAAAAGTTTAATAAGGGGGAGGATTGGGGGGGGCTGACAGCATTTGCTTAACATCTCTCTAGAGCGGCTATAGTATGAAACAATTGCTGAACACATTTCCACTAACATCCTCCTGAAACACGGTTTTTGATGAAGTATTCTTTATTATGAGCTTGGGGTAAGCATGCTTGGCATGAGAGAAGTGTGTCTAGTAAGGAGACCACAACACTTACAGCTCCTCAGCCAGTTCATGCTGGGAAGTCTGACATCTTTGAACAATTAACTAGAGCAGTGTTAGTAATTTGTAGCCTGAGATTTTTCTGCAGTGTCTTTTAGTCAGGGATCACTAACACAGCTCAAGCCTTTGTGCCTGAATGATTTTAAATGATCAGAACCTAGTGTGAGAACACTCAGTGAGGAGCCCTTTTGATGTATCGCACAGTATGTGAATTGGATAACGGTAATAAAGGTGCACAAGCGGATCGTAAGACATCCGTGCTTATGGGCACCAAAATTGTCATTCAAAGGAGTGACAGCTGTAGGATTGAAAATGAGAGCCTACTGGGTGGGATAAGCCAGGTTCTATAGCATTACAGCTAGGCAGCCCCTGTCTGGACCACATTGGTGCTACTTGGTCTTTGAAGGGAGCATGAGCACTGAGATTGCAGCTGAAGTGCAAAAGAGACTTTCACTTTTGAGTCTGGCTGGCTCACCGGGAACCACTTCATCCTCATACGCAGATTAGAGAAGCTACAATGGCTACTCTGAGTGGCACCGGCCTCCTCTACAGCATGGGAAGTACCTCTGGTGGCACCACTTCGCTACTGAAACTCCCCCGCTGGGTTCCTTGTGGGAAGGGCTCTGATGGGGGAGGTGGCACTGAGCTGGGTACGTCATTACTGCACCTGCCAGGAGATCCCCCCCATTTCACCAGGGAAATTCCTCAGGGGCTGTTATGGTGACTCTGTGACTGCACCAAAATAGTGCACGGCTGCCGAGCATGAGTGAATTCGTCCCTATGTTTAAACTGCCTAGACTTAATTTTGAAAGATGAAGTTGTCCATGAGCTCATGTGGGGCTTGTTGGTGCTTACATGAGAGACCTGAGTTTAAGTCTCACTTTGATTATTTCTCTTCTAGAGGCGCCAGTGAGTACGGAACAACAGAAATACCAGCAGTCCACAGCCACGGGCTATCCTGTTGTCACATCTCATGAGCCAAGTAAAGCTGGGCTTTGTCAGCATTTGGATGAGAATCCTTAAGTGAATAAAAGCAATCCATAGCACCTGTGCTTCTTCTGTATATCTGACTGCTGTGGGCAGAAGCAGTTAATTTCATACAGAAACTCTTTGTGATTTTTATTAAATGTCATGGTCACTGCTTTTTCTTCAACAGAAATTAAAATAAAAACCAAACTCCAAAACACCCATAGTTGTATGCAAAAACGATTGCTCATTACCTGGAAGTTCGGAACCCACCGCAGAAGCGTTAGGAAGGTGCAGTACTGGAACAACATCATTTTGCCCTGCAGGTGTTTCTTACAACATCCCATGTGCACACAGCAGGGCAAGGGTATTACTTATGCCTGTCAAAGCTGCTTTTTTTTTGAAAGTATCATTATCCCTGAGCTGCAAATTGAGTAGTCTCACAAGGTTCAGCTCCATACGCTCACTTAAAGTCCTTGCTGGAGGAAGCCTACAAGATGTAAAGGAACGGCAAGGGACGGAGTGCTTGCGGCAGGAGGCCCGCGTCCCGCCAGGCCTGAGCCGGAGCTTGGCGGCGGGGTTCGGACCCGCCGGGGTGGGGGGAAGGCAGCGGGGGCACGGTGCCTCCCGGCAAGCCCCGTCCAGCCTTCCCGGCTCTGCCTTGGGGTGTTGGGCTTTTGGAAGTTGTAAAAGTTGCTTGAAATGTGCTTAATTTTCGGTGCGTTATCCTTTGGGCCCACCCGGACATGCAGTTGGTGATTCCCTTTAATTAATATTAATTAATGAGGTTTTGAACTCTTTTAATTGGAAACGTCCTGGGTTTAGGACTCCAGAAAGGAGTCAAGCATTGCGAAAAGAAGTTCCCTACCAAAAATAATAACGAAAATATGCGATATGCCCATAAATGTGCAGCCGTGTCGGCGGGCTCTGGCGGGCGGCGGTCTGATTTTTGGCGAATTTCTAACGATGTTTCCTGGCGAAAGCAGGGGACCCCGAGCTGGGGCGAGCCCGCTGCCGCTGCCTGCCCGCCGGGGTGCAGGGTGATGGGGTGGGGGGTGCCGGGGTGCCGTGCCCGGTCCCCGCGCCCGCAGCCCGGCGGGGCGGGGTGCCGGCGGTCCCGCCCCGCGCACAGCCCCACGCGTGAGGCGGCCCCCCCTCCCAGCTGAGCGCTCAGCTGACCCCGCCGGCCGAGGGGCCGGGCCGCGCCGCCGCTCCTCACTGGCGCATCGCGGGGCCCGGGCCGGCCGCGCCCGCCGCCGCCTCCGCCTCCTCCTGCTCGGCGCCCGGCCCCGCACCGCCCACCGCCGCCGCTGCGCCCTTCGCCGCCCGCACCTCCCCGCAGCTCTGCCCCGATGCTCTGAGCCCACGCGGCCCCAGACCCGGCCCCTTCCCGGCCGCGCCGCCATCTCCCCGCGCCCCGTGGCGGCCATTGGAGCCGCCCGCCTCACACCCAGGGAGCCGGCGGGAGGAGAAGCCAGCCCGCCCGCCCGCCGCCATGGAGAGCCCCGGCGGCGTCACCGACAAGAAGAGGTACCGCCGGCCGGCGCCGCGGCCTTCCGAGCTGCCCGCCCCGCCGTGCCGGGGCTCGGCCTGCGCCGGCAGCGCTGCTCGCTCGCCGCCCGGCCCCGGGGGCCCGCTTCCCCCCGCCCCGGGGCTGCCGCCCCCCGCTACCCCGCCGCCGTCCCCCCGCTTTGTTACCGCCGCCCCCTCCCCATCCTCCGTGTCCCCCCCCCCCCAGCCCGCGGAGCGCTTCGCTCTTTCATTCCTCCTCCTCCTCCTCCTCCTCCCCGCCGTCCACGTCGCCATTTTGTCGGCGGGGGGAGCGGGCCGGGGCCCCGCGGCCGGTGGGGGGGGCTCTGTGCGGTGCGGCGCTGTCCCGCCGGCCCGGCCTGGGGTGGCACTCGGGTCCGCGGGTGCGGAGAGGCTTGGCGTGTTTTCTGCCCTTCGCGGCCGTGGGGCACGCGTGGGCCCCGCTCCCCGCGCCATCAGCCGTGGCGCCCGGGCGGCCTCGGTGCCGAAGGGCAGACACCCGGGGCTGGCGGCGGGGCCGAGGGGGTCCGCGGGGGTCGTGAGGGGAGCCGGGGGCTGCGAGGGAGCGCCTGGCCTCGTCCGGGTTGCAGCAGGGCTGGGGGCTGCCTTCGCTTCTGAAAGGAGCGGGTAGGGATCGATGGCGCTTTATTCCAGGCGGCCACTAAGCCTGTGGTGCTCCGGTTTTGTGCAGAAAAGGGCCGTTTTGGAATCTGGAAATATTAAGCTTAAAAAAAAGCCCCAAACCGAAAACCCGCGGGGTGTTGGGGGGGGGGGGAGGGTGGTGGATGGCCGCTGGGCAATGTGAGTTGAGTATGAATAATTCACCAAGGGTTGTTAGCTCAAATTAGGAGGGGGAAATAAAAGCCTTAAAAGCCTTTGTTACATGGTGAAGTTAGGGAGTTTGAGTATTTGGGTGACCAGATTTCTGCGTTGGTGCTCCACCGGCGCGCTTTGTGGAGGGATTAATTGCCGTAATCGCCATCTGCAGAAGACGCCGCTTGTTTATATTGTTATTGATACCTTTTTTTTTTTAAAAAAAAAAGATGGATTTTCTCAGGTCTTGTATCAGAGGGTCACCTGAGTATGTTAAACACAATAAGTATTAAAGCGTGTAAGTTGTGCTGGAGAGGAGACTGGCTGGCTTTTAAAATGGATGGTGAGCTTTGTGCCGAGCTGGAGCTGGGAGCGCAGGGTGCTGGGATGGGGAGCAGGGAGCGCTTCACCTCTAGGACGGGATCATCCCCGGGATAATTTGGAGCTGTTACGGCCGTGCAGGGTGTAGGGTGGGGGGAGAAGCAGCTTTTGGTCTAACAAAATCCGTACAGTGGGGCACCTGAGGGTAGCACCGATTCTGTAGCCTTTGTTTTTTCTACTCAAAGCTAATGGCTTTTCGGAAGCCTGGGAGAAAACGTTGCAAGAGAAATGATTATTCTGTGCTTTGCTCTGCTGCCCTAATTTAATGGCAGGTCTATAAAGGGGGTTTGAGACTCGAGTTGTTCTCTGTTGCTGGTTTTTGTTTTGGGTTGGTTTGTTTTGTGTTTTTTTTTTTTTTTTTTTTCCCCTTGAGCATTTGTTATTTTTTTTACTTACCATTCTGTCCCACTTGGGTACTACTTTTGCAATTTCCTTATCCTGGATGTAATCTGCTTTCTTCAGAATGTAAGAATCGGTATGCAAAGCTTATCCTTCCTTCCTAAAGGCAGGGCTTAAGAAAGAGAATTTGTTGTTTTCTGTTTCCTGTAGACTGAATTCAAAGTTGGGAACGTTTCTGATAAAACAATAAGGAATACTCAGGTTACTTCTCTTGTAGGGTACATTTTAATCGAAAACATAAAGCTGCATCTGTGGTATGCTGAACCTGGGGGCTGTGAATGTGCAGTTGAGCAAAGATGGCTAAGCAGAAAAGGAAGGATATGAGCTCACCAGAGAACTTATTGAATATCTCAAGCATTTCTTAAGAACCTGGGTTGTTTTAGAAAGGGTTAGGTTTTGTGGTGTCTGTGTTCAGAATACCTTTAAGGGAGAAGACCTTCCAGTCCTGGTCTTTGATGATAAAACTTTGGCTGATTGTATATACAGTGCACCTCAATTTTGGCATGTGTTAAGGTCCTTTTGTTCCTTGTCCCTTCCTGTGCTTGTATTTGGATAGTGTTAAGCTCTTGGTAGTTAAAGTGAAACTTGTTTGTTTAATTATGTGCTGTGAGATGCAGAAATTACAGAATTTGACCAAGCATGTGTCTTGGTCTTATATAAGTGAAATTTAGTCTTAAAAGTAATTGGAAGTGTGGATTCATGTAGTGGTTTGTTGAATCTGTTCTTTGACGTAGTTGTGAGCTTCTCGTCTACGTACAGGGGTCAAGATTCTATAAGAAACCAAGTATCAGCAACACAATTAGGTATTGAGTTATCTGGGTTTTAGCTGTTTTTCAGTAGTTGTATAATCTTCATGTGCTCCTGGGTTTTCCCCCATGTGTAAGAAGCTCCCCTTGTAAGGAGCGAGTTTAGCTCATTGCACAGAGTGGGTAAAACAGTGTTGTTGGGAGCTTTGTTTGCTTGTTGACTTTGGTTTGGTTTGAATTTCAGGCTTTTGTTGAGAAGTATGCTGATTTTTTTCTCAATATTCTTCTAACAAACTCTAGTGCACAGATGGCTGATGCTATGAAAAGTTTTTCCCCAGGTCTGTGGCGTGAGATTTCACTATTAGCAAAGTAATTCTTTCACCATTTTAAGTAAATGAGCCATTTGGGGTTACTGGTTGCTTTGATAGTGACTTGCAGCTGGTAGATATACTGGAGAAATGAACCTTGGATTGTTTTAAGTCCTTACTTGTAGCATAAAATATATATTTAATGGTGCCAGTGCTAAATAAGTAAGAGAAGCAGAAGGATTTAAAAGTTATTTCTTGAGTGCTCAGTCTGAGCCATAGGATGGTATAAACCAGTAGAATTTAACATCCCGACTTGAGTGTCTTGCAGAAAAACTTCAGCTTTTCAGTTTCTCAGAGTTGGGACTTGAGGCAGAGCTGGGACTTAGACACATCTAGCGTCTGAGAGGATGATTTGAAAGACCAGGGTTTTGCTGCTGGGTCTCTGCCACTGAGGTCCAGCTCCAGAATCTGTTCGAGAAGCCCAGGTCCTGTGCCGCCGGCTATGAGGGGCAGTGACTACTACTGTTTTTTCTTAAACTTCTGTGAGGTCTTTAGGATTGTATGTGCTATGGCTTTTTTTGTCTGTTAATGTCTTTCAAGGCTGGTGGAACTGAGCCACCATTACTAGAGTCAAAAGCGAATACAAAAACCTTTTGTATATACTCTAACTGTACCTCTCTACATGTTGTAAGAAGAGGAGAAATCTTTCAGTAAATCTCCTGTAGAGTCTCCCTGCCTGTACGGGGAGGGCAGAGAGGTTTCTGGCCTACAGAAAGGTGCTTTTACTGCTTTCTTGATTTTTTTTTTTTTTTTTCTGGGTTGTTTGCCTTGCCATAGGGCTTACCTGGTGGTAATGACTGTGTTGTCTGTTCTTTGCGATTTCCTCAAACATGTAACAGTTTTGAGTTCCTTCAGTGAAAGTGATCAGAAATTACTTCCCAGTGCCCACTAAAGATGCAGGCAACCGTGTAGTGCTACCGCCATTCCTCCTCGTTATCAAGGCACTGAAAATCAGGGAAGAATAGCTGTGGAGGATTTGCCGACTGCAGATATTTTCTGTAATTTTGCAGTGTTGGTGCTTTGGTTTCCTTTTATCAGTGAAGGTCTGAATATTTGGCAGTATGTTGATGGAAGCAGTGGGAGGATTTTCTGGGTTTTGTTTCCAGTCACACTTGTTTAGCCCTTTTGAAACATAGTGTCTCCAGCCCCCAGCGAGGGTCTCTTGGTTGGTGTGCCTGAAATACCAACAACCAGTCCACAGCAGAGAGGTCTAGCATAGATGTGATCAGGTGGTCTCTAGCAGGGTGGTGGGATGGTAAGAGTTTTTTATTTCAAGTACTTTCAAGATTTTTTTAGCAACTCTGCCTTCTGTATCGATGCTTTTCCTGTCTGGTGTCTCTGAAGGCACATCCTGGACCATTTTTGGGAGGGGGGGGAACAAATGTAGCTGCATAGTGTTATCAGCAGCTTGGGTCTGGCTGTTAAGTCAGCTATTGGATTAAAGGTGGAGGTATGAAGTGGATAATCCATCTTATTCCCAAATTTAATTGCTATTCCCATTTTCTAGTTGTTTCCTCTCCTCTTAGAAATGTCCGTCAAGGTTTTACTTAGGTTAGGCTACGATCATGCTAAAGTACATCCTTTGCAACTGTGCTTCTCGAGGCTTACATGCTGTGTTTCTACTGCCCTCAGAACAGAGGCCAGAGAAGACCATTCTTATCATGTGTAAGACTTCAGTCAGCAATGTAACAGCACGCATTTACTTACAGGTGCTTGCTTCCTCCTCTGCATATTGTGAAAGCAGCTGTAGACCTTTGTTCCTCCCTATCCTTGAACTATAATGTGTGGAGTTTATAAGGCTGTTTCCAGGACCCTGACTGCTGATGGTGAAGTGGCGCAAAAAAAAAAGTCAATAAATCCTAACACCAGCAAATGTCAGCAGTGTTGTGGTGTGCAGTGTTGTGGATAAGCCCGAACCCATCTGAGTTTTTTTAAGAGTGCGCATGTTCACTTTGTCATGCTTCTGACCTGAAAGCCATGAAGATGCTTGCTAAGCCTACAAACACAATGGATTCTTGAGTGTGTTTGTGTTGTTCAGTAGTAGTATCGCACCAATTTATGTTAGAAGGCTGGATTTCAAGTAGGCTCGTGTGAGATTTTTGGTATCAAAGAGGATATTGAATGACAAACTGCTGATTTTTGAGTGGGTTGGGTTTTTTTTGTACTATAGAAGAGGATTTGGCAGTATTATCTCAATTTATTCTTGAAGAGCTTGGTGTTATGGTACGCCAACAAAATAATTCTTGTATGATTGTAGGGTATGCATTGTTAAGCAAACCCGGGGGGAAGTTCAGTGGCGGTATAGGAGAGCTTCTAGATTTTCCTGATGATAGTGCTCTTTCAAGGAGATGCAAATACCAATCCGATTACAATATGTGTTCTTTAAAAAACAAACAGTTTCAAAACAAAAACAAATCTCGAAAGAACCTTAGCAAGAAGGCACAGTAACCCGTTTCTAGCTAGCTGATGTCCAAAAGAAAGGAATGTTCTAGATTACAAGTCATCAACTCAAATGCTGCTTTTATCTTCACATACTGTTATATAGGCAGGTGTTTACATGCCTCAGAAAAACCACCTAGGTAACGCATGGAAAGAACTTGGACCTTAATCATCTTTTCATGTTATAACAGCCCTTTCTCTTTTGAATTTGAGAAAGTTTAAGCATTTTGAGCCTCTCTTGAGAAACCTCCTTTGTATTAGAGCAGGCAGAAGAACGTGCAGGAGCATCTGAGTTTTTCACTGAGTACTGCTCCAAAATGGGAGATGCTTGGCGGTTTTATGACATTGGGAACTACAAAAACGGCCCAGGAGAGAAGGTGAGCCTTTTTACTTTAATGACTGAAAATTCAAGAAAGATACAGATTCTGAATTACCATTGGATATGAAGGCTACTAAGGCTTTCCTCTACTGGGAGCTCTGCTATTTAGCTTAGAATAAAAATCTCTATGAAGATTAAGTACTGGAACTATTAGAAACATGAACATGAAATCAAGCAAATACATGCCAGCATATATATGTATTTTTTTTTTAAATACAGTTTATGTAGGTGACGAACACTTCAGGGTTCTTTGATGTGGAGCCATAGCCTCAGTTGATGTAAATTAGCACAGGTTCGTTACGCCTGTTCATACCAGCCTGGGGGTTTGGTCCAAGATCTCAGAGTAAGTGTATTGATAAAGAGGAGTTTCATCGTATGAATAATCTGTCATTTCTTTCTCTTGAAGCCTGATAATACGGGACTTGTACAGAATTGTAGCCTTTTAAAACATTGGGATATTTTAGTATCAAGACATTTGAAATGACTCTGCTGGCACTGAAGAACTGGTGGGTCAAGATGATCCATTAGTTGTTCCATAAAGATATCCAATACATAATAACCTTTGCATGTGTTAGGACAGACACTGTGCAGCTTCTGTTTAATTTGGTGTGGTGTGAATGAATGCTTGTTAAACATTTTGAGAAGAAAATGTTACAACAGATCTTGTAATTCACTACATTAAAATAGAGCCTGAACTTCACTTGAAAAATTGAGGAAACTGAATCAGCAGCACTGGGCTGTGCTATTATATTTACAACAGTGGAAGGTTTTACCGAGTAACTTTATTTAACAACGTTTTCAACTCAATTTGTAATACTCCTGGAAGCGTTATGTGAAAAAGATGACACATCTTGTTGACCAGAATGAGTCGTTTCACTGTCAGTTCTAAACCAAAACCAGATTGGTGTTGCTTTATGAAAATTTTTGCATTTTGAGAAGCAAAAGAAGTTGAGGCTGAGGCTCCCGTTTTTGTGAAGTTATTTCATGCTGCTTTCATGTGAGATTAGTAAATGGACTTTTACACTAGAAAGGGAGTTACCAGAGGCTTACCTCCTTACCTTTGCCCCCTCCTCACATCCATTGGAAGACATGGGACTAAGCTCCAAGGAGCAGAGGACTTGAAGTAATCCACAGCTGCAGCCTCTACTAGTAAAGCTAAAGAAATGAGAAGCTTTACACGGTGTAGCTGGGGACGGGAATATTTGGTGCTCAGTCCTTCAGAAAGGACTTTTTCTTTGCACCCTATTGAATCTACTGAATGTTGAGCTGACATTGCTGCAGGCTTTTTGTCCTAGCTATTGTTGTGAGCATTTTTCTTGACTGCTTAGTGGATCTGTTTGTTCTTTATTCATACAGAAAAATAAAATTTTATATCTCTTACTTCTGCTCCCTTTTTTTTAGTTCTTAAAACCTTTGATCATGAAATACTCTGTTAACTGAAAGTGGTTGAGGAATGTGAGGTGAAGGGATAAGAATTTGGATGGAAACAGTGAGGGGAAAATGTCCAGCCTCCAGTCTGGAAAACCTGAATGCAACGACATAAAATAAATTATATGTTTCAAAGCCATGATTTAGACTAGAATTAGTTACTTTATCAAGAGTCTGCATCTGTCTGAAGATAGACCAGTTTGTGGCTGAAGTGTTGTTAACTGAGAGTCTGACGGATATCTCGGGGATATGTTTTGCATCTTTTTTTTGTGAGCTTGGTAGAAGCAAAAGCAGGAGGGCTGAAGGGAGGGGAGCACTTAGTGGCTATTTCTGTCAAGCCCATGTTCAGAGATCTCTTTTTGAATAGCTGTGGTTTTCTGTAGTAATAAACACAATTTAACTACCATGTATCTTTCATCCTGAAGGGCAGAGCACAGCTAATTAGAAGAAAAAAAAATAATGCTGTATTCTAGGAAAAGGCCAAATAACCTAGTTGAAAAAAATAAGAATTTTCTTACAACCAACCAGTGTATGCCATGTGGTTATTTTAAAACAGTAAATTACTATGCAAAGGTAAAATATCAGGGGGTTACATTGTGTAGTAAGACACAGCAGAATCACTTCACCACATTCTGAATTAGAAATACTAATTTTGGAAGCTTTCACCTTCTTACTCACACTTTCTAAGCGGGGAGGTAGTTGGGGTTTCAGGTCAGTTCAAGGCCAAATCCAGGTGACGGATAATCTCGGCAGCATGGTCCTGTGCTGGCTTCAGGAGTTTCAGGCTCTGCTGCTGACTCTCCTGTGCTGTAATTTACCTGTCTGTAAAATGTCTCTCTATATAGACTTCATTGTTTCGATAGTAAGACTTAACTTTGTAAGTTAACACAGCTCAGTGGACTCTCGCTGCCTCTCCCCGCTATCGTTTTGCAAACGGCAACGGGTTTCAGGGCGCTTGTGCTGCTGTAGCTAATTCAATCTAAACTGCCTGCTTGCTCTCTTAATTTGTTAGGGTTTTTTCAGTGAGGGTTTTTTTTTGGTGGTAGTCAAGTTATGGTAAATGCCTGTAACTACCCTCATGTAAAGAAAATGGTTTAAATTGCTACGTTAGAAGGTAATATAAAAAAGCATCAATTTGAATATTTTACATGCAGAGGATGTGTCTCTGCTTGGATATTATGCTAGTTTCTGCAGTTAAATCTTTTAAATCTTTCTTACTTTATGTAAGGAATTTCTGATTTCTTTTCCTGAGTTGGATTACTGGGCTGTAATGCTCATTAATTCATAATGAGCAAGACTTTCTTCTAGAAAATCACATGCTTGTGATTACACATTAGATTCGGGTGTGGGCTTTTTTGTTTGTTTGGTATTTTCCTCACAAGAACTCTACACAGACTATAAGATAAGGAGAATTGGTAAATAAAATTGTCTGTAATGGTGAAAGCAATAACACTTGAAAAGAAAATCATGTTAAAGCAAGAAGAGGCAAAGCTGTAACCCCAGGTTCATTGTGAACTGGGAGCTGAGAGACCGCACTAATTCTGTAATGCAGCTGTAGAAGGAAGGAGCACCCCTCCAATTTGGAAAAAGTAAAATTTGTGGTAAACTTGCAAATATATCACAGTTCCTGGAAAGCCTGCCTATTAAAGTGAAAATTCAGACTTTTCAGTAAGTGTTTGAGAGTGCGGCCTGAAATGTCTTTTCCCCCACCGCTGGGAGGAGAGCTTGGATACCAGAACCAAGTAGCCCTATAAGCCGGCACATGGGGTGACACTGCTCCACTGGCCCCTTTCCTCCCCACCCCATTGCCTGTGTTTTGTCATCTTTAAACAGCAACGACGGGCTCCCTCGCAGGACTGACTGTAGTGGACCCAGTTGTCCCTACTTGTAACCTATTTTATTGTTGGCCTGCTGAGCGATGAACAGTCGGGGCCGCTGCATCTCGGCTGCTGGTCAGGCCAGACCAGTTCGCTACTGCTGGGCTGGGAGGTGAGGGGATGGGGCTTTCGGGGCTGCCTGCGGCTCTGGACAATGTTTGTGCCGGTCTGTCTTGAGACTTGATAGCTTAACACTACAGTCTGTTGCCCCTAGTCAAAGTTGATCAACTTCAATTAGAAAGTATTTTTTAAGGGGCTAGGGTTGCTAACTGGCATGTTCTTCATCTATGCCAGGTGGAAGATGAGGAGCTTTTATTTTATGGGGGGTTTTGGGTGGGTTTGTTTTTCTTTGGAAGAATACTTGTATCATTACCTCACCATATATTTAAATAACTGGATTTGAGCACTGTTCTCTTACATTATAAACCCCTTTCTCATACGAAATTGTCTAGGGAAGTTGAGTTAGACTGTTTTAGTTTCTCTGTGTTAAGCGCTAGGTGTGCCTGGGATTTCTTTCCACGGAAGAATAATTTAGTTAGTATTGTGGCTAGCAGCTCTGGACAAAATAACGACTTAACAAACAATGAAGAAAAACAAATGGCTGCGTATTCAGCACAGTAAACAAGTGGAGCTCTGTTGTAATGCTCTTTTTGCCAGGCTGCGCCTTTTAAGTGAGCTTGTAGCTTTTCCTTGGTGTGCTCTTGTGCCGCAGGTGAGAGCGGTCGGCATGGGCGTGCCTGGGGTCGAGCTCTTCAGATGGACCATAGGAACACAGTGACGCTGGTGTAATGATACCAGTGTTAGGGTGTTCTGCTGGGGTATGGCTGCAAACTGGGAGTTGCACCTCTGTCCCGAACAGCTGTGCTGGCAGAAATACCTGGTTTAGGCGAGGCGTGGAAAGACGACAAGTTTTGTACCAACTGCAGGAATAAGTTCAACCTTAAAAGCTAAATACAAGGCCACTTACAGGTCTACTTTCTAACTTCCAATGCCATCATGATGACATATACTGTCAATGTATTATGGTATTGTAATAACTGCATCCCTTTTTTCACATAACAAAGAAAAATTGAAGCTGTGTTATAGTGGGTATGGTCTTTGCGACTCCATTTCTAAGCCAGGTATTTCCCAAACTAGGCTTACAGTCTGAGGGGAGGTTGTATCTAACATTGAAATATTGAGTGTGAATCTTGTACTGGCAAATGATGGGAATTAATGGCAGAATTGAAAACTAGTTGAAGTTCAGTAATGAGATGTTACCAGATTTGAGGCACATTATTCATTTGGATTATATTGTTTCCACATGGTATGCTTCTATGAAACTGTAAGAACAGATGCCGTGAAAAATATAAAGCCGCTTGAGTGTAGAAAACAATTCTAAAGAGAAAAATGTAAATTGCTATCAGAAGGTGCTTGAGTGTTCTCAAAACCTGGATTAATTAATACATTCACAATAGCTGCTTTACTTGGGAATTGAGACTACTTGTAGGGCAAAATCTACCTGATTAGAGAAACGGTAAGTTAGAATGGGAGAAAGGCTAGAAAATAGATCACAGCAGTAAAGCAGCATACAGGAAAACCCCTGATGCCTTGTGTTAATTGAACATTGTGTACCCAACGTAACATTTTCCTTAACACTGGGTGGTGATTTAAAAAGCTAGGAGACAAAGTTCGTATGCTACCTGCCTGGAAATCTGTCCATTGACCAGTGTTAATCTAGTTACTTCCAATTGAAATTTATTAGTTAGTGACAGTATTTTCCAGGGTTCTCTTTGCTCTTATTTGCAAATAAGCAGGTAAATAAGCAGGAACAAGTCAGCTTTAAATGCAGCCATTGATTAGTTTTACGCTCAAGGAGGGGAAAACTCTGTATTTGGACAATTGGGGAATCCATTGTAGCAATATGCAGTGGTGGACGGAGGGGTCTTTGGGATGGTATGGGGAACGAGATATCATTTGAGACATGCTCTGGCCCAAATAATGACAGGAACTGCACATTTGAGGGGAGAGGCTGTGTTAACATCTGTAACTGGTGTGTGTGGGATTCCTGCTGGCGTGCTTCGTTCTGAAGGCAGCTGAGCCAATTCTTGCTTGCTGTAAAACTTTGTTTATATTAATGTTGCTGCATTTTAAAGCCTTTTTGATTTGAGGCAGTGAGTAGGAGCCTGGGTAATATCCTTCATCTGAGCTCTTGGTTCAGCTGCAGTGAATCCTGGTGGTGAAACAGCTTTTTGCTCTGGGTTTCTAATGTGAATATCTTTTGGAACTCAGATGTTTATTCAGCTATTGCATGTAAATGTCTCTTGCATATAAAAAGTGCCTGGTATCAGGTTTAAAACTGTCAGTGAAACACTGCTTTCTGTGAGCTATGATGCATAACCTGCTTTGGATTACTCTCTGCTTCTGTATTCTGGTGGCAGAAATACAAAATGGAAATGAATGTCTGGCACTGAAATTGTGCAGGAAACATCATACCTGAAAATGCATGCAATTTCCTGTCTAGCACTAGCATTTCTGATATTTTCATTGCATGTGTAATTGCCCTTCAGCTGAGGCTTTCTTCTGAGTCTTCAGGGGTTTCTCTTTCGTGCAAGACTGATAGCAGGTTGCAACATGGCTCTTAGGTTTGGGGTTTGTTTTAAATGGCGCTGGGGTTCCTGTTGTCTCTATAGAATAGTATTTCTGCTGAGAAGACCATGAGCTTTATACATGAGCAGTTACGAAAATCTCTCTTAAATGATACGATTTACTTAAAGCTGATTCTGTGGCAGTTCACATCTAAGTGTTTAATGTCCTCTTCCTTGAGCTCCCTTTTTTTCCCCTAGTTGAGAGAGAGCTCACTTAGGAAATATATTTTCTTTATAGGAATTCAGCATCCTTTAATTGACTGCACAGAAATTTGTGGTAAAAACACGTTGATTGTATGGGTTTTTCTTTTTTTCATTTACTCTATGCAACTGTAAGTACCAAAGCTTAGAGTAGTTGCAACAGTAAAGGATTTTTTATTTATTTTTTTATTATTATTTGGTGGCATCCCATGTTGAGGCAACTCTGACTTCGCTTGGTAATTAAACCTCATTTGTGAAAGACCTTTTCCCTACTAATTTGATCCATTAAAGAAACGCTCTTTGAAGCTGGTAGTTAATCTTCCTATTTAAACTGCTGGGCTTTACTCAGATTGGTTACAGCTTAGTTTTAAACAGCAGCTAAAAATAGTAAACGGTTGTGCTGTACAGTTTAAATATCTATCTACAGTAGTAGCCTTTCTAGAAGGGAAATACCTAGTAAGAGGGAGAGGAGACTCTGCCGCTTGGACAGCACCGGCTGGTACCAGCATTTCACTTTGCCTTGGGTTCTGCCTGTCAGAAAGTCAGGCAACGCTCCAGCAGGCAGCACTTGATTCTCTTACTCCAGGATTAAATTTTAACAGAGGTACTATGAGCTTGATTTGAGCAGTGTTTCAGTATGTAATTAATAATTCAATGGTTGTGAGAAGTTTTGACTGTTTATGTTGAAGGCTGCTGCTAAGCATGCTAAAACCAAGCAAAAATCTAGAAACTAGCTGAAATATTTTCACAAACATTAAGCTTTCAGAAAGAAGATACAAGGGAAAGGGCTGAAATCACATCTAGGAAACCAATTACTTCCAGTAATTCTCTCTTGAGTTTCTATTGTAGGAGGAAATTTCTGCAGGTGAAGTGGTCTTGAATGAGTGACCAACAAAGAAAAATCAGAGGTATAGGCAGCATAATTACTTGTTTTACCTTTGTCAGTGAAATCTGCGGTCCAGGAAAGAGGACAAAGAGAATCCACATGGTTTTTCACCTCCACCTTTAGTTTTCCACCAAGAGAAAAGGTACTTGAGGCCCGTCTTCAGTAAGAAATGTTTAATGAATCAGATTATATAGCCAAAATATTTTTTTTCAGTATTGTTAAAGGTCAGACTTCTTGTAATGGCTGTTTCTGGATATACCTGTACGTCAGGAGCCTCAAGCTTCTCAGACCAAGGTATCCATGACTACAGCAGGAACATCTGTTGTCACAGGGAAACTGAATGTGAAAAAAATCTGCAAGATGGGAAATATTATCAGATATTTTAGGCTACCTTTCTGAGTAACATGAGCTTATATTCACAGAAGTAGATAGAACTATTGTATGTCTGGAACTTTTTACTACTGTTATACCCATAAGTTAGTTTTCCAAAGATCTCCAGTAATATTATGTTGAATTAGTAATGTTTCTCATTACATAGTAATAGTATTTCTGGGATCTAGTAGTCTGATTTTGCCACCAAAGGAAAAAACATAATCCTATTCTGAGCTCTTATGATTCTGAAAATCAGGCTTCTAGTGCTTCCTTCTGCTGCCAGTGGCAGGGGTAGGTGGAGAGGATGGTGGGAGTAGGGATGGATAGGAATGTTGTACAGTTTTATGAAGTTGCAAAAAATGAAGGTAATCACAGAAGAAATTCTGATGGCTTACTTTGTCTTGATCAGAGTTTATGAAACTTTTGTGTTTCAAGGCATTCGTGCTTTCAATGTCAGTCTTAATAGTATTGTCGCTTGCATGTTTCTGCACAAACTAAGCAGTTTCTTGGCTATTGTGGGTAGCACATCAGGTAAAGGACTGAAAAGGCATTCCTTTGGGTATGTATTTGACAGCTTACTTTGAATGTGGTTCATTATTTCCCAGGCAGTACCAGCTTGTGACTAGCTTTCCCCTGTCACCTGTATCATTTTTGGTTTGTTTAGCCTTGAGAAAAGGAGGCTGAGAGGGGATCTCATCACCACGTACCAGTACTTAAGGGGCAGCTACAAAGAAGATGGAGACTCCCTTTTTACAAGGAGTCCCATGGAGAGGACAAGGGGGATGGACACAAGTTGCTCTTGGGGAGATTCCGATTGGACATGAGGGGGAAATTTTTCACAGTGAGGACAGTTACCATTGGAATGATCTCCCCAGGGAAGGGGTTGACTCGGCCATGTTGGATACTTAAGATTTGGCTGGACAGGGTGCTGGGCCATCTTGTTTAGACTCTGCTCTTCCTAGAAAGGTTGGACTAGATGATCCCTGAGGTCCCTTCCAACCTGTGATTCTGTGTACCTCTCACAAGATGTCTGCTCATTAAAAAGCATTTTTTGCCCAGATCTGCAGACTTAGCAATGTGAATTTGGTAGTGGTAGTACATGACTCTTAA
This sequence comes from Phalacrocorax carbo, assembly GCF_963921805.1. Lineage (NCBI taxonomy): Eukaryota > Metazoa > Chordata > Aves > Suliformes > Phalacrocoracidae > Phalacrocorax > Phalacrocorax carbo. The sequence goes on along the minus strand of NC_087521.1, from coordinate 31,577,072 downwards.
GTCTAGTGAAATTTGAAAAAAGTAATTCCTAAACTGTTGGTAGTATATAATGCAGTGCCTTATTTTCTGTCTCTTTCAACTAGTGACACTTAATCTCTTTATGATAACATTAAAAGGCATGCAACTTTGAATTATAAAAACAGTGTTTATAGGCATAGGTTTATCTTAAAACTTTCATGTAAGTTGATGGGGGAAAAAAAAGGAGCTCCTACAGATTAGTGCAACTGCCTTTTGTATCTCAGGTGTATGCAAAATGAAGATAGGGTGCCGTCAGAAGACATAAACGTATGAAACAAAAAATGGACAATAATACAGTCTACTTTTGTAGACTGTAATAACAGCACATACAACTGCAGTGGCATAATTTCCTTGAGGACCACAGAAGCGCTGAGTTCTTGTTCAAATGAAAAAAAAATTTTGGAGCACCTGTCTCAAAGTGCTTAGTTCAAAACTCATATGACAGATGCAGGAGACAAATGTGAGCTGGTGTGGGTACTGGGAGAAGGGAGAATTACCCGTGTTACTGACTGAGAGTCTCAATTGTTTTGGTCCTTGTTCTTAGTGAGCTGTCCTTTACTTCATGCGTCCTGGGAGAGGTGAGCCTAATAGAGGCAATGGAAGGAAAATGAGGCAACTTCTTAACAGCTGGAGTTCTCCAGTACGGGGGAGACTATGGAAGGGGCTATACTGGAGAAAGAGAACTGGGAATGGGGCTTTTTGGATCACTTGAAAAGCATGACACCTCATGCTAAATCAATATCCTTGCTTATCTGACCCATTAGGTGGGCTTTGAAAGGATGGTAAAAAGGGAAGAACTTGGAGAGTGTACATGATACTACTCAAGCATTGAGTTAGAAATAACTTAAGCTGTAGTGTTTCGTATAGACTTAAGAGGTTAGGAAAGAGGAAGGAAACAGAATTTGGAGGCTAGAGAGGCAGCAGTCAAGGTATGAGATAAGCACTTCAGGAACAGTTCTGAGTACGTAGATGTCTGAAGAACTGATCTTGTCAGAAGACTCTGTGGGTTTCAAATTAGTTCTGGCAGACCCCAACTGCAGTAGAACTCAATATACAGAATTACATTTACCCTTTTAAACTGAGGTTTTATATTATTCAACTTCAATAACTGGTTAATTGGCTACTGGGCAGCTTAGTTTCAAATCTTAACTTGTGCAGAGAACTCTGTTTCCTATATTAACCCCAAACTTTGTTTATATAGGATTAGCTCGGAACGCAGAAAGGAGAAGTCAAGAGATGCAGCCCGGTGCCGAAGGAGCAAGGAATCAGAAGTGTTCTATGAGCTTGCTCATCAGCTGCCCCTGCCCCACACCGTGAGCGCACACCTGGACAAGGCATCCATTATGAGACTGACCATCAGCTACTTGCGCATGAGAAAACTGCTAGATGCTGGTGAGTGAATAACATAGCAGCATCTGGAAAAGAGGCTGAAGGTATATTGAGGAAGAAGCTATTTCTCAAACCTATCAGCTGTTAAATAAATACATTAATAGTTGCATCCTTTCTATGGAAAAGTGGAAGACCTTACAGTAGAAATAGGCTTTTGGTGATGGCACTGTTCAACGGACATTTTTTTTTCCCTTTCTATTCTGATGGTTGCAGTTGGCTGACCACAGCCATACTGCCATTTTCAGTCTTAGTTACTTGACCTGTCTCCAAAAGTTATTTCTCTTTTTCTTTCCCCTAGAGTTGGTTGCTACAACTGTGCTTCACTAAACTGTAGGTGGTTGGTGCAAGGCTGGCTTAGCTAACTGTAGGTGTTTCTCCTTAATATAAACTGCAAGGAATTTTTTGTAATTTTGTACTCCACTGCAGGTGAAGTTAGCTGAGGATATGTCTGTCTCTGCAGTACAGCTTCCCAGGCAACTATAGGAGTATCTGAGTTAGCTTATGAACCACTGTCTGTATAGCAGGCTGTGGACGCTGTACTTGGATGCTATTTGTAATCGTGCATGCATACCTACCTATACTGTATTGAGGAGTAACTTTGGTAGGCATACTCTGAAACGCCTCCTAGGAAACCCCTGAAAAAGGTTTGTAATGCCTTTTTGAGATAAATGGTAATGTTTTTGCCACATAGACTTTTTCCTTTGATGGAAGGAACTTAAACCTTCCTTAAGACGGAAGGTTTATTGGTTTAACCTCATTCCGATTTTATGTGATTTGTGATATCATTACTAGAGCTTGAATAATTTAATTGATCACTTATCTAAGTGAATTATGCTGGTTTTAAACAGTCCTGCAAGACTGACTCCTTGCAGACTGGTGCCAGAAGTCATTCCTGATGGTAAGTGAGGAATGGCTGATGTTTACTTTAACAAAAATGTGTGGCTGCTTGTAGGTGAGCTGGAGACAGAAGCCAAAATGGAGAAGGAACTGAACTGCTTCTACTTAAAAGCTCTTGATGGATTTGTCATGGTTCTGTCCGAAGATGGGGACATGATTTACATGTCTGAAAACGTGAACAAGTGTATGGGACTCACTCAGGTGAAATACTGACATTTCCTAAGACTGTTTCAAATCTGTAGAAGTTATTATGTTTTTGTATACGTAAAGTTAGACGCCCGTGTACCTCTTGTTTTTTGCAGTTTGAGTTGACGGGGCACAGTGTATTTGACTTCACTCATCCATGTGACCATGAAGAGCTGAGAGAAATGCTTACACACAGAAATGGTGAGAAGAAAAAAAAAAAAATTATTTCATTTACTTATGGATGGTTCTTGCTGGCATTAGTACAGTTGGCTATCTGCCAGAAAAAGGTGTTGAGAGAACAAACTAGTATGTTTTGCTGCCTAAATCTCAAAATAAACCTTGGAGATACTAACAACAGAAATAACCAGAATGTTTTGGCAATATCCTAATTGTAGGAGAGATGAGTCTTCATTAGTACTCTTCAATTTAAAACAAAATTAACAACTAAAACAGAGTTATTGAGGGTGGAAAAAATTAGCATGCCTACAGGAATAAAATTAGAGGTAGGTTGAATGAGAATGATCTTAAACAATTGCTATAGAAGGATATGGAGAAGTTAAATCGCTGTATTTGTCTTGGTCTGGGCTTGCCTCTACAGGACAACTTAAAAGTGAATGGTTTCTTCCAGAAATCTGTGGTGGTATACTACAGAAACCATATTTAGGACACCGAAAACCTAATTGGGGAATACTTGGACAGCCCCAAAAAGGGCTTTGGGATTGACACTTCTCTGCACCTTTTAATTGGTGCATGAAATTGGTATCTTTTCACAGATTTCTGACTCTATCCAAGGGAGAACACCATGTTCACATATTCTTTATGCTTTTGAATTTAACAAATGCCCATGAATTACTGCTTCTATGCCTTCTAAAAGTTTGTTAATGATTATAAAGGCTTGGCAGCCTGTATGCCTCCAAACAAATCTGCATTACTCAGTTGTTAGAAGCCTAAAATCTTGACCTCTCTAATTCCTGTTCCATCACACAAGGGTTATATGGACTCTGAATCTAGATAAATTACCAACCCTGACCTCTGCTTTTGTGTAGCACTGTAAATCAGAAGTCTTTTATGTTGTCATTCTGTTTAATTCGGTGAAAGAGACCTGATAAGATATCATAGCATTAAGGGCCCCGACTTTGATTTTGTAAGCATTTTCTAAACTTGTCTGCCCTTAGTGTTAAGGTATGTTTTTAAGGCTAGATTAGACTCCCCCCCACCCTTTGGAATACAGTAAATGCATCTGGGAGGGGTGGGGACACAGCCTTACTAAGGCAGTGTAAAAACTGGTCTTGTTGCAAAAGCTTATTCTTAAAAACGTCGTATTACCAAGTTTCATGCAAACCAACTCCTGTGTGTCTAAATTGACCAGTCTGGAATAAGATGTCTGGAAAGCATTATTACTAAATGTGTTTCGCAAATGAAGTTGGCAGACAAAAGTCTAAATTACAGTAATAATAGTACATTTTTATATTTATTAGTATTCCCAGGTTGCATTCTACTGCAGCTCTTACATCAGTGGAATTATTTTGGTTTTGAATTGAGTATTAAATACTCCCCTTTGGGACTACATAGGTGAAAATGAACATAAATGTGATTGCCAGAAACTGAAATGCTTTCTAGTTTTTACAAAGTTGCTTTTTGAAATTCCAAAGCTGGTGACTTTAAAAATAATGTCAGTACTTAATCAGACTTGAGAAAGTTGCTCCATCTTTTACGGTCGCTACTTAAAGCAGAGCCTTAAACATCAGGACTTGGTAACAATAACGTTGTGTGATCTTCAACTATGAATTTCTAGATTGGTTTAACTCTTTCTAAAACATACTGAATTAAAAAAGTTTTGGCTGCTTCTCTGAACCTTCCTTCCCTGTCCCCCCTGCCCCTTATTGAGGATGTTTTGATGTAGCATAAAGTAGGCTTGTCCCTGGTAGTCTTTTGCCTCTGCTAGAAGCAATAGACAATGTAGCAAGGAGCTTTAATATTTCTCTAGTGAATTTTTTTCGAACTAGTAGTTGTGGTGCGAGCCATCGTGAAGAATTTAATAGCTGCTATTGTCTGTGAAGGATGAGAGCAAATTATTGCATAAACTTGTATCAGAAGTAAGCTCACATGTTCTGAACTTCCACCCTCTGCCATGATTTGGTCCTTGCTCCTTAGCACGCCCTGGCAAACACTCTTCCACTGCTCCTTAACCTAGGTGCTTTATTTCCTCCTTCCACACACAGCTTGTTGCTTGCAGCTCTCCTGATAGGATCAGTTTGCCTTTTTTGTCCAGAATAGCCTAGGTAGTAATTGACTCTGAAAGGTTCTCCCTGTAAAGGCAAAAACTTACTTGCTAACAGCCGGCTTTAAGTTAAGGCTAAAAATTAGTGCCACTAATATTAATTTGTATTAGGATTTCTTGACTTCTTTTTTTACCTCCAAGAATGCTAATAATGTGCTTAAAAACATGGTCTTGGTTTACTCTTAAGAGTATAAATCGCTGTGGAAGTATTTGGATGCATGTAAACGGCAGAGTTGTTAATTCTGAACTGAAAAACTTAAAATACTACAGTTCTGTAGAGCTACAGGCTCAAAACTTATTTGGTCTGAACCTTCCTGCAGTGAGTTACTGATGTATTTCAATGGAAACCTACTCAACAGTACTTCTTGTTCTGCACATGCTTTTCTTGTCCTCTGTCATGATTTTAAAATACATTAAATTTTCAGTCACTCTCTCTCCCTACCACTCCCCAACTGTGGAGTTGGCTACAAATACGATACTGATCTTAAAACATTGAAACTTCAGTTTTTGCCTACCTCCAGTAAAGCTCATTCTGAAAAGTGTTGTCATTGAACGTGCTGTTAGGTTAATCAATCTTTTAAATTTACTTTTTGGGTCTTCCCGTAGTCTTAGAGCTTTATAACGCCTTTTTTTTTTTATGCCTTTGGAAGATGATCCAAGAGCTTAAGAGTTGGTTTACTATTTGCTTTTGCCAGGTCCTGTGAAAAAGGGCAAAGAGCAAAACACGGAGCGCAGCTTTTTTCTCAGAATGAAGTGTACGCTGACTAGCAGGGGAAGAACAGTGAATATAAAGTCTGCTACGTGGAAGGTAACTAATGCAGAGGAATATTTACATAGTTTGGCAGCTTCCTCTTCAGATGTCATAAGACTGTATTTCAACATTTTTACTTCATGTAGGGAGCTTGAGTTTCACTGAGTACTTAACTAATTTAATGGTTGTGCTTCAATATGTTGAATTTTAATGCCGAATACATCACAGAGGTAACTGAAACAATGTTCTAAAATTAGTTTTTCAAAACTCTTTTAATGAACTCTCCATTTTAAATTAGAGGTCATTTACTTATTTAGTAATTATAATTTCCAGTATGTTTGCATAAAGCCTCCTCTGAGGGAAAAAATACTTGACACCACTTGTGCTGATACCTGATTTCTTTTGATTTGCCACTGTAAATGTGACAGTTGAGGTCTCTCTGAAGGTGCTGGCTATCCCTTTTGTAGCAGTTGGAACAAAAAGAGCCCAGCCTGATAACTTTCTGCAGTGAATGCATTTTTTCCTCTGGACAAAAAGTAACCTTTTACCGCATTGAGTGGTATTATGACTCACAGTTCTCTTTGTAACTTAAATTTAGTTATTCTGGATCAAACAACTTCTTTCTTCTTTGCTGCTGTCTGTGAACAATTTCTACTTCAGAATGGTTAAAAACAAACAAAAAAACCCAACCCTGAAACAAAACCAGAAAAAGCCCCCTAAAATGCAAAACTTGAATATATTCAATATCACTTCTGCAGAAGATCTAAAATGGAGGCTGCTACTATTACCATAACTTTAAAATTTAAATAGTAAGATACCTTTTGCTGAGGCAATTGCTTATCATTGTTGACATTAAGGTAACATTCACAGAACAGCAGTTCACAGAAATGTCTAGCATTCCTTCAGCCTGCACCCAAGAGGCAAGTTGGCAGCCTGTGTACTCATCGCAGCCTGCGTAGCGTGAGGGGGAGAACTACTGCTCTCCTTCAGCCATTGTCGGAAAACACTGCTGCCTTTCTGTTGCTATCACATCGAGGGTGGGGAGGGGAAGGACTTCGCTCCAGGTGTGCTAATGGAATTACGATTGTGTTGTCCGACAGACAAGAACCTGTCTCTTTCTAAAATGCATCTTTCCCATAGGTACTGCACTGCACTGGACACATCCGTGTATACGACACATGCGGTAATCAAACACACTGTGGCTACAAAAAGCCTCCCATGACGTGTCTGGTGTTGATCTGTGAACCTATTCCTCATCCATCAAACATTGAGGTCCCCTTGGACAGTAAAACGTTCCTCAGTCGTCACAGTCTTGATATGAAATTTTCCTATTGTGATGAAAGGTAATATATAATCTGTAATTAATGAATTCATGTGAAGGATTTGCGGGGTTAGTACATGTGGGCTAACGTTGGCCGTATACATTTATGTAGCCGTACCTTGTTAACTCGATTCATTGGTGCAAGAGAGTCATCACTGGGATGCTTTGGCTTTTACTAACTGATGAGGATGTCTTATTTAAAGGCCAGATTTTTAAATCTAAGGAGGGTACAGGGTTATTACTTTGGAATAAATCTTTTGCCTGCAGTTAACTGCCTGTTCAAAATGGTCTTTAGTGTGGTGGTAGCAATTGAACTGAAATGAGAAGAAATTTCTGGGCAGTGAAAAACCAGGAAGGATTTTAGGTTTGTCAAAGATGATGGTACATTTTGGCAACTGAAGAGAGAGTGTGTGTAATACTTGTCAGATACATCTTATTGCTACAAGTTCCCCCTGCTCCATTTCTCAAGAGATTAGCGTCTGCTTTCATTAGTCCAAAAAACCCCCAAAAGTTTAGCTGTACTTCTATACATCTGCTGTTGAAAATGAGACTTTGTTCTGGTACAAATCATGGATGTAGTCAAATAGGTAAGACTGCTCTTACTATCCTGTGGAAACTTGACAAATTTGAAAAACAGAAGTGAAAGAAATCATTGGTTTGAGGTTTTCTGTTGTTTTGAGGGTCTTTTGTTTGGGTTTTTTATGTAAAAACATAAATTGGGTAGTATTCATTACTGCCTATTTCCTTTTTCTTTATAACAAAAACGAACTTCTAATTAGTTGCTACAGTTTGGATGCTGAGAGATGTTACTGCAGATTATTTTCTGTCTTCTGCAGTAACTTTTACCTTTCTAGGACTGATGGTGTCACATAAAAGGTACTTATTCCGTCACGTTCTGCATGTAGAATAGGGCAAAATAAATGCATTCCCCTGGTTAGCACTGCCCTCTGGGGGCTGAAGAAAACACTTTTCTTTAAAAGCTGGCCGTGGTTGACAGTGGGAAGAATAAATCTGATTCTGAACTTCTAATAGTTGCAAATTTGAAACTGTTGAAGCATGTATTTTATCTTATTAAATTCTCATATTTGTGTAAGCTGGATATGCTAGTCCATAAGTAGCTGGTCTACCTTTAAGGAAAAAAATCTAGAAAGCAGGGATTTACTTAATCCTGTCCACCACAGGACATGATTTATAAATATTCAATGAGAAGTAAAAATCTGTGCGTGCTGAAATTTCTTTTTTAAAGAAGCATAAAAAATAGCAATTTATTTCAAAATGAAAGCTCCCAGTAAACCAAAATTGCTGCTAACATCTATGGAATTGACTCTCAGGATTTTTCTAGATGTGTGAGCATCCCAATGCTCTAGTATTTGTGCCACTCCATGTCTGCTTTTATTTAGCAATTTTTTTCCCATTCTTTTAAAGAATTACAGAGTTGATGGGGTATGAGCCCGAGGAACTCCTAGGTCGCTCGATCTATGAATACTATCATGCGCTGGATTCTGATCACCTGACCAAAACACACCACGACAGTAAGTGAAAAGATGTACTTAAAGCCCTTGGAGTACAAGAGATGAGATACAGCACCGGGGGAAAGCAGCAGCAGAATGGGGGCTTTCTTTTCATTGCAGATCTCAATCTGCAGTGAATACTTACCTTAAATGGTTTCGGTTTTTTCTGCCTGTAATTAAAGCTGGTGTCCTTTCTGCTTTCAGTGTTCACAAAAGGGCAGGTGACAACAGGACAGTACAGAATGCTTGCTAAACAAGGTGGCTATGTCTGGGTTGAAACTCAAGCAACTGTTATATACAACACTAAGAATTCTCAGCCGCAGTGCATAGTGTGCGTAAACTACGTGTTGAGGTAAGTTGGGTCAACGTGGCTATTCTTTGTCATCATTTTTATTGAAGATGAAGTCAGATACTGATGGCACTACTGTGTTTTGTTTTTTTTTTAAATTGAGAATGTGGCCCCTGTTGAATATGTTACAATGTTACTATTTTTCCTGCCAGTGACATTTTTGCTTAGAATACTGCCAGTCCTAGGATCAGGAATTGTATTTGAAAACAAAATACTTTTTTGATCTTGTGATGTCAGTAGGAAAGTCTCTTGCAGGCAAATGAATGTAGGGCCTGCCTCTTCTCGGCTGTTGTGATGGAAGCATTCGAGAATTTGTGTGCATTCTAGACAACTCTCTAATCTTTGTCCACAGCCTGGAGCAGTCGATTTCACTAATAACTTTCAGTCATGGAGTCAGAGCAGCAGTAATGGTGTCTTTCTTAATCCTATTTATCTTTTTCTTCCTTTAGAATTGCTATTTTGATTGAAAGCTTCAACTGAAGGCAGACTTGTTTGTTTTTCTGCAACAGGATAATAGTCCTAAATTAGCTTTTCAAAACTTTAGTGAATGTACCATTATCAATCGATCAACATATTGTACATTCATTTAAAACAAATAAAACTGTTTTCAGAAGTAACTTTTTTTCTTACTTTCTCAATGCTTTCAGAAAAGCATGTTTATTTTTGTTACCTTTTTTGATGACACCACAATTAGTGCTTGCTTTGTCTCGTACATTTGAGGAAAGAATGAGTAAGAAAAAAAGAATTCTTAAAGCTTCTGTCCTGGTAATTTTGTGGCGTGGTGTGTGGTGGTTCTGTTTTGGGGGTTTTTTGGGGGGGTGGGTAGGGGTTGTTTTTGCTGTGGGGATTTTTGGGGGTTGGTTTTGTTTGGGATTTTTTCCAACTTACAAAACTGTTAAGCTTGAATTTATTCTTTTTCCCTGTTTTTTAACAATCATCTTCCTCTCTGTCTGACAGTGGAATTGTCCAGAAGGATTTGATTTTTTCCCTTGGACAAACTGAGTGTATGCTGAAACCAGTGGAGTCTCCTGATACGAAAATGACCAAAATATTCAGCAAAGATGACCTGGATGACACCAACAGCCTTTTTGAAAAACTTAAACAAGAACCAGATGCTTTAACTGTGCTGGCCCCAGCTGCTGGAGACACAATTATCTCTCTAGATTTCAGCAGTAATGGTGGGTGTGTGTTTAAATTGGAGAGCATGCTAATTAGTAAAGTTAGTACTTTATGGTAAATTTTGAAAAATACCCTCCCGGTATCACTTGCCTAGTGGTATTTCAGCCACTATTTAAATTTAATGAGGTCCGTAGACACTCTCAGTACTGTTACTTAGGTTGATGGTTTCTTTTAATTTTTATAGAGTCTGATGAACAACAATGTGATGAAGTTCCTTTGTATAACGATGTAATGCTCCCCTCATCCAGTGAGAAATTGCAGAATATAAATATGGCAATGTCCCCACTACCTGCCTCTGAAACTACAAAGCCACTTCGTAGCAATGCTGATCCTGCACTCAATAGAGAAGTTGTATCAAAGCTGGAGCCAAACACAGAGCCACTCGAACTTTCTTTTACCATGCCTCAGGTGCAAGAGCAACCAACCAGCCCTTCTGATGCAAGTACCAGCCAAAGTTCACCTGAGGTTAGTTACATAAATTGTATACGCTGCCATTAAAATGTATGTGCTGTTGGGGCTTGTGGAGCAAATCTGGTTAAGGATGCAGCCAAGACAGGAATTTAAAATTATTTCTAAGTTACGACTTAATTAAGCTCATGCCATGATCCAAGCAAAAAGATAAATTTTCATACTGAGAATTATCTTTTCATTGAAGTAAGTCTTGCAAATGCATGCAGTAACACCTGATGGAAATAAGAAGAGCTTGGGATTGGTCTTTCTAGAAAAGAATTGGTTCAGAGACAACTTCTGTAAACAGCAAATTAGTTGCAATAAATTACTGCGGAGGCTACTTCAAGGTTCCAACTAATCGTGTGCTTCCCAGGTGGGGTAAATTTGAATGTATACAGATAAATGTGTTTTCCTTTCCCATTTTAATTTTGTGCAACTGTAGCTTGGAATTAGATTTTTACGTTAGAACATTTTTCAGAGAATCTGTAGATACAGTGCAAAATTATGTAATGACAGAAACTTAAAACTGCACTCAAATTGTTTTCACAGCCCAGTAGTCCCAACGACTACTGCTTTGATGTGGATAACGATATGGCTAATGAATTCAAACTGGAACTCGTGGAGAAACTCTTTGCAATAGATACAGAGGCAAAAAATCCGTTCTCTACTCAGGTAATGTACATTACTTTAAACGTCTTAATACGTGTTCTCAATGTGCTTCTCTTTCTCTTAAAATGTCTTCAGGAATGTCCTTCCCCTTTCATGTAATATTTTTATTAAAATAAGTTGCAAAAAAATTGGTAGAAGGAAGAGCCTTAATGAAGCCATGAAGTCATAGCTGAGATGTTCTGACATACTTATAATTTTTACCTCTTGCATTTTCTAGGAAACTGATTTAGATTTGGAGATGTTGGCTCCTTACATCCCAATGGATGATGACTTCCAGTTGCGTTCCTTTGATCAGCTATCTCCACTGGAAAGCAGTTCATCCGGCTCTCAAAATGCTGCCACCGTTACCATATTTCAGCAGACTCAGACACCATCAAGTACTGCTGATGAAATAAAACCAGTAACAGAACGTGTGGATGACGTGAAGACGCTAATGGTTCCTTCATCTCCGGTCCACATAATCAGTGAAACGAGTAGTGCCCCAGCGTCACCTTACAGTGGCAACAGGAGTCGAACTGCATCTCCGATCAGAGCAGGAAAAGGAACATTGGATCAGACGGAAAAATCTTGTCCAGGAGTGCCCAGCTTGCTAACAGTCACTCTGAATAAAAGGTATTTTAAAATAAGTGAAGCTTAAGCCCTAGTATCTGTTGAAGAAATTAGATGTAATACACTTCTAAATACTGCCAGCTGTTGTATGTTGTCTTCAGCATTCTTCAAAATAGAAATTGATATGTTTAAATTTGGATATTACAAACAAATTTTTTTAATATAGTAAGCTTCCCTTAAGTTAATTTTGCAGTAGATTTTACATAAACATCTTTGGTAATAGGCAGCTGCTGTATGCAAACTGAGTTTGTAATTTTGTTCTGCTCTTGTATCTGACATGCAGCCTTTTTAAAAGAATGCTGTAGACAATTTACAAGTAGTTATACCCACACAATATTTCTGGTGCTTTTCTTGTCTGCTTCGTTACGAGGTAAGAGGTGACTGCAGTCTGTGTGCTACATGTATTGCTTTTAAAACGAGCCGTATTTCGTAATGATGGACTGTGGCATTTGTAGCAGCTATTTATCATGATAGAAAATCCTACCAAGTCAGCCATCAGACCTTTGATACATAGAAGCTTTATCGGTATATAGAAATAGTCAGAATAGACTTCTCCTCACCCTTCCCTCCCTTCTTTCTGTTGAAAGTGAATTGCTGAACTTTTATGCTTTGTTTTTTTTTCTGCAGAGACTTTAAAATTTTTGTGTTAACTCATTCTGAGCTTCACAGCAAGATTAAAAGCTAACATTTGCTATGCTCATAGACAATGATTATTGAAATGAGTCAGCTGTGAAAGAAAAGTAGTATAGTTCATAAATTCCGTTCTGTGATATTGTATGTAAGTGTCCTCAAAAGAAGAATGGCCTGAGGATAGTAGAAACGTCTTAACAGCCTGAATCAATTTTTCTTAGATCTACTGCAATGGATGAAGAACTAAATCCAAAGATGCTAGCTTTGCATAATGCTCAGAGAAAACGAAAAATGGAACATGATGGTTCACTTTTTCAGGCAGTTGGAATTGTGAGTTTTGTTTTTACCATTTTCAAATATTCACTTTTAACCTTGCAATTTCTGAAATGAGGCATCGGTGCAGACTCCTGAGTTTAGCTGTTGGTGTGCAGTGGAATCTTGGGAGCAGAGATAATTGTTCGATGTGAAATTCCCACATATATGCAGATACTCTGATTTTAGTTCTCTCTTACTGTCAGCTGTTTCAAGAGCCCTCTATACGCAAGCACATTTCTTGATTAGGTAGAAGATACTTTCTTGTGAGCATAGATGTTCTTCAGTGGAATATGCACAAATGTAAGACATCACATTTAAATTTATAATTGCCAGATTTATTTTACTTTTGAGTTCAAACTCTATTTTCCTGTTTCTCAATACTGGAGATAGTGTTCTTTATGCTTCTTTCTATGCTTTGATTTTTCCACCGGATCTGAGATTCCTTTATTTGATCAGATAGCAAGACCATGTGAACCATAAGGGAACAGAATTCATATAACCTGGTAAATGTGTATTACTACCCCTTTCACTTCATGCACGCTCTCTCTAGTATTAGCATGTGTAGCTCATCATCATCTGTCTTAGTTATTCAAAATAAACTTTTTAGGTATTCTTAGATTTCACTGAAGTCTCTTGATTGGGGCTATCCAGCTTGTTATTTTCTGCAAGGGTATTTTGTCTCCATAACCTTTGTGTCTTACTGTCAGGTCTTAGTATTTTGAAATCTTGACCTTTGCCATGACATATTGTTACCTCTCTTCCTGCCTTCATTGCAAGTTAAGTTTTACACAGTTAATTCTTAGTTCTTCTACTGCAGTGTAGCCTTTGAGATTCTTTGTTTCTCTAGCGGTCCGTCTCCTAGGCGTAGTCATCCATCATGTCTTACAGCGCGGGATTATTCTTCTGAACTATGAATTATTCCTGTATTAGCATTCTGGTTTGGGCATGAGACAAATCACTGTATACTGTCTTTATCATTGCTCTCCTCTAGAAGAGCTGAGAAAGCTTTTGTGTCCATTTTTTTTCTATGAAGCAAGCAGACTTTATTTTTTTAAGATTTTTTTTACTTATACCATTGTTTTAATTTGCTAAATGCTTTGGACTTTCATGCATGTTGTTCTGTTGCTTCCAGCAGCCCTGTAAGAATTCACAGCTCTGCAAGACACTTTATTGCCTTCCATTGCCTCTTCTCATGCTACAGCTGTCAGTGTTGCTGATAAAATATTCAAAATAGCATGGGATGCCATTAAATACACAGAACAAGCAGTTCTGTATTAACTGCTATAATAGTGTTCAGGCCTCTGTGCTTAGTGACTTTTTAATGCTTACAGATTCAAACTTCGTTCTTTGCTAAACCTTTTTCTTTTTTCTGTAACTGACAAAAGGTGTTACAAATATTTTGACTTCTGCACAGTCAGAAGCTGAATTTTCCATGTAGCTGTATCTTACTGACATTATTTCAAGGAACTGCTTTTGTTGTTTGGCTTCTTTCTCCACAATGGATTTCTGAGATGATGAACTAGGCCTTGCGCACACACAGAAAAATTATGTTAAATCCAGGCTTATAATACATGGTATTCTGGGATTGTGCAAAAACCTGCCACAAATTCTTAGCTGTAAAGAAGAGGGACTTGTTTTGCGAAGACGGAAAATAAGTGAAGACCAAAGTAAAATACTACTTTAGTTTTGTAGAAAACAGGAGGATTAGACATGGGCAAGATGTGTTATAGTAATATTACGAAATAATGATCCAAACCATTACATTGAGAAGGATATTAGCTGTATCTGTCGTAATATGAAGGGCTGTATTGCACAGTAAAAACTAAATAAAAACCCCCAAAATAAACCAGCAACAATGTGACTGACTTTACTATGAAATGCAGCTTCTAAGTCTGAGTTGTTTAACTATAACTTCTATTATACAACTGTCCTTTTGACTTGCGTGAATGTTTTATAACCTGAAAACATACATTCTGTACTATTTTAAGTGTTCAGGACAATGCTAGTGTTCTGAAATACCTTTTCCTCTTTTTGCAGCAGTCAGTACTAATAACAGGACAACACTTTGCGGATTCAACTACTTTTGCTAGCAAACTTGATATTAAGATGGTGTTTTTTCCTTCCATCCCATCTGTTTCAGTGGCAGCTTCTTCTTACATATCCTAATGTAGGGGCCCTTAAAAGCTTTGATCTCTGTATCTTCTGTGCTTCTGTCAAAACAATATGCTAAGGAGCCGTATCTGCAATAGACTGGCTTAGGACCGCATTCCCCACAAGACTAGGGTCAGATGGCTTGGTGGCTATAACTGGAGCGCAAGCAGAATTTTACATCTTAAATTTAGATAGAATCAACCTACCGAGGTTCCTGAATCTCCTGTCTATCCTAGTAATTCTAGTGCAGAAAACCATTAGAGACTTCAGTGAAAACCTGATGCTTACTCACGCAAGAGCAGTGGTAATTAAATGGGTGTGTATGTGTACATGTACATGCTAATCTTGAGCATGGCAACTGATGATAACCAGGATTTAGTAATTGTTTTCTGTAAGAGAAGTAAGGTCTTGAAATCTGATTCAGTTTTACTTTTAAATAATTTTCAAGGCCTGTGTACTTGGAAATATAATTCTCCCCAAGTTCTGAAATGAAGTCCACTTAAAATTGTAGCATTAGTAATTAGTGACAGGAACTGTTTGGAAGAGGGATGTGGAGGGCTAGAAAGATACAGTTTTCAATAAAGATTTATTTTTTCTTTTTAGGGGTCTTTATTCCAGCCGACAGGTGACCGTGGAGGAAATGCATCACTTGCTTGGAAACGTGTGAAGGGATGCAAAACAAATGGTCATAATGGAGTGGAGCAAAAGACAATCATTCTACTATCAACTGGTCAGTATCTTCGTTTAATATGTAGAGGGGGGTGGAGAGGGGCTGTGTGAAAGTGAACCAAGTGACAAAACCACAACCCAACTTAACTCCTTTAAGAAGAATTTTGGAGGAAAGGCTAAGCATGGTGAATAAAGTGCACTTTTTTTCCTTCCCCTCCCTCTTTAGACATAGCAAGTAAACTTCTAGGGCAGTCGATGGATGAAAGTGGACTGCCCCAACTCACGAGTTACGATTGCGAAGTAAATGCTCCCATACAAGGCAACAGAAACCTGCTACAGGGTGAAGAACTGCTCAGAGCTCTGGATCAAGTTAACTGAGCTTTCACAATACTTGTTCCTTTTTTGGACACTGGTGAATCATCACCTAAAGCAGTCTATTTATATTTTCTATATCTGATTTTAGAAGCCTGGCTACAGTACTGCACTAATTCAGTTAGTTCAGTTTTGATCCCCTTTCTACTTATTTTGACAGTCTTTTTAATATGTTCTTTATGTAACAGTAACTCAAACTAGAGTGCATTTTTATAATTCTTTGGTACATACACTTTTATGTCCATTACATTTAAAACACACTTGCAGTAGCAGCTTTGAAATATGCACCTGATTTAAAAAAAAAAAATATTTATTTTTTGGCTGGGGAGGTGGTCACCAAAACTTATCAATAGTAAAATGTCAACACAGGAGAAACTGGCAATACTTCCATCCTGCTTGTCACAGGTAGTTGGAAGACTTGTGCTCTCTTACTCTTTATGTTCAAATAAGTTTTTTATTTTAATAGTTTTTATAAGAAACAACAATGCTTTGCAGCAGTGCATTGTAGCCACAATCGCACAATATATTTTCTTAAAAAATACCAGCAGTTCCTCATGCAATATATTCTGCGTTTATAAAAACTAGTTTTTAAGAAGAATCTTCCTTTGTTTGCCTATGAAAAAATCATGTTTAAACCTGGATTATGTCATTATTTTAGTCATGTAATATAAATTGTTCTTAAATGCTGTCTTATGCTTCTGACTTAAATGAGTGGTTAGTCAAAGGAAAGGCTTTGTCTGGAAAGGGCTAGCAGCATTTTATCTGGATTTGTTCTCAATTTAGAGAGTTTGATGTTCTTAAAGTAGTCACTTTGCCAGCTTGGAAAAAAAAAATCCCTGCCTGTAGTTGTTGAAGTTAATGCTAATATTGTGTATGATCTTAAATCTAAATGTGCAGCTTACCCTGTGTGGTATAGGTGATATTTCAAGCAGATTGTAAAACATCTTGCATTGTTAGCAAAGTTTTATCTAGTACTTCATTGAGTTGCTCAATATTTTGATGTTTTGGTTTTATGCACCTTGTTGCTATTAACATCCATATGTTTTCATGTAGATTTCAGTAACTTGAATATATTTAGAAGCCTTTTTATTTAGAAATATATAGTTGTCACGAACATCTTATTTTCCTATATGTACTGTACAAAACCTTCATTCACTCATTCTTTTACTCTTTGTGGTTGGATCTAACACTAACTGTATTGTTTTCTTACATCAATAAACTATATGTGGACCAGGCCCCCTTGGGGAGTGTGTTACCTGAGAGAAATGAGATAATTTATATTTTTGTTAGTGGTTATTGTTCATCCGTGTTCCCTTTTTAACTTAGAGTTGATTGGAAATCACTGCTTCCTTATTTTGATTGTAACATCTCCGTGTTAATTATTTGAGCCTTTTCAGTACTGAAGTCTCCTAGACAGTGTTGTACTATCGCTCGCCAAAGATGTTAAACTTTTAAATCTGTTATCGCACCAGTCAGCAAACTTGAAAGCAAGGAGACAGTGTATTTGTGTTACTTTTAGAGTGGAAAGATTCTCCCTGATGAACAGCTTAAAGGCTTGTCTCTGGAAGCTTTGTCAAGGTAACACTGGAAAGCAGGAAAAAGTAAATTTCACAAGAGTGATCAATTAAAGGTGGATTTTAATCACAAAACTGCATGATTAAAAAATTAAGCTGGTACTTGATGATAAAGCTTGTTCTACATTCTTGTGCTGTTGACGCAGTAACTTTGACTAGGTGACTTTTCTCACTTTGCTGTCATAAAACACAGTGCTACTGATAAAACCTTCTAGTGTGTAAATACAGTCAAGATATTCTGTGCATTCTTCAAATTAGTTTAAAAAATTGTCAATTTAAGAAATCAAATGTGGAATGCCACAAGAATTATTTTGGAAACTTTGGTTTCATTGGACTCTTGAGTCTTTTGAAATCGATGTTGTGGTACATAAGTCTAACCTGTTTTCTAAAATTACTGTTTCACTGAAACGTGCTTGTTTCAAACTGACAGAACTGTATTGAACTAAATGGATGCTATTCGTTACCAACTAAGAAGTTGGGAGCAGAAGGCGGAGTTGCACAAAGATAGCACACCTACATGTTTTCTTCTAACCTGGAGTTGAAGCTTTGTGAAGAGGATGCTTATATATATAATCTGCTGCTGAATATTAAAGATTTTCAGTGCAGCCTTTAAGCGTACAAAGCTTATGACGTTCTCTAGATAAAAGCAGCAGAGCTACTGCCTACCTGCTGCGTGAGAGTTTCTGGGGTGTCATTCTTTCCATGGCATCTCTTTCCCTTGCAGCAGTTAAAAGGTTTAATAGTGAAGTTACTAAAGGCTTAGGTAAAGCACCAGCTGGTGCAGGCATCCTTTAAGCTTAGCTCTGCATTGATTGACATGATGCTCTTGTGAGACAGTGAGGAGAATGTTGTAGACATGTGAAAGGTACAGGTGCGTTCTGTTTTTCTTACTGCCTCAGCAAGCTTTGAGCTGGCCTGGTGGGTTATCCTGTTTCATCTCTCAAGAGAAACTTCTTCCCTTCCTGCTTGATGATGATCTGCTGTTCTCTTAACATTATTTTAGAGGAGCCTGACCTGTTTGGATCTGTCAGTTCTTCTTCTGTGTACTTTAAGAGGGCAGTAAATTTTCAGAGGAAATTCCAAGTTAAATGGAGGAAGAAAAATCAAGTGACCCACATGATTCATGATTATGAGCCCAGTGGAATCATGTCTGGTCTTAATGGCAACAGCTGTGGGTTTAAATGAACCATGTCTCATCTAAGAATCTTCCAAATTATCACATTTTTTAAATTATGTATAATAATGTTCTGAAAAGTGACTGAAACAAGCAATTAATGAAATGAACTGCAGTAGGTGTATTGGTTTAATCTAGGGGGAAACCCCCCCCCCCCCCCCCAAATTAAAATACCCCCCACCCCCCCACCCTCCTAGAGACACTGAAGAAAGCATGGGAAAGTAACAGTAATTGCTCAGGCCTCGTACAAGCTTTGCTAAATACAGATGCAAGCTTGCAAAACCTAGAAGTACACCTTTTAGCTGCTTGTTTTGGTGTTTGGTTTCTTTTCTTCCTTAGTCTCTAGGAATACACAGCCTGATTCTAAACCTACTTTGGAGGACAAGCTTCTAGAATACATTAATTTCTAAATGTTTTCTTAGTGATTTTGAGTAATTTCTTTGCTCACTTGCTACCTTTTAAACTGAGGCACTACATTACTGCTGGTGAAGAATAAATGCTCTAAAGAAGAAACTGTAGGTAGATAGTGTTTCCTTCTGCATATGAAATGTACTAGATTTTGTGGAAATGATAACCTGAGGAGAATAACAAAGCTAGCTTCCAGAAGGTTGTTACTACAGCAGTAGTCAAGCCATGCCGCCTTTGTCGTATAGCACAATTATTATTTTTACATATGGATTCTAACTGATGTTTCTACCAACAGTGATCATTTTGTCAAAGGTGAAGGATTTTTTAAACCGGTATTGATGAGGACATCATTTGTTCCTTTACCTGAGTAGTGATAATTAACTACAGCTGTAGCTCCCCAAAAGTCACTGAAGTCTGCTGTCTGGTAACTTGGTCTCAGGTGCAATATTAACTAAATTAAGGAAGCCTGGAGTCTAAAGTACACCTTTCTAACATGCCTTCCTCCCATGTAGTGAGGTAGGTTTGGACTGTATGTTGATCTTTGAAATGGAAGCAATTTGCTCTTAAGTTTCCATTCCTGTGTGTCTGTGTACACACATTAAACTCTCCCTAAGTAATTGCTGAATGAAAGAATCACAGGTTAAGGCCAGAAAGGACAATTAAGACTACACATAACACCGGTGACAATTTAAAGACTTCAAAGCTTATTTTGGATGAGTTGATCAGCTCTGCTTCCAATGAAATAACTGTAGGAATCAAAAAATTCTGATGATTACAGGTTAAACTGTTGCATATTTAATAAAAAATTGTCATTATTTAAAAAGCGGATTAGCTATTTAATTAAACAACAGTAGCTAGAGGCAGAAATGTGGGCTGTTTCACCAGTGTCTGTGGGCAAGCCTTCCCCCCACTACACTGCTGCATTAATCCTTTGATGAATGGGGCTGTGGAGGTGGTGAGTACCTGAGCACTGTGAGCAGGGGACAGCTGGACATGCCCCAGGTCAACCATCTTTTTCCTGTCCCCCTGACGAGCTGCTACAGAACACACATCTCACTCAAATGTCCCTGCACTTACGCACATTATTCAAACTGTAATTGTCCAGCATGAAAATAAACACTTCACAGGCCAGGAGTACTCTGTAGGAAGACCATCTTCATAGCAAATCACATCAGTTGGGTACCCAGCTTTTGTTAAAAATACCACTAGCAATTAGGCACTTGACTCCCTGGAAAGCTCCGTTCTGGAGAACTGTGATTTTTGATCCAAATCCTAGAAATGAGTTGTCATTTTCCTTCTGCTTCCCTGTTTACCTTGAGCAAGGCTTGCCAAGTTACCAAAAAGTTAGAGTTTGCTACTGGATTTATACAGTATGGTAGATTTTGTGAATAATAGTAGTATTCTCTCATGAAGAATTGGTATATTTTAATGGAATTCTTTTTTTGGAACCAAGTACAACATATTGCAATTGATATTTCTCTTGAAACATTGACATACTTGTGACTGTATTTCTTTTTGATTGTGTAACAGTATAAAATTCAATAAAAGAGAGGGTTTGTTTCTAATTCGTGACATTTGTGATTTTTCTGTTCATCCATTATTCCTGTTCTAAAAGATGGAGATGGCAGGTGGCAAAACCACTTTTTAAAGTGAAATAAATAACCACTGTGCAGCATAACTAAAACTCCTTGCTTGTTTGAGGTTTAACTTACCTACTACTGAAGTCAGAAACTTTGACACTAAGAATACATGCGGTCTGTTTTCCAAAAGCATTTACAAATTCTGTCTTGCCCTTAACAGCTGAATCCTGTTCACCTTAGACACAATGCTTATCCCACCTGCATTAAGACGACCTCGTGCATGAACAAAAGAGGTTAAGCATGTAGGATTTAACAACTGGGACGTTAGGGACTGTGGAGGCTTTCCTGTGGGAAGGTAAAGAGAGGAGAGAGCAACAGCTAGGGAGCCAGAGGGACAGAGAACATTTATGAAACCTCGATGTGACTACACAAAAAGAATGCCCTTAGTAAGAAAACAGAAACTAGCTTGAAGCCCAGATGACATCTCCAGGTGATTTCAGTTGCTCTCAGTACATGCAAATAACTTGACAGGGTCTCATGACTCCTGCCGTGTTATTAAATCAATACCACTTCCTATTGCACAGGTCAAAAATCTGTTGCAATGTTTTTGCTTTGTTGGGAAGTCTGAAAGCAGAAGTCTTGTGCAACTGCTATCACATTAGAATGTGATTTTGTTATTTGGTATTAGTGATACATTTGTACATACAGAAGTTTGAATACACTATTTAATAAAATATATCCATGATATATTTTCATAAATATCCATGAAAACATGATTTATGTTCATGTTTTCAGTTTGAAAATGTGTTCTAATACAATTATACAGGTGTTTAAAAAAGTTGTCTTGTGCCATGTGCAACTGGAGAACCCTGTTATTTATATCAATGCAGGATAAATGGCTTTTTAACTTACAAGCTAGGAATTAATAGGGCAAACAGGACTCCACGTTTTGTTCAGGAGTTCAAAACGAACGCAGAAGATACAGTAATCAGGACACTCTTCCTTACATCATCTAATTATTTTAAATTTTCTTTAGTTTGGAGGCCACTCTTAAGAATTAAAACATACTAATGAAAAAACTGGAGGAGCAGTAGATGAAAGCACACACTATTGATAAGAGTATTAATTAGCCTAAAAATTGACACTATTTCATCATATACACCACAGAAGGGGAATTCTACAGACACGTGCTCTTTTTTATTCCTCCACATTTTCATTCTGTACACCGTAGCCAAAGTTTCTGCAAGGAAGGACTGAGCACAGGTTAACATGGGCACAACAGCCTCATCCTCACTACATCTTGCATCATCTTACACAATGAAAGCATCATGATACGCAGCCCCATCTGCCTTAGAAAAAAAAAATCCACCTAGCATTTCTTGAAACACCATCTCTGAGGAATCACAACACTCACTGCATGCTTAAAATACAAAAAAAATCAGAAAACGCACTCAAGCTTTGCAAATTCTGCATCACTTCAGAACTAAGCTCCTCCGCTCCTTTTAAATGAAGGGATAACTCCTGTAACTAAGTAGGGCTTGGCTTGATCTGTAATGACAAACTTGATGCATCAATTACTAACTGCCCTGTGCTTTGAATCCTTAAGTCCATAGGTCTGAGGACATTATAACTGTTTTCCCAACAGCATTGGCATTCTGTTTCAAAATCAGTATAATCTGTTGAAGGGAGGGTCACATACTGGATGAATGGGGTCACTGTCCTATATCTCTAAACACGAATCCAAACGACAGATGAAAATGTCTTATCTTTTCAGAAAAAAAAAAAAAAAAGCCAAACGAGAACGTAGCAGGTGCAGCTTTTGCCCTGCAGCTGCCAAAACCTGCCGGTTCCTGTGTAACGGCTCTGGTAAGGCTTCTGTTCCTACAATCAATGAAAGTGGCAATCAGCTGATGGCCGTTCATTTCTTAATCATCTATACAGGCGAGTAAAGGTCACATTCCAGCAACCTTTTGGGAAAAATAATAAATGTGGAAAGGCGCTTTTGTGCCTGAAGCATTGTGGAAGATACTGTCACTGTTAGGAGCTGACAGCTTGAAGTGCCCGGCCATAAGGAGCGACCTTTGGATCAGTTAATTGATGCTAATGGTGAACTGGAGAGCATCACAGTAGCAGAGCCAGCAGAATTTAAAATTCATTCTGCAGTGCACGATTATTTAAGAAAGCGAAATGCGAATCTTTAACCTGACCACGGTGCAAAACTCCTGCAGGGTTACATATCCTCCTACAGGCATCACACGACGCACCATCCCATGCGGCTTTTCCTACATGCCCTTCTGGCACCCGCTAAGGCTCCCCGAGCGCAGGGGCGGCCCCCCACCAGCCCTCTCCCCCCACGGGTGCAGCAGCACTCAGGCCCTCTCCTGCGGGCGCTGCTGCCGCCCAGCCCTGCTCCCACAAGACCGCAGCCCGCCCCCCGGCCGCCCATCACGGCAACAACGGCGGCGCCCCGTCCCTGAGCCCTCCTGGGAGCTGCCGGGCTTCCCGGGGCGGGGGAAGCCGGCACCGCAAACGACTCCCCCAGAAAACCCCCTGCGGCCGCCCCGAGCCGGCCCTCGCTGCCCGCCGCCTGCCCCGGTACCGCGGGTCCGTACTCACGCGAGGCGCGGGGGCTCCCTCTCCGACGCCAGCGCTCCTCTCCCCGGCCGCCTCGGTAGCTGCTCGCCCTGACGTGGAGCTCTGGGGCAGGAGAGCCCCCGCCGCCCGCCCGGCTCCGCGCCGCCGGCGAGGCCGCGCCCACCCACCCTACGTGCGGCTCGGCAGCCGCGGCCCCCTCCCCGCCCGCCCGGCTCGCCCCGGCCGCCTACGTGTGGCCGTGCATGCGGGGCCGGGCGGCTCCCGGGCGAGCCGCCGGCCGAGCCCCTGCCGCCGCCGCGCTCGCTCAGGCGGAAACGGAGCTTCCCGCAGCCGCCGGCCGGGAGCGTGGCGGGCCGGCACGTCCACACGGCGCTTTCCCTCAGAAGACCCTGCCGTTCCCGGGACTGCCGGGCCGGCGAGATCGGGGGCGAGGGTGGGGGTGGTTCTGCGGGGAAGGCCGAGGCCCCACCGGCATCCCCAGGCTCCCTGGGGCCGTTGGAGAGCGGCAGCTGCCCGGGCTGCTCCTTCCCGCCCAAACCCCCTCCTCCCCGCGGGTTTACTCCCCGCCTGCGCCCGGGGCCAACCGAGGGATGCGCTGGCTCTGCGCCCCCGGGGCAGGAGGGACAGCCGCCCCGGGGGCGGGCGGGCGGGCGGAGCGGGCTCCTGCCCCCGCCGGGGCCGCGCCCCGCCCCCCAGGGCCGCTCTCTCTCACCGAGAAGCCTTGAGCGGCGCCTCCCGGCACCGGGGAGTGCGCATGCGCGGGGGAGGCGGCGCAGGCGCCGCGGGCGCGGGGCGGGGCGGCGGCGCATGCGCGGGGAGCGGGGCGGCGGTGTCGGCATGAGCTCGGTGCCGGGGCTGCAGGCGGACTGCGAGGAGCTGCTCGGCGCCTTCCAGGAGGCCGATACCGTCCGCTTCGAGCGCTTCGCCGAGCTGTGGCGGGAGCGCCGCTTCCACACCATCTTCTAGTGAGTGAGGGGCCCCGGCGAGTCCCCTCAGCAGCCCCGCGTCCCGCCGCCCTTTCGCGTCGGTTGGCGGCTGAGCCTCGCCTCGCCTCGCCTCGCGGGGCCTGTGTGTCCCCCCCGCCCCCCTCCCAAGGCCTGCAGCTCCCCGCTGCTGAACTTGCCCCTTGGCGTTGCGGGGGGCTCACGGGGTCGGGGGTATGTGTGTGAGAGAGCCGTGCGTCCCTTCGGGTGCGGGTTTGGGGAAGGGTTCGCCCGGCTGGTGTGTGGGTGAATGGCAGCGAAGCATCGGTCCCTGTGTAATACCGGAAGACCAGTTATTCTTTCAGTTTGTTTTGTATATTAGATGCTTCAGGGAGTTTGATGCAGCGCTCGTGATACGAGATTAAAGCACACAATTCTAGGGTATTTCATTTTTCACTTTACATCTAATTTAATATATGGAATTATATGCAGTGTTGTGTGAGAGCTTAAGGACTGGCCACCTTTGAATACTTCCCAGAACTTGAGCCCTATGGTAATATATTTTTTAAAAACCTAAAACTTGTTTCTGCATTCTGAATTTTCTAAAACCTGCACTTTCATGCTTGCTCGCTTTAATGTTCTTCCTTCTTGTTTACTTTAGTGGTAGAATAAGACCTTTGGAGAGGAATAAGCTCACGAAGAAGACTTTAGAACTGGCACAACAGTACTTCCTGCCCCCGTACGCTTTCCAGATACGAGTTGGTGGGCTGTACCTTCTGTACGGGCTCTATAGCACACAGCTTTGCCAGCCAAAACAAAAGGTAATTGTTCCTGAGGTTTGATTCTCAGGAGATGATGGATGTAAGATATGTGGTATAACCCTGTCTACTTTGTCATCATAAACGGGTAGGGTGCTTTGTCTCACTTTCTTAAAATAAAAATATTTAGAACCAGATGGTCCCTTTGGAAAAGGTAGTCTTTCAAACACCCTTGGGTTTGAGAACTTGCATGGTGGTGACTAAAATATTGTGTATGCCTCCTAAACTGTAGTGGTGATCTCAGAAATCTAGTTTGCCAGATAAGAAGCCCTTCTCTAGTAAAAAATGAAGAAGACAGGCTTTCAAAATGGGAACAGAGAATGTGCTCATCAGCTCTGCAGAGAATGCTATTACAGCCCCCGTTTTCCCTTAGAATTTCAACAGAATGAAGACTTGACATATTTCCAGTTCCTGTTAACCAGAAGTGGAATTCATAAATAGGTTGAAAGCGTGAATGCCAGAACAACACGCCTCCTTGCTGCTTCTAGGACAGGAGACCAGTATATAAAGGCGTTGGAAACGCAGTGCGAGGAGAAGTGGTTTACTTGGAAACTGTGTGGTGTATGTTGTGTGCATATGCACAATTGAGTCCAAATTATTTAAATAAGAAACTGAAGTTAAAGTATTCTACAGTGATGCCATTACATCTCATATCCTAACTTCAGAGAAGTCAGTACCTTTTATGGAGATGAATTTAGGAAATTGTAAAGCCACTGCTATACAGCAACTGTCAGAGAGTCCAGGAATTATCAAATATAAGCTAACTTAGGTAGAGGGAAAATGAAGTGGGCAGAGTACATGGGAGAGGAAGGAAAGCAAGAATATAGGGATACTTTTATGAGCACTTCACTGGCAGCAAATCATGGTACAAGTATTATTCCTAGTCATGTAGTGAGTGAGTGTCTCCTAGGCGTGTATTGTTTCAGGCATCTCGGAATGTGAAGAGGTAACTTTTTCAAATGTCAGAGAGGGCTCGTGTTCCACGTCACTGTCGGAGAAAGCAACCGCAGTGAGAATATTTAACACAACAGTACAATAAGCTTGTCTGCGTAAAATTTTGAGAGTAGTAACAAATGTTGTGGTAAGATCCTTTCTGTAGTTCTGTGATTGTGTGACACGTTACGCTCTAGATATCCAACTATTGTGCATAGGATAACGGGATCACAGTAGTCAGCTGAATTCACTTTCATTTGTTGGAATATGCAGGTCGGTGTGATGGTACACAACTGTTTTGTTGCAGATCAGAATTGCACTTAAGGATTGGCCTGAAATCCAGAAATTTCAACAGGATCTGATAGACGCCCAGCATTATGATGCAGCGTACATCTTTAGGACACTGCGACTTGCCAGAGCATTCCATTTCACAGCAATGCCAAAGCTAGTGAGTTATTACATTAATGACTTACCATTTTTAACAAAATATCTTCAGCTTTCAATGGCTGACAGTTCAATAGTGCTCATGTTTTTAGTTTAGCTTTGATGTTGTGTTGGAATGTAATAGGTCTTGCTTTATGTAGGTACGTATGTGATGTAAAGCGTAGAGGCTGTTTGAATGCAGCATGTTTCTCACCTGAAAATATTTTTTTCAGTGTCTCATGCTCTTACTATATTTGAGATGTCTTATAAGTTGTGGAAATGTCAAACTCTTGAGTCTGGGTGCTGGATTAAATTTTTTACTAGGGAATGATTTTTGAAAAATGCTGACTGAGCACTTGACAGTAAAGCTGCATGCTGTTGTAGGTGAGATGGTTTTATGCCTTGGTGGTTGGATATGCAGTAAGACTTCTAGAGGAGGTGCCATTTTCAGTTTGCTGTTTAAGTTACAAAGCATTGTCTTTTGCTTTAGCTAAACTACAGAACTAAGAAGAAGATTCAGGAAAACGAATTTAAAGAGGAGTTTAAGGACCCAAGTAACAGAGTAAACAGCCTCATCACTAACGATGTGTTGGAGGTACAGGAACTTTTAAACTACAGATTAATCTCTGGGGGTTTTCTTATGTTTTCTTTTTCGTCTTCTGTTGTCCAAGAGCTATAACTTCTCCAATTAGCACAGGCTTGTCCTTTATAAGTCTTCCTATGGAATGCAGACTAGGGTAATGGTCTGTGCCAGCAATTTTATCAAATACTCAGAAACACAGCATTTACTCCGGAGGAATTGTGGTACCTTTTTTCATCTGAAATATGCTCTAATATCGTCTGATTTTGCCTCAGTAGAATGTAAAAGGGGAAGGGTAGAAACCAGGTCAGCTGTCACTTTAGGCAGAGAAAAATGGAAAATGGAGGGCAGGGGGCAGCATGTTTGTTGTGGTACATCTGCAGGTTGCAGCTGAAGGCTTGATACTTGCAATAATACAGATTTACCCATCTGCAAGTTTATAGCTTTCTCTAACCTTCATTTCTCCTCTTAAAACTTTGCTTTGTTTGTTTTTTTATAAAATGTATTATATATTAGAGTAATTCAAGCCAAGTATAGGTTCTTCTATTGCTCATTGTGACTCAGTGGTAGATCTTTGTTCACAGGTTTTTCTAGCTTCTGCTAGCAAATATGTATCCTTAGTAAGGTTGACTACAGTAGCACAAAAATCAGCAATCTGTGAAATGGGAGGGAGAGACAACCTTCCTCAAAAGGAGGATTTAAAATGCTTCCCTCCAAAGAGATAAATATAGACCACCGTCTCAGATTGAAACCTCTGTGAACACTGATCCTGAGTATCACTGAGGCTTCCTTCTTAAATAATGAAAGATATTCTTTCTTCTTTTGCTTATTTGATGGACTGGTGGGACGGTGCTAGGTAGCAGCATTGCTAGACTCCCTAAAACTGAACTGAGTCAAACAGACACTGTTTCTAACACTTCTGCTAGTTCAATGGTCTCCCTAGAATGCTTTGTATGACCCTGGTTTTGTTCACTGAGGACTAATATTGCTTTAATGCTGGAATCTTTTTTTTTTCTCCCTGAAAAAGAGTCTCTTTTATTTTAGGAACTGATGAATATTCATGACCACTATCAGAAAATGAAGTGTGTCATTTCAGCTGACAAATCCCAGCCAGACAAGGCCCTGAGCTTGATAAAAGATGATTTTGTAGTTACTCTTAAAGACATAACCTTGGAATATCACGAATGGCAGCAGAACAGAATGGTAGGTAGTATTGACCATTGTGCTGCGACAGCTTAACGTGTGAATATGTAAGAACCAACAGTCTTGGTGTAATTACCTCTTTGCATATGTCATAAATCTCAGAGTTAACCAGAAGGAGCTGTAACCTGGAAGACATGGAATGAGTAAAACCCTAGGCAGAGTTGTGGTATGGGGAGACGGACATGGATTTGTATGTGGTATTACCTCTATGATAAGTGATTGCTGAGAGGTAGGCCCTGCAAGATGTGACTTATGGGCAGTATTGTAATGACCATATGAAATACCTCTGTAACGCTTATTCTTGGATCAAGGAAAGGCCATAGTGTAAGATCAATGAAGAAAATGGGCATGTGCCTAAATAACTTGTTTTGATCTTCACAATTCTTGGATTTTAGCTGCCTTGCATATGACAGAGATTTTAAAAGATTGTTTTGTGAGTTTTTTTCAGAAATTATTTCTAAATGCTAAAGAAACTGGTGAAATATCAAACAAAAAGGAAGAAAGGACTTTGCTAGAATCAGAGGTAAGAAAAAATAACTAGTTTTCTATGTTGTGCGGGCCAAATCCATTAGTTCATTGACTTCACATGACAGGCTAAGTGGTGTATGTCAAGGCTTGATAGTGTCAAAGTTCGTTCCAGAAATAGCTAGTGGGGCTGGTTTTTTTTTTTTTGTTTTGATTGTTTTTTGTTTTAAGTTGCATTGTTTTCTGTTAAGCCGTAAGCACTTACTGCTGTGATAGCTCCTGGATGCTCGTAATAAAAAGTCTTTCTGGTAAGGAGGGGAAGGAACTTTATTTTCTTAGCCAAACTCCTTTATTGTTCCTTCTGGAATCTCAACTAAATGCAATATCCTTTTTTTTTTTAATGATACAAAATTATCTAATGTTGTGTTTATCTCATTTCAACTTTGAATTTTTGTAAAATGTGACGTTTCAAATTTGATTTTCTCCTCCTGGGCTTTGTAACATTGCAGGCAACCAAGACTGTGGTCTGCCATTTTAATTTTTCCTTTAAGTAACAGTTCAGCAGCATTCTAATTATATAGAACTAATTATTATTACAGAAATACAGCAGTAGTGAGATATTGCTCAAGTGATTGTCTGATGTGATATTTCATTTCAATACTGCTATAATAGAATATGAAAACTTTTTCTGACTGATCTCTGTTTCTTTGCAGGGTTCTGAAAGAGCAAGTGCATTAGCTAGAATCAAATACAAGTCTTACTCTGCAGTTGTTGAGGTAGGTATAAAGTTTGCTGATAGGGATGTATTTATTTTTAAAGAGCACTTTTAAGTACCAGTTCAACGTAAATGCTGGGTTAAAAAGGAATGAGTTAAAATTCCACTCTAATTCAACCTTTGAATGTTCTGGTTTTCCTAACACATTGGGGAAACCTGAAGCTCTTATTATTCTTGTTAGATTCATGGAAACAGTGCAGGTATGCTTGGGGGATTTTAATTTGCAAGGTATCTTTTGATGTCTACGTTCCGTTTAAGTAGACGGAATAAAAATACTTTTGAGTTTAATTGCTCAAATTCTGTGAAGCTTAGGTATTAGAATCTCTGAAGATGCTTGTGAAAATGTAACTTTGGGATTTAAAGTCATCAGGAAGTACTTGGAAACATTGTTTCAATAACTGCTACTTTAAAAAAACCTGTTGATTTGTCTTTTTTGTAGCAGGCCTATGAGAAACATCACAACTCTCCTTTTTCATTAAAATCTCTTATTCAAAAATGCATTATTAAATGAAAACTCTGGAATATACAGCAGTCCAGACTTGTGAATATGCAGTGATACTGTTTTCTAGACACCTAAGCAAAACATGACAGTACGGAGGCTCTATGGTGCAGTAGATTTTGGAAGTATTCCTGTTGCTTGCACACAGCGCTGTGCAACATGGTGTAGGTCAATGCCAACAGAGAATGGTTTGAAATAAATTAATATTTAATTACCTGAATTTTAAGTGATACACCCATTGAATCATAGAAGGGCATTGTCCTGTTAAAACTGAAGAATGGTAACTAGTGGGAGTCCTTCCTCCCTCCCCTTCCATCCATTCTCCACCTAGACATGGAAGTTGATGATTTGGTCCTTGCTGGCTTGTAAAGTAATGGCTGAGGTATAGTAATAATCTGGCTGTGGAAGTTTAGCTTTTTTGTGTCATTCATACGTACATTTGGGTTCTAGGCTTCCAAATCCAGAAGACATCGTCAAGTAAAATTAGAATCTTCTGAATCAGGATCGAGTCATGGGAAATCTCCAAACCGAAGTAAAAAAAACAGCAGAAGACCACAGCCAGCAAGGAGGCGAGATTCTTTGGAAAGCAAAGGTATTCCTCCATTGCGTTCATGAACCTCAAGAGGCTGCACAAGTTTATCCATTGCTTTGCTAGCTGAGGCAGCTGGGTTAAATTTTACTGTTGATCAATGGAGGTAGAAGATTGGAGAAGTGTTTTGTGATACCCCTGTTGTAACTGAACCTTCCTGTTTTCCACACTCTGGTCAGGTAACAAGGCAACATGAGTGCATGCAGTTTATTGTAACCTGAAGTCTCATATATATGCCCTTCCAGAGAAAAATTAGCAGGGCTGACCTTCGAAAAGCATGTCCTGTGTGGCAGTGTCTTAATTTTTCCTATTGCAATAGAACAAACACACTGGAGATTAAGATAGGTGTCTAACCGCTGCTTCTTCTGACAGATAGCTTCTACTTTTGAAGCTATCTTTTTGATGAAAATCTGCCTATCTGATAATTTTGATAGTTCATACTATCTTCGTGAAATCTAAAGTAAACCTTGCCTGTTTCTATTCTGTTCCTGAGCATTTGAAGGAATATCCTCTAATACTTCTGAAGAAAAAAGTATTATTGATGTCTTAATGGTGACGATTGCTTTGAAGACTAGTACCTGCACTATCACATCAGTTATTCTCCTTCTGTGTGATACTCATCATTTATTTTGTTCTTTTGTTACTGAGATTTTTAGTACTTCCATGTGAATATGAACCTTTTGTCAACAACTGATGTAGTTTCAAAACTCTTATCAAACTGGTTCCTTAACCTCAGTATTACCATTATTACATTATAAGAGTTCTAGATGTGTTTAGTTTGTAGCTAAACTTAACTTTTCCCTTCTTGACAGGAGGGTTTTTTTAATACACTTGTGACTAGTTTTTTGTGGTTCTGTTCTGTAATTCTATTTTATTCCTCCTGAGCATTATAATTTTAGCTAGGAACAAAAACAATTTTAAGGAGCAAATGTTTTTAAAACAGGTACAGGGTACTTATGGCCAGTCTTTGGGACCTTTTTTCTTACTTCAGAATGTATCCTGGAAGGAAATACTTTTAATGGCTTGTGCTTGATACCGTCCTCGTTTACCTATACTCATTAAGAAGCATTGGGATGTCTCTGTGTGCACTCAGTGCACTTGCTTAATGTAGTCAGAAAAAGACTTCAGACTTTTAAGATGAAGTATTATGGAGTATTAAATCTCCCCTTCAACGCTGTGGAGAGGATAGAATTTTGTGGCTGACAAGAATGGCAGAGCAAAAGTACCTGTGGAGGGAACAAGTACAAATAGAATGTAACGGTGTAAGTGAGGACATGGTGAATGTTTTTAAAAGTAAGAAAATTGGACTGGGAACTCCTCTGTGCCTCAGACCAGAACTTTTTTTTAAAAAAAAAAACAAACCCTTACTTGATCCAAAGATGCTAAGTTAATATCTTTTTCATTTCCTTCATTTGTGAAGTTTGTTAAAAGTATGGTGCTGAGACCAAGAACTTCAAGGATTAGCCATTTACATGGATTCATATTGTATGGTGTCATAATTTATGCTAATATATTCTGAACAACATCAAGTTTCTGAACCTGAGGCGTGACTTATTTCAATGTGAGATAAGTGTAAGTCCTGGTGTGAGGGTGCTTTGCTAGATCAAAGAGGAGGTGAGGGAAGGAGAGGGAGATCACTGATGTCTTTCAGGTCTCTCCTGGAGAGATCCCATCTGGTGTTGATGATCGTTTACGCATCTGAACTGAACAGTGATTGACTTAATTATTTTACTATCATAGCATTTATGTCATCTGGATTGGTGCAGTTTTATTTTCTAGGTATTTGCTCATCCCTGCTTAAGCATCTTTTTTTTTTGTCTTCCAAGATTTTCTTTAATCTCTTTGTCTCCCAGTTCTGAAAACAGGGAAAACTACTACTATGAAGGAAATAATCTTTCTGATATCAAACTTTTAAACTGATAGAAGTTGCTCTGCCATTTAAGTTTTTCATTTACTTATTATTTATTAAAGGTTAAATGAAATCAAACAACAAACTAATTTTGAATGGACTTTATTTTGAAGACAGCTATTTAATTTCAAAGTTCCAAACTCTGTTTTCTGACTTACTTAGCTTCTGCTAGAAAAAAAGTTACTGAGAAAATTCAGCCTGCTTCAGCAGTGGGCATTAGGCAGTGTTGCCTTTCCTTCACTTTAAAACAGTAGATGAAGTGTTGCAGAGAAATAAGGGCATTTTGAATTATCTCTGGACTGAGATGCTTTAAACTTGTAGTGTTAATTACTTGTTATTGAAGGTTTCTTTAGTGAGCCGTATGATGGTACTCCGAAATGTAGGTGATTCTCCATAGCCTTTGACTAGAAAGTCAAGACAGCAGGAAGTGAACAATCTTTTAATGGCTGGATTTGAGATGTAGAAGCAAAAATAAAAAAAGCTGACAGTTTTTCCTGAAAATATCTATCGGCAGGTGAAATGCAAGTGGCAAAGGAAACTGTTACTCGGCATATTGGGATGCCCGTAATCACAGAAGAAGATGACTCGGATGAAGAAGGTACAATGATTGAAATTCTAGCAAACCTGACACTTGTTTTTCTATTATGCTGTATTTTTCTGAAACTAAAGCTGTTATTTTGACCACATGTTGCTGCCTTACAAAAGCTAGGCTAGTTTTTAGCCTGTAAATTGTTACATGAAATTGAAGCTTTGCTCTCAGACTTTGTTACGAGCACACATGTGGTGGCAAAATCCTGTGTGAGTCTTTTTTTTCTACATAATTTCATTATAGTGTGTTAGGAGTTAAAACTGCTCCAGTTTAAAGGAGGCTTACTCTTCCATAATACGAATCTGGCTTGAAGAGCTCCAATGTATAGGGAAAAGTGATTTTTTTTGTCATTCTTACAAAAGAAACCTGTTCTAGTAGCTCTGGAAATTAGGTAATCTGCGCTGGAGGTCAGAATAACCCTTGCTGCCTTCACCTTTGTGGAAGTGAGGGGACATAGAAGTTTCCTCTGTAGCCTTACTTTCAGTTGGGCAATGCTACAAGTGTTATGTTCTAGTATACATGTACAGTAACAGTGTCCTCTGCTACATTAGAAGTTGTCTGACATAGTTGGGGTAGGATTCTGGGAACCACAGCAAAAGAGTGGATGACTTTGCTATCACTCACATTACTGGAAATAATGTAATTTTTATTTGGAAGCAACAGTAAAGCAGGTTTCTGAAAGCTGGCAGTGGAGTTGCTCTACAGAAGCATCAAATGCATATAGAACAAATTGAGATGTTAGGTGACCTTGAACTGGTCTCCAACTCAAAAGCTTCAGGGTCTGTTCTCAGTATTGCTGGAGGAGAATAAAAGCACTGTAGAGCAGCCACTGTACAAAGAAAATAGCATCCTCTTTATCTCGAGGTCCTGCTTTGCTTCCGTGTCTCAATCGTGGGTAGTGTTCGTGGGAGAGAAGCTGGCCAGCTGAAGGTGTGATTTCCCCTGGCAGTTCTAGCTGGCTTAAGACTGATGGGTTGCTCGCTTAGTGGAAGGCAGGCTTGGTAGACCGAGGTAATGGTTCTTAACCTGACAGAGTGGGATTTAATTAGGTTGCTTAAAGGGGGAGCAAAGGGTTAGGTGCAACTTCTGGAAAGCTTTAATGACATAGATGAGTGTGAGGAGTATATCCTTTGGAGTTAATTTACTATCCAAAATTGTATGTAATGGAAGGATATTTCATACAAGGGAGGATAATAACCATTAAAACATATTTGCAGTGAGGTAGCACATTTATATTTGTGCTTTTTAAAAGCAAAAGTGCATCTTCTAGTACTGAAATGAGATTACATTCTCTGATCACCTTAGTTGTAGGCAATGTAAATTCGTTCCATTTTAAATGGTCATATTGAAAGCATAATGGTGCATTTAATATTGTACTTTATTTACTTACTTTTCCTTCACGTTGTTGTGCACAAAAAGTTTCTTTCTAAATCAGGAACATTCTCCATTACTCAGAATTTGCCAGTAAATTCTGAAGCATTAAAAATAGCCATAAGCAACATCTCCAGGTATTTTGTGCTTAATTTTGTGAGTATTCCACCTGTCAAATTCACAATGAAATCTTAGAGGTGTTCATGAGGAGCAGAAAGCTCTCAAGCTTGAATAAGTTTTGAAGTACATTATTTTGTTCATCAATGGAATTTTAATTGATATTTTGAATGATAGTGTGCTGTAGAATCTAGAAAGATTTTTTTCATATCTAGAACCATGGGAAGCGGGATTGGGAGGGGATCTCAAGAGCTCATCTAATTAATTTCCTTTGCTAGGCAGAATTAATTCTACTTGAATCATCCCCATGAGGGAAGATAGATTGAAAAGCTTGTCAGAAAAATCTCTTTATTTCCTTTCAGAAGCATCTCTCCCCAAGAGGAAAAGAAGATGTTAGAGTATCCAGTTGGAGAAGCACTAATGTTGATTTTAATGACAAAATGTAAATGTCACAGGTAACACAAAGTGCTGGGTTTGGATGTGTTTGAATGTACAACAAGAAGTGTCTGGGACCAGAACTCCAGGTGACACTGGAATACTGGTAGTGACTGGTATACTGTAGCAGTCTCATGGTACAACACCTGGTGCCTTTATTCACCTGGTGAATGCTTCTTGTGGGAGACAAAGTTTGAGCTGGAAAGAGAAGATGGCTGCTTGTTGTATATAGTTTGTGCAGTGTGAGTTATCACTTGGAACTGACGTTGATCTGCAATCATGTTTTTAGCTGAGACTGTTAAAAGAACAGCTCACAAAATGTTTGGAAATGTTTATCTCTGAATGTAAGGTTACTGACTGTTTAGAAGTACAATAAATTATTTTTCACAGTTTACTTGCTCCATTTTCTAGTGTGCAATTTCAGCAATGTTTATCATGGTTTGATCCCACAGGTGTGGGAAGTAAACTTGGTGATAAGCTTTTTATTGTACTCTGTCTCCAGCAGATCTGATCGTTGGATATTTGGATGAAGAATATAATGTGCATTTATTAATTCTTCAGATGACCATAAGCTGTACAAGGACAGGACTAGAAATCAAAATGATAGTTACAAATTGGAGAGGTGATGTAGAAGAAGGGGGTGTGGAGATAAACGTGAAGCTCAGTACTGAGTTCAGGTACAGAATAGGGAAATGATTGCTAGGCAACAGTACTGCAGAAAAAGCAAACAGACTGAGAATTGTACACTGGAGGATTTTCTGTAAACAGTAGCAAGCACTAGAATTGGTGTCATCATTCAGCCCTGTAAGGCTGTAGCCTTAAATACCCCCTTCTGACTGCAACAATGCAAGAATGTGGACAGTTACTCTCCTTGGTATTTTCTCCAGCTGATTGTAGCTGTACTGTCGAGAAAGGCCAAAGGACTTGAGATGTCCTCTCCTACAAGAAGAAATTCAAAATAGAAATTTGAAAGATTTTTAATATAAAAGGGGCCTAAACTGAGTGAATTAGTGTGGTAGTATGACTGTCTAAGGCTAAAGGAATTAAAGTGCTCTCACCTAGAAGAAACACTAAGTAGAAATATACATGATTTGAATATAAAATGGGCCCGTGTTAAATGCATTAGTTGGTGAGAAGGAATAGGCCTAAATGACAAACAGGTCAGTCACTGGAAAAACTAATAAGCAGCAGTGCTGTGTTCAAAACCTTGTTAATGGGAAAAGAGGAAATGCTATAATAAAGCCAAAACCTTACTGTGTAGTAAACCTAACAATTGATTATTCTGTTATCAGCATAAACTCATTCTGCCTCGATGCATTTCTGCTCCTGATTTTTGATGAGCAGATACAAGAGACGGAGACCTCTCAAGGAAAACTTAACCAGACTTATTTGGTCAAAGTTGTCTGATCATCCTAATGCAGTTAGGATCCTGCTGGTAATACGGCATTTGTCAGTTCTGTCAATTCCAGCTGCTGCTTCGGGTGCGGGTGTGCAGGCTGATGGAGAAGCTTTCTGGTATCCTTGTGTTGCAGGGGGTGGATAGCAGTATAGGTGTGACAGGGTAGCAATTTGTAGATGGGGTACAGTGGGAGTACTTTAGTCTCTTCTTGAGAAACCCCTGGGTGGCTAAGAAAGATACAGATGGAGAGAGAGAGTTTTTTCTAGCACATACTGGGAATACAGCTTGAAATTCATCATTTCTTAGGAGTTTCTTCACTTAGGAAGTTGCTTAAAGATGGACTTCACAGCATTAATCATCTTCTGCTGTTTCTGGGCACTGAGGCTGAGCTAGGTCTTCCACCTACGTGGTATTGGGCTCTTGAAGGGAAACTTGAAAGAGTTTTCTCTCTTTCTTTCTTCCTCTGGCTTGCAGGTGTCTTTCTCAAGGAAGCTAAATATTAAACACAGCTACAAGTTTATTTTTTTACTTTGTTGACAGGCTGTTTTCAGCTAAATTATTATGATTCCATATATGTGGAATAAGTTTATTTTAACATTTAAGGAGTGTGTTTAATACTGTTCCCTGAAGTGGTGCTTTTTCATAATGTGACCATCTTGTTTGCCTCTCCTTGTATATTTGAACCATCCCAAGAGCTGAGTAGGAGAATTTTTCAGGATTTTGAAAATTCAGTGACACGAGTCTTCCTGCATGCACTTCTGAAAATGATTTCCAAATCAACATCAGAAGCATGCAAAGGCTTGACGAGGCACGAAGATGGGTGCATTCAACAAGCAGTTATTTTGATATTTTAATTACAAAAACAGCTGTTCTTTAATTTGTTTATAAAATTATGTAGATGTAAAATGAAAGTTATGCTTAAGGATGAACTGCTGACTATATGCAGCGGTAATATTTCAAAGCAGTAATTCTGAGAATTTAGAGGCAGCTGTAAACAAAATTTCGTAATGCTGGTGTAATCTCTTTAAAAAACATAAAAATCCCTTGCTGAAGTCTGATGGGCAGTTACAGGCTTTTGAAAACAGGAGAAGGGACTTCCTAAAATGCTTCATTGAAGCAAGCAGCTGTCATTAAAAAAAACAACCCAGCCTACCCCCGCCCCCAACCAACAACAGTAAGTCTAGACTTCACAAATATTGTTTTCTAGTATCTAACTTCTCTCCTGGCTACAGCCTCAGCTCATACAGTAGTCGAAGGCAGCAAGGAAACTTCATCTCTCTAACACCACTCTAACTCCCAGCTGACCTGGAGGATAAGAGTGAGGCAACGTGACGGTATGTATCTGGATGTTGTTATAGTTTTCGTATATAAATTAGAAAAATGCGCTTTGGCTGAAATGTCTCTAAGCTGGATATAAACGTCTCTAAGCTGGATATACAGCTGACTGAAGAACTACATTTATACAGTGGTAATCACCGATCTTTGGCAAAGCTATGTGATCCTCGAAGTGGAGGTTTGAACTAGTGCTATGCAATGTTTATAACTATAATGTGGGTGATGAAAAGCAGGATAGACTTAAAACACAGGTGACATCAGTTTAGAAACTGCTAAGTGGAAGATGTTTTCCAATATAATTTTTATTTTTATAATGGGAGAAATCAACAAGGTTTAATTAAGTAAAGGCGGGTGCAAAAGTCTGCACTTGTAAGGGCAGATTAAATGCAAATACCAGTTCAGGAACGCTTGTGTAAGCAGCTGTTCTCAGTCTGGAAGGTTTTGCAGCCCTCAGACCGGCAGTATGGGGGTCATGTGAGAAATTCCAGATCCCATGGATGGCAGTGGTGGTCTGTGTTGCGTACAGTTCGGGGGCGTGTAGAAGTCACCTCTAGAATAATTAAAGAATGCTTTAAAAAAAAAAAAGGGGGCAACAAAATGAAAACTGACTGTAGGAGAGCTTGTTCTGGAAAAGAAAGGGTTTGAGAGCGAAGAGTCTTTACAGATTTGTAATATGTGTTTATGCAAATGGTGATGAATTGTTCTCCATGTTCATTCAGGCAGAGCTGTACAATTTACAGCAACATGAATTTACTTAATACAAGATTTTTGCAGTTAAATACACAGTTTGGCCTTATAACAAACACAGTAAAAGTGACTCTGCTAAGTTCAAAACAATGTTGGAAAAACCTGACTGGTGGTTGTCTGAGGTCAACCTAATCCTGCTTTGGAGACAGGAGATGGAGTAGAGGATACCTTGAGGTTCCTCCTTCTAGTCTTGTCCTTGAATGTTTTACATAACAGGACCCTATGCACAGAGTTCACATTCTCTCATCACACATGCATAGTGAGTTCTTCAAATGACACAGATATTTTATTCCTTCTTCTCTGGGATGTTTCATTTTCAAGTTCGTTATACTTCGGCAATCGCCCATTCACGTTTTACAAAGCTTGCTGCGTGGACCTGGCT
Source organism: Phalacrocorax carbo (assembly GCF_963921805.1). Lineage (NCBI taxonomy): Eukaryota > Metazoa > Chordata > Aves > Suliformes > Phalacrocoracidae > Phalacrocorax > Phalacrocorax carbo. Next base: position 31,538,502 of record NC_087521.1, on the reverse strand, counting down.
TCCTCGCCTCATTCCCATCTTTGTCCTCAAACCTGGGCACCTGATTAAGCCTGGTAACTGAATACTTTTCTCCTCCTGTATGTGATCCAGCACTTGGGAATGGGACTGCGAGAACTTTGAGCTACAAGGGGCTGAGAAACTTGCAAAAACTGTCTTGCTCCTAGCACTGCAGGTCTTGGGTCAGTCTTTTCTATGTTGTGCCATAGTTTGGCGGCAACTGAAACATGCAAAGCAAAATTATCTTGCAACAGCTTGAGCTTTCTGTAAGGCACTGAACCGCTTCAGCCACAGAAATGTAAACCTGGATATGGAAAATAATGGAGGGCATAAGGCCCAGCCATCAGCTATTAAAGGTTATCAAAGAGGGGGAGTAACATGTTTCTTCAGAGGAGAGTTTTGTGTGTGTGATGAAAAGTGAGGTAGCATTTAAAACTGGGAGCCAGGCTCAGCACAACCGGCCATGTCCCCAGTTAGGTTTTGGCAAGGTCCATCCAGGTGAGGGTGGAGTTGGCAGCTGTATTTTATGCAACGCCACGAACAGGTCCTTGCAGCCCCGAGGGCTGGTGACAGGAGCGGCACGCAGTTCTGGAAGCCGGGGTGAAGCTGCTTAGCCTCCCGCGTTGGATTATTTTCCGCGAAATTCCGCGGCGCCCCGCCCGCGCCGTGCCCGGGGCCGCGGGGGCCGCGGGGCGATGCGGCTGCAGCCGGGGTGCGGGTCCGCCGCCTTTCACGCCTTCCCCCCGCGCCCAGCGCTCCCCGCCGGCCGCCGCCGCTGCCCCGGGGCGGCACCGCCGCGGGGGGAAGGGAGGCAGCGCGGCTCCTTCCCGCAGCCCCGGGGGAGCCCCGCCGCCGCGCCCCGCTCCCTCCCCGCGCCGAGGCGGGCAGGCGCCGTGCGGGTCACCGCCACCCCTCCCCGCCTCGCCGCGGGGCTCCGCCGCCACCGCCGGGCAGCGAGCGCGGGAGGCCGGGCCGCCGCCGCGGCCATGGCGACGGACGGTGAGTGCGGGCGGCGCCCGGGGCGGGGGCGGCCTCCCCGGGGAGGGGGCTCAGGCACCCGCCGCCGGCCGCGCCCTTCCCGGGGGGGCGAGGGGCGTTGCGCCCCGGCGAACGGGGCTGAGGGGGAGCCGCGGGGTGAAGCCGGGCCCCGGGACCGGCGGGGCCCCTCGGCAGCCTGGCCCGGGGCCGCGGGGCCCGGCTGGGCGGGAAGAGGGGGTGTGGGGGCTCTCCTCGTCCTCCTCTGTCAGCAGGCCCGGCCGCGCCGGCGGGGTCTCACAGGGGGTGTTTGGGCGGCTGTGGGGGGTGATGCCTGTGCCCTCCGCACGGGAAGAGATGGGCAGGTAGGTGCAGACGGACACGAATTTTAGGGAAAATTAAGGAATAGGAAAACCTGCTTTTAGGATACTAATAAAGAACAGGTGTTAATGTAATTATGGGAGACTTGTCTGCATCTGAGAGACTCGGAGTTGGGTTTTCTAACCACACTACAAGACAAATGATCTGAGGGATGATCGCCTTCTAGTTTTTGCCTGGGTAGGTTGCTGCCCGATGACATGTACTGCCCTGGCTTAGGTCTTTGGTGCAGTAGTGGCGCTGCTGCATGGAGGGCAAGTGTTTCTCTTAATATTTCAGGTCACAGCACTGTTGAGTTAAAACCTGACTTGCTGCTGTTAGCCACAATCCCACCAGTCTCCTGATTTACTGTAGAAACACCAACATCAACGCTTACTGAAGGCTGCTGGGTTGATTTTGTTGTATCTTTTGCCAGGTTGGGGAAGAAACGTGTGCCTTTAAAAGATGTCAGGATGGCACATGGCATTTTATAAGCTCTTGGGAACCAAATCCTAGGCTTAGACTTTTCAGAAAGATCGGGCTTAATGGGGAATCTGTTTTCCTTCATCTTTTTGTCATCTGGTGATGTTCATTTATGTGCTGTTCCTCGCTTTCTTTCGAGGCTCTGTCCCTAAGGAAGGGTCATCTCAGGCAAGGCCCAGGCTGATGTGACACCAAGTTGTTCAGTGCCTTAAGATGGCCTTAGGAGAACTATGGGAGCTGACCTGGTTCGTTCAGAGTAACGGTATGCCTTTACTGAGCAGAATCTGTCCTTTTATTAGTTAGATCCTCAAAGCAGAGCTCCAAAGGCACTGATAGTGCTCAGTACATAATTGAATTATCATTGGTTTATATTTTATAGTATTTTACAAATTAATAAAAACATTGAGGGTTGGCTTCTCATGTCTGTTCCTGCTGCCAAATGTGAAATGAATAATTATATAATACTAATTAGATATCCTTCTGACCCAAAAGTCAGCTGAGCTGTTGCTTTGTTCCTTAAACAACTCAGTTCCCTCCAAAAACTTATAAGAGGTATCATTTGTTTAACATACCTCTTCTGGCAGTAGGCTCAGTCCAAGGGCCGAGGTAGTTGGTGAGTGATGGGTGAAGGTGTGGGGACAGCTGAGCTCCCCCCACCCTGACCCTGTGCTGTTGGTTCTGGGGTGTACAGGGCGCTTGGATCAGCTGTGTGGACAGGCTCTCCCAGCCTGGGACTGGAGCAGGGGTAAGAAGAGCAGCGAGATTTCATTTTGGAGGATGTAGCTCTGAGATCAGACCTGCGCGCCCACAATGTTGGTGTTCCTTTCTGGTGAAGGGGAATTAGATGAATTTTTTTTCTAGAATTTTAACTTAGTCACATTATGCTGGGGGTTTTTTTCTTATTATGAGTATGAGAAGATTGGACTTAGAAAGCAGCAAACAGAACATTAAGCAGTTAGGATGCTGTAAGTTAACCCCTCATAAGCCTAACAGGCATGAGGGATGGGGTTCACCGTGAAGTATGATCAGTGCATTGATCACTACAACAGTGAAGTGCTGATGCAGTGATTTTAAGTGTAAGAAGGCGACCCGGAGTCATATGCATCGTCTTACAGTTCTGCTGCTGAAACTTTGGTGTGGATCATCATTTCCCAACCTTCTTTTACCTGAGCTTTGCTTCAGAAAGTCGGAAACATTTGTGCTTCGTTGGTTGCTGTTCCTTGTGGTTCCTTCCATGTGTTGCTGTCCTGGGGCTGCCACGGCCTCTCACCAGTGCTGCAGTGAGACTCAAACTAATAAACCCTGTTAAACTCATCTGACTTGGTCCAGAGCCGCTGGAGTACCTTGCACTGTCTTTTACCTCTTGTACCTGGCAATGTCTTTTTTTCCTCCCTGCTCTGTATCTCAGCCTTAGTTGTCTCATCCTTCAGAGCTGAGATATTTGCTCTGGGCATTCTGCTTCCAAGGCTACCTGTTTGCTTTGTGTTCATTAAGTTACTTGGTGGCTTGAGATATGTAATCTTGGTAAGCACATCTAACAGTTAATTCCTCATCTGTTTGAAAATTATGAAATGTTTTGATTGAGAAATAATAACTTGAAGTAAAAAAGACCTGAGGGAAGCTTAATATTAAAATGAGTAAGCTGTCATTCCTTGGGCCCGGTGTACTTGTATTAAATTCCACTGAGATATAAACTCTGATTTTTATTGTGGTGGTCAAATCTGGATCATTCTGTTTAGCTTTATATCCAACAGACAGCTCAGCAGATGCCAACCCTGCCTGTACTTGCACGGAGCAGTGGCGCCATTGGCAGAACTGGGGGTTCTTGTTGATTGTGGAGCTTTAGGAGGAGCAGGGGCGTGCTGGTAGCTCAGGTAGTGTCGACTTCTGACCTTTTATCAGAGCTGTTCCTCAGAGAAGGGAACAATAGCCAGGGGATTTCTCTTCCTCTGTGGTTCTGGGCTGCCAGAAAAGGTGGTGGTGATGACCTGAGGTGATCAGAGATATGTGTTACAGCAGTCTTCTCTGATTTTATCGTTAAATAATTCATTGTTCCTGCTGGCTGAAGGACCAGAAGAAAGGGAAGTTTGGTCTCCAGTAACTTTGGCTTCAGCCCAATTTGAAATGGCTACAGCTTGGACACAGTTCAGGTCAGTGCTAAAGAGAACAAAACACTGTGGATCATTTGAATACACTTCTAATGGTATTAAATATGTTATCCTCATGGTATTAAGTATGTTCTGTACATTTTAAAATTAAAAACCTCCCAAGAGAATGTATTTGAAAGGGTGGATATACATGTGACTGTTCAGAGTAGTTTTTAAATACTGGAAATATATTGGCTTTCATTTGAAAGTTCATGTCATCGTATCTGGGTTTTGTTCTTCCTGGCTTAGGATGTATAGAGAAACAGGCAGCATTATAGGAATGCCCAAGTTCTCTACCACAGGCCTGCGGTGTCAGCGCGTAACCACATTTCACATCAGCAACTCTGTTGCGTGGATGAGCGTGCTGGCTGCGTTGCTGCCAAAGGCAACTTCACTTTGCTAAAGGTCTGTTGGTCGTTTGAACAAACTCTTAATTAAATAATCTGTATTTATATCACTTCATGTACATGGGTATCACGGTGATGTAATGTGGCACTGATACTTATTAGTGCAGTAATAAGATCCCAGCCACAGTAACTGAATCCTGAGTGAATTATTCCCCTTAAAGAAGATGCTAGGAAGAGGATGCAAGTCTGGTATAGCGATCCAGAGGAGGATACTCTCGTTCTCTTGGCTCTTAAGATCCTTGTTAATATGAAAATATGGGCAAGACTGGTAGATGCTTCTTTAAAAAAATAAAAGTGAATGAACTGCCAACAGCAATCCAGGGTCTTGTTGGTTAGCTTCCCATGTCTTTCCAGATGGCATGAAGATGTGGGTCTTGAATTTTTATGGTGGTGTTAGGAGTTAGCATGCCTGACATGCGGTCTGGGAAGATCACAGAGTGGTAGGGGCAGATGTGTACCTATTGCAGCTCAGCGTCTCTCAGGTGCATGTAAAACTCCGTTTTGTGGCAAGGATGATCCCTCAGTACTGTGTTTCTCGGGGCATCGTAGCAGAGAGAGCTCTGTCTCCTGTGATGTGTGGTCCTGAGTTGCTCAGGAAAGAAGGAGCCAGGAGGAGTTGCTCTGACAACAAGCCATGGTGGTCAAGGTCTCTCGCCTCAGGCCATGACTTGGCTGCCCTTGTGAGCTGGTTGCCCTAGGAAATTACCTCCTTCACCTGTGTGCTTGACACCTGACTGTAAAATTGCATATAACTATGGAAGGCTTTCACTGCCACACTGGTGTGTAAGAAAAACCTGCTATTGGAAAATAATCAGAGCTGTTAGACTCTTTTTTTTCTATTAATTTTTTAATGTTACCTCTTGTTTCATTTTGACATAACATTGCTTAAATTCTTGCTAATAATACGCCTGCACCACATACAGTTGTGCTGAAAGCAAATCTTGAAAAATGCCTGGTTTGTGGAAAATATCAGTTGCAAATGTACGTTCCTTTCTAAATGCGTGAAATACAGTTACTTTTATAAAGAGCTTGTATTTGTGCTTACGCACCTGTCCCCATGAGAAAACATTCAAATACATAGCCAGACTTCAAAATGGCTTGCAAAATAAATTGGAGAATATTTTAAATCTGTTTTCTTCCTGTTTTGAGTCAAGTCGGGGTGTTGTCCAGGGATGCTGCTTCTGAGGAGAGTTTGTTTGGGTCATTCTTATTTGCAAAGATAGGTAACGTTTATATGCTCTAGGAGAGGATGGGGAGTGCTTCAGCTGCAGGGGTGTAGGCAGCATTCCTTCTTTGACAAAACAAAAGCTAAAGGGCCCCTGCGCTTGTGGACCTTAGAGTCAGGCTTTTTAACAATATTTTTAGAGGTTTGAAGACACAAGTGAGGTACCAATCCAAACATTTTTGAGCATGTAGGACACCTTAAATCAAGTCTGGCCCCAGAGCCTTGCTGGTAACGGCTGTAGCACTGATTTAGTATGCTTAGGTCACCGTGAAATGGGTCCTGCTCAGTGCAGACAGGCAATTAAGGAGGAAGTCTTGTAAGTGTGGTGGTGCGCCTGTGGATGCGCTGGGGCCCTGTGCTGGAAGCACTGCGGCAGCCAGAGCTCTGTGAGCTGTGTCAGGGTTTGTAAAATGAAGCACTGTGGCTTGCCTTTGCTCTAAGTAATGATGCCAGCACTTCCCGAGGGACCCATCTGCAGTAGCCCGTAACGTTTATTGCGCGTTACTTTCTTGAAGTGTTCTTTTGGTTCCCCTGCAGGTGGAAAACGAGTGTGTACCATCTGGCCTGGTTAAGTCCTTCCATGGTGCTGCTCAGCTGTAGAGATGACTCTTATGTAAATAGGAGTAGTCATAATTACCAGGGGAGGTTATCTAAAAACATCAGGTGGCTTTATTTTTAAAAGCAGCCTCTTATGTGCCTCAGATGGGCTGACTTCATGATTGGTGGGGTTAAGTAGTCATTAAGAAGACCTTGTGTTCACTTTCCATTTGTATGATCTATTGCCGATTGCTCTGATTGTGCACTGAGAAAGTTTGATCAATTATTCAGCAAGGGCTTGAGTCTAATCTGTCTTGGGTCTGAGAAGACATTAACTCTACAAACTGGTGCTTTTAGTTGCTAGTTAGGCACTCAGACTTTGTACTGACTGTCCTTCATGTAGTTTTGGGAGATGAATTCCCACTCAGGAGTATATAATTATCAACCGTTTATCTGATATGTATGTACTCAGCCTATTACAGTGTCTGTAAACACATCCAACTAGGCATGTTTTAAGCAGTCATGGGTACTATGATAGCTGTGCTATCCAGAATGGACTTCTTGGATATCTTCCTTTTTATGTGTAAGATAGACTGGTTTTATGTTGAAGGGTTAAGTGAGTGGGTAAACAGTCAGTTAAAATTGCCAACAGCAATGTTATCCATCAGCGGTGTGACCAGCTGCAGGACTCCATTAAAGCAATGAAAAGTGAACTTTTTGGCAGCTTTCTCTATGCATATGAGGGAGACAAGGTGCCATCTGTGAAGTCTCGAGAAGAGCAGCTCACAGGAATCAAAATGGAGAAGGCTAGGAAGGGAGTTAAAAGAGTATGGGTAGATTGCAAAGTGCATAACCATGCAGGCGTACAGAAACTAGGATGTTTCCTCTGTGTGAAACCCCAGAGCAAGTTCTGAGACAACAAGATGCCCTGATTTTAGGCCAAACAAAATTAAGAGCTGTGCTTTTAGCCATGTTGAAGTTTCAGCTGATTCACAAGATGTACAGTGAGAGCACTGGAAAGGCATGCCAAGATCCAGTGTGGATGGAAAGGGAAGCCTGGAGTGGAGGCAGAGCTGTGGGTCATGAACAAACAGAGACCGAGACTGGAAGTAAGGTGGAAAGGAGAAAAAGAAAGAATAGGTCTCCTGGGAAGCTCAGGGAGATGGGGAGGGTGTAGAGGAGGATGGAAAGATCATATAAAGGAACAGTTGGAGGTGTGAAAGGAGGGTTGCATAAGCCAAGAGAGGATATGATATCAAGAACAAAGTGTATGGTTGCATCAGAAGCAACTGACAGGTTGAGGAGGATGTGTTGGCTGAGGAAGGGTATCGCTCTCCATATGCAAACACAAACTCACACTTATTCCTTCCTCTGCTTGTGGGAGCACAGCTGCATTGTGTGCACGTGTGGAGCAGCTGGATGGCATCCTTTTATTAAGACAGTCCTGATTTCTGGCTTGGAATATATTGTACAACGCTCCCTAGTGAGAGGAGTGCAGGGCGTCCGAGTGGCACTGGTGAAGAGCAAAGACGGAATGGGGCTGGTTTATTTTCATTCTTAGGGTACGTCTCACCATTCTGACCCATCCGTTTCACAAGCAACTTTCACCTCTCTCTTGGCCCCATGCAGGAGACGTGGCTGGGACTTGTGCTCAGCATCAGTCCTTGCTCTGCTGCTGGTTTCTTTAGACTGTGGCATTTTGCTTCCCTTTCCTGTATCTGTTTCCCTTTGCTGTTTCTGTAGTGCTCTGTAATGAAATGTGTGATATATAAGCTAGGTGTTATTATTACCTATATTATTATTGTTTATTAATGAGCTTTTGTAACTCAAATGTACAAGATACCGGGTGCCTCCAAAGAGTGAGGGTCAGCCTTAATTAACCTTTATTGGCTTTGACAGGGTTTGAAAGCATCTGGGAACTTGCAGATAGTGCTTAATCCTAGAGCTGGCAGTCGTGTTTTTAGATGGCTGGTGTTTTAAAAAATACAGTTTTGAGAATACCAAACCTCCTTATTTTGGTCAAGAAAAAGAGTTTGGAAACACTTAAGCATTTCTTATGAAAATGTGGAAAAATCAGAACGTGGTTTACATCTCAGAATTGTCTAGAGAGCATGTTCAATGATGTATACAAATTAAAAAAAAATGTCCCAGATGACTCCCATCATGTCACCCTGAGAACCAAGTGCTTGCACAGTTGAAACGAAAATGTTTGGTGACCGAACCAAAACCCAGTAATTTTTCCACAGGTCTACTCAGCCCTTTGCGATATCACACTGTGATTGAAAGAAAAGAGCTTTCTGAAATAATGTAGTGCTCTTTGGTGTGGTACTTTCTCTTTTCCTAAGCATTAGTTCTTCAAGTGGTGGTGGGATCCTGCAGATAGAGGGCATCTGCACACTGCTGATTCCTGCTGGTATTGTGAATTTGGTTAGAAGATAAACATTTGAGCCACTTTTAAAAAAAGGTAATTATTGGGATCTTGTTGTCTATAGCAAGGGTTTGTAATAGATTTTTCTCTTTTTCAGTATTTAGTTTTGCTCTGAGAGAGACAAGGAAGTGAGGCTTGCAGCGAAGAGTAAATCTCGGAAGCGGCCAGTCGAGGCCACAAGCCCTGCCAGCAAACAGACCTGGGAGGAGGTGGCAGCTCCTTGGCCTGGTACATAAAGGTCTGTGGGTGCCTTGTGGGCGCTCCCTTTCTGCAGCATTTGCCTGGTTTGCTCATTGCAGGCTGTTCTGATAGTTTGCGCTGTTTGAACTGCTAAAGCGAATTATTAATTAACTAATGAACACACAGACCTAGTTCACAGACAGGCGTGTGTGTGCCTCAGGTTATTTGTGCACTGGCCAGGGGTGCATGGCTTGCCTGGGAAGCAGAGGGGAGCAGTGGCCTGCTGTGCTCTGCACTGCCACGCAGCTGGCTGGAAGAGGTTGCAGCATCCAAAGGGATTTTGCAGTGTTCGCTCTTTACCTCTGTGTTTTATGATTTCAGGTGGGATTGTAGTCCCTGATGCAAAGATCTCTGGAGCTTTGCAGGGTCTGTGTTTTGCTAAGATATGGAGACCTGTCCTTTTTAATGGGCTCTTTAAGAAAGCATGACTAAGATACCTTATTGTCTGCAGTATCTGTGTGTTGGCTGCAGATACGATATACCTGCTTCCTTAAACGTGTGTCTCAAAGGCTTTAGAGGTGCTTTAGTGGTTTTAGACCAGGCACTTTGCTGGTTTTGTGGTGAGTTGTCACTGAAATTACTTGGTCGGTGTTGTGTTTACTTTCTCTTTAGAGCTAACAGTGAACTACAGGCAGCCTCTCTTAGCCATCGGTATAAATTGCTGTTTGTGCATGGGATGTGTAGATGAGGTGTGCCTTGCAGTGCAGGAGGAGGTTAGGCACTGACGTTGCTGGCCTGATGGGTGGGGGGGAAAGGGATTTTTTTACAGTGGGTTAACATACTATTATTAGTAAGTAAGAGCCAGGACAGTCATTGGTAGGAGGCTCTGGCTAGTCATGCTCAAGAAACACAGGTTTTAATAAAACTGCAGGTAGAGAGTTTGTGATTTCTGAAGTTCTGAGGTTATAAATTGGAGAAAAGCATGGGAAGAGGAGTAGGGAGGAGAGGACAGACACTGAGCTGAAGGAGAGGTGTTTGGAGAAGACAGATACTTGCTTCTCCCAGCAAAGATCTCCTTCAGTGAAATTAAGGTGAGGGTGCTGCCTATAGGCTGGACTAAAATGTGTGTGGTAATAAATGTGGTTTTCCATTATATTTTCACATGTGTCTCCAAACCAAGCAACTGTGTTGTTTAATGTTTGTGTTGTTGTAAATAAATGGCACAACTCAGTTGGCTCCATTTCTGAGAATTATTTCAGAAATAATCTCAGTCATGAGACTTTCCATTCCTAAGGACAGAGCAAGCCTTAAAAATGGAGAGTGGGATTCTCTGGCATCATGAAGCATCCCAGGAAAGTTAAAACATACCCACACAGTAGCAAAGGCACTGCTTGAGTTGATTTGGGGGATGTTAGTGCAGGACTTCTGTTGGAAGGAGGCTTGTCTTTTGATGACAAGTGCTAGTTGGAATATTTTTGCACTTATCAGAGCTGTGGGTAGAGTATCTCGATGTCAGGAGTTTTGAGTGAATTGCTGAGAAGATGTAGTGATTTTCCTATATTGAAGCTGGGTTTTTGGTTTGGGTTTTTTTTTGCTTGGTTTGGTTTGGTTTTGGTTGGGGTTTTTTGGGGGGTTTTGGTTTTCCACTCTTTTGTACTGGACAAAATGAGCCTAAAACTTTTCATCAGACAATGGCAGAGGGGGGTGAAACACTGCCTGTTCTAGAGTGGGTCTGTCTTCTCTGTTGTTTCCTAGTGACTCTTTGGAACCGACATTTTCTGTCAATAACTTTTTTTGAAAATACTTAGGAAGCTTCATTATTTGAAGCCCGTTTTTCATAACATGCTATGGTTACCCTTTGTGCTTAAAAACTTTGAGTCAGCCCTGAAGAACAACACAATCACCATAAAAATCATGCACAAAATGTTTGATGTGTGGGAGGTTTCTGTCCTCTTTCTTGTTTTGCAGCAGTTGAAATCCTCTGAGTTTCTTTCCAGAGAAGCAGATGAAAGGAAAGAAGGCATTTTTTTCTTACTGCCACAAGGATTAGAAAAGTTATTTGCTATAACAGCTGAGATTCTCACCTCATCATTTGCTTCAGGATCCATACATTTAGGTAAAATGCCTATTATTGTTCGATGAAAGCTTAGATTTTAGTTGGTGAAGTTGTGATAGTTGTTGCATATAAACAACCCTTTAAAAAACATCCGTGCTCCATGAAGCGTGGGTATAGTTACAAGTTGTTTTATTTTCCAGTTGCAAAAATGACTTTAGAAGTTCTGTTCCTTTGACCCTGCAATTATATTCATCAGTGCTCGTGTGGGTCATGCAGCTGTGCAGGAAGCCCTGCTGAGAAATGAGTCCAGGCACTTCTGTTGCTGTACTTCAAAGTAAATGCTTGTTAAGGTTTTACTGAAGCTGTAATAGATGAGATGTACAAATGCTCACAGCATTTTGCAGCAGTGCTTTGGCTTTTGTTCTGCAGTTTGAATTACTTGATTTGTTACCTGCATTTCAGTATAAAATTAATAAGTGTTCCCCCCTTAATTTGGATTTTCTGTGGTTGTATATGGTGTATCATAGGCTTTTCAATGGAAGCAGAGTGCATTTCATGGTGCTGAAGTCAGAAGACAGCCTCTAAACAAATTAAGGCGTATTCCTGTTGCCCTAATTTATGTTGGGAAGTTCTGCCATGTTTTTTTGCAGAGGGAGGATGAGGGATCTGACAGCCTTCAGGCTTTTCTGTCGTTGCTGTTCATGATGCTGTGTATCAAGGGTGGTCGACCTGCCTGGCTCCAGGAGCACATGCCAATGTTTTCATGCAGCTGAGAACTATATGATGTGCACCTGATGTCATGGAGAGCCATAGTAAGGGACACTTCATGGGTGGGAAAATACAGTGATCCCACCACTCAGTCTTCACAGAATCCCAGAATCCCAGATAGGAAGGGATCTCAGGGATCATCTAGTCCAACCTTCCTAAGAAGAGCACAGTCTAGACAAGATGGCCCAGCACCCTGTCCAGCCAAATCTTAAGTATCCAACATGGCCGAGTCAACCCCTTCCCTGGGGAGATCATTCCAATGGTGACTGTCCTCACTGTGAAAAATTTCCCTCTCGTGTCCAATGGGAATCTCCCCAAGAGCAACTTGTGTCCATTCCCCCTCGTCCTCTCCATGTGACTCCTTGTTTGCATCTGATGATCTTCTCATTTTGGCCCAAATACTGACAACCTCCCACCTTTTTGATTACCCAGGAACCCTATGGCTGGCCACAAGATCTGAGGGTGTTCAAAATGACAAAATGCTCCAAAATGACCGAAGAGTTATAATCTAGTAAAGAAAAATGGAAAGTGCTACCCTGAAGGAGGAGTCCTCAAACTGATCGTTGTACTGGCTACGCTGATATAACTCAATGTGTCCTGGTTTGATGATGCTCTTGGATTTCCTGTTTATCACTGGGGCATGCTGTAGTGTGTGCTGCGATGGTCAGGAGGGGCAGAAGAGGCAGGAGATGTGCAGTTCCCAGCCACTCTGAAAATTGGCTGTATGTGTCAGAATGGTATCTTTCAGGCCCTGTGAGGAGGTCAAGGTGACAGTGTTGCCACGTGCTCCAAAACCACAACCCAGGCCTCGCAAGCCTCTAAGCTAATGTTAAAAAATCAGTAGTATCAAGTCTCAAAAAGAGCACACATCTTGACTGACCTTTAGTCTGCTCACCTCTGGTTTTCAGGTATTTCTTCTGCAAACATGTGAGCTAGAAACAAAAATATAAAACAAAGCTGAGTTTCTCTTTTGTGATGACATGGTTCCAAGTGTTACAGAGTTAAGAAAAACACCAAATAACTCCAATCTGATAGCAACTCTGGCAACAGAGCTGCAGGTCCTTCCTTTTGGGGAAAAGGATTAAGGTTTTCCCAATATACAGTCTCAGAGAGGAGGAGGAGTGATTCTTGTGAGCCTATTTGTTTTTAGTGCTTCCTCAGCAAGACCTGTGCAGGACATGTAGTCACATATTTGCCCTGCTGAAGGTACAAGGACAGACCTCCAGAGCTATTCTTCTCCCCATTTGCTTTCCCATTGCTTTCTTGCTTTTTCCCAGTTCAGTTCTTTACTCTCCTGAACTTTCCCTGTCTCCTGCCTGGCAGAGGGACGCTGTCAGAGCTTCTGCTGTTGCCTTGGTTTGTGTTTTTGTCTCCCTTGACACCAGGGGAAGGAGAGCTGTGTAGAGCTGGCCCCTAGGAGAAGGAGATGGAGCACTTGCTCATATGGTGTTGCTCAGCAGCCCTTGCCTGCTGGGAGTCACCGAGCACCATTCCTTGCTGAAACCAGTAGATGAGTCATAGGCAGTCTGGGACTTCTCGAGTTCATTTGGAGCTTTAAATCTATGACTAGATGGTTCCAGAGTTGGGGCAGTGGAAAATTAGGAGTTGTGCTTGGCATAGTCACTCACGAGTTAGAGACACTGGAGGAATATTTCATTCTGAGATGCTGCAGCAAGATTGATGATGAGCTCTTGTCAGACTGTAAACAGAATAGTCACGCATTATAGAATCATTAAGATTGGAAAAGATATCTAAGATCATCAAGTCCAAACATCAACCCAACACCCCCAGACCTCCAAAATCATGTCCCCAGGTGCCACATCTACATGTTTTTTGAACACCTCCATGGATGGTGACTCCACCACCTCTCTGGGCAGCCTGTTCCAGTGCCTGACCACTCTTTCAGTGAAGACATTTTTCCTAATATCCAATCTAAAGCTCCCCTGATGCAACTTGAGGCCATCTCCTCTTGTCCTATCACTAGTAGCTTGGGAGAAGAGACCAACACCCACCTCACCACAACCTCCTTTCAGGTAGTTGTAGAGAGCAATAAGGTCTTCCCTCAGCCTCCACCAGGCTAAACAACCCCAGTTCCCTCAGCTGCTCCTCAGAAGACTTGTTCTCCAGTGGTCAGTCAAGTGTCTCCATGGGAAACCCTACAGCCTGCAGCTTGAGTGTGAATCGCTATAAGTCAGTCAATATGAAATGCGGAGCAGCATAGTGTGGAATGTACCCCTTTCTGAGACTGGAAAGAGGAGCCCTCAGGCTGCTGAACTGTTGCCCGTGTTCTCAGCAGTTAGCACCAGCAGCCACTGGAACAAGTCAGGATTGCCTTGTGTCAGGTAACTCGCTCACTAGCACACGATGGTGTTGTGCTCCTTTGGTGTTTCTCTTTGGTTCATTGAGCGTTTAAATGAAGCAGCTTCATCACAGTGTACTGGGAGTTATTTTGCTCCAGGAGGCCTCCACAGGCTAGGGCAGTGTGGATGCTGGGGTTCAGATCTGTCTAGGCAAACCAAGGCCTTCTGCTCAGGGCTGTCCTGTCTTGTAGCCATAGCCACACAACTGCTGGAGGGAAGGTGCTCTCCGCTTGATCTTACACGGTGCTTCCTCTCTTTGGTAATAGATAAGCTCATCAGGAAACGTAGGCAGAAGTTTCTGTGTTATGGGTTATGGAAAGGATTAGGTATGAGGGAGTTCTGCTGATTTGGTTAATGCTGTCACGGTTTTGGTGAGCAGGTGGGTGCCTGGGGAACTGTAATGCAAAAATGTCAGATCCCCTAGGATTAGGTGTCAACTGACTGATGATTTTGAGGACTGCAGTTTTGAATCTGGCACCTAAAAATAACAGTTGCGTGGGACTTTGTCACTGATTTCCTTTGAGAATCGACCCTTTTCTGAGAACTTTAACTTTCGGGTTCTGTTGGCATTCAATTCTAGTATGTAAATACTCTTTCACTGAATCTCACTCTTATGCGCTCTGACCCCTGTGCCTCCCTGTAGCACATACAGTGTAGCTTCAGCTAATGGGATGACAATAGGTTACATGATGTGTAGCAGGGTGAGGAGTGTAAGGCCTAAACTGCACGTGGTTAGCAACATGTTTGTACTGTGATAATCGCAAGGTAGCAGCTGTCTTGCCCTCTCTTTTTCTTTTTCTTTTTGAAATCTACTCCACTTGTTTTATAATTACTTGGGCTCATCATGAAGGTAAAAATAGCTTCTCTATTTAAAGAGAACAGATGGTTTTTCTAATGGTTTTTCCTTAACATTGAATGAATTGTGGCTGAGTCAGAAACTGCCAGCCCAGAAACGTATGTTTTCATTAGAAAGATACTTGATTAGGTTAATTGAGTGTGATTCAATGTGATGTACATTTGGCCAACTTAAAAGCTTTCCAACTTTGTCTTGGACGGAGATAACAGTATCTCAGTGTTTGCCGTTTGCTCAGTAGTTTCCAAAATCATTGCCTAAAGAGTAACAAAACATTGAGGGGACACTACTGAATTAGTGGAGGGAATATAATCTTTTGTGTTAAAAACAAACAAACAAACAAACAAACAAACCGAACCCAAACCCAAACAATGCCCCCCAACCAAACCAAACCCACAAAACAACCTACCCCCATCCCCCCCCCCCCCTTTTTTTTTTTAAGAACAGTGCAAACAGGGAATGTATACTTCAGTCTTGTCCAGACATAAAACTTGCATGGGTTTAATTGTGCTAATGTTGCATATACAATATGTTTAGCAAGGTGTGTGTCTTCCCAAAGAGCACACACCTGTTTGTCATTGTGATAGGTCTGAGAACAGAGGTGAGATTCAGTGTGAGACACAGGCAACGTGAAGGTGTGTGGTAGGCATCGAAGCTCCCATTACAGTTAATGGAGATCTAGTCAGGACAGTCCATGAAGCTGGAGAGTGATTTGTCTCACTGTGAAGTAGGCTGATAGCGAGTGCTCAGCTGAGTGGCTCTCTGAGCTTCCTGGGCTGTACTGAGTGGCGATCCACTGACTGTGATGGGAGCGGGGATGCCTAGTGCACACCTTCCTACAGGAGACTGGGTTTTGGTGTCTTCATTTTGAACTGAGGCTTGCCATTGCTGTAACATCCACGTGGCAGCTGCGTGCCTGTAGCTCCAAGGAGCTGGTGCTGAAAGACAAAATTCAGCATGTCCAGATATTCCTGAGGATGGAGGGGTGAGGAGGAGGATGGGGGTGAAGATGGGTAAGCCAAAAGAACCTAACACTTTCAGAAGGACTGGGAAGCATTTTAAACACCAGGACACGTTTGTCCATTCACATCTTGTTCCTGAGAGTGAGGTCTTTGCCATCATTACTAAATAGCAAACTCCTTCCCACTTCCATCAGAGAGGCTTCAGAAGAACAAGCTGAGTTCAAACCCAAACCAAGAGACAGCTAAAGGCAGTCATGGGGACCCAGCCTCGACGAGGCAGGCAGAGAGAGTAAACTGCAAACTTTGCATTTGGGAACTCCCTGTGTCATGAGATGGAGCAGGAACTTGGTTACGCTGAGCCTTGCTAAGCTAAAGACTTCAAGGTTGTGTTTGTGATATCCAGGATAGTGTGCCTTTTAGCAGATGAGTCATCTTTTCTGTCTTTAATAGAAAAAGTGATAGAAGGTCCCCTGGGCAGCTCCAGTTGTTCACACAAGGTGCTTTACTTAGGCCATGGTGTGAGTTTAATGTGCTGTAATTTCCATGCCAGCTCAAGCCTCGTGGGACAGGGTACAGCAGAGATGATGTGGAGCTTGGAAAACAGGCAAACTTAAGGGAGCAACCTTAAAACCCCAGAATCTTGACTCTTACGATGTTTGCTGGAGACTGAGGAGTCATCATGTCTCCTGGAGACCTCAGTCCTCTTCCAGATGCTGACACGTAGCCAGACAAACTCTTAAGAGCCATGTTGTGTGCCCCTATCCTCTGTGCCTAGGAATGGCACACACAAAACACAGTCCTTGATGCTCCCACTGCCATCCAGCAGCTGGTCGGGGCAGTGTCCAGGACTATCTTCTAGTGATCCTTCTTTTCCCATGGCTGCATAAGACTTAATATAATCTCCAGGCTCTTTGAGAGGGGTCCCGACAGTCCTGGCTTTGTAATCTGCAGCATGTCTTTTAGCAACTAGGCAGCCTTTTTTTTATTTTTCTTCCCCATTTTCCCCAGAGCTCCTTACTCCTGCTCCCTTTCTCCCAACTGGTTCAAAAGGCTGAGACCTTCTGCAGAGCTGAACTCACTATTAGTGCTGTGGTGCTGAGAAGATCAGCAAGTCAGCTGATAATGGACAGCAGGAGACTGGCTCAGCCATGTCCCTGTGTTCTTTCAGGGGTACTTCACGTGTGTGTACCTTCAGGCATGTATCCATTACGTACTTGAAATGAATCATTTACTACGGCATTTGTGCAATTTGACGTGGACAGTGGCAAATCAAACAAGGTGGATTCTGTCCTTATTTCATCCCCTTTTTGTTCCTTCTTTAGGCTCCAAGTGATTTTTAGGGTGTAAGCCATCTCTTACTGTGAGCTTGTTAGGGATTCCTGAAATCACTGACAGCCTTTGAGCACTGTTCGAGTCCGAAGAATGTATTTGTGTATTTCAAAATGAGAAGGCAGATGTCACATGTTGGGACAGTGTGTGGGGCTGCTCAGATCTGT
Organism: Phalacrocorax carbo; assembly: GCF_963921805.1. Classification (NCBI taxonomy): domain Eukaryota; kingdom Metazoa; phylum Chordata; class Aves; order Suliformes; family Phalacrocoracidae; genus Phalacrocorax; species Phalacrocorax carbo. The sequence continues at coordinate 31,521,271 of NC_087521.1, read as the reverse complement.
AACTAGTAGGGGTGAAGCAAGAGGTCTGAAATGATGTGTAGAAGATGCTCTACCAACCCCAGTACAGAAGGACGAAATGTGTCTAGACCACATCCTGCTACAGGGTTGTTAGGATGTGGTATCGGTGGAAGGTATTTGATGTAGTTTACGTGTACTAGGGTTAAGGTATGTTTTGTCCCCTCCTTGCCAGCTTAAAAATGGAAAAAAATGATGGTGGTTGGCTGCCTGCAGATGGATATGTATATATAGTAGTGAGCTGTGTTGGGGAATCTTTCATTATGAATTTAGAGAGAAAAGAACTGAAACTAATTTAAAATCAAAACAAAGCGCTCATGGGAGCAATATCCAGCTATCTGCAGCACTGCACAGAGTTTGAATGCAGCAGGTCTGAGTGCAGCAATTTTCCATCTTGCAAGGAGCTGGGTAGATTCTTTGTCCTGTGATCTGAGTTACGGGAATAGTTGTGGCTTTTGGGAAGGGATCAAGTAAGAAAAAAAGACAATATTTGTTTTTACCTTTGTTAGTATCTTTATTTCTGTAGGATATCAAGATACTGAGATTGAAAGTCCCTCCTAAAATGCAATGCCTTATTTTATAGATATGCCTTTTAAAACAGAGGAGGGGGATTAGGAGGAAGATGTTATCCAAAATAACACTGAGAACCACTTGAAGAGTCTTAATTATTGGCCGTCCTTCATATCTGGTAGACAGCACTCCCCTCTGTGATGTCTTTAGAGCCAATTTTGTGAGAATCTGTTTCGGTGCTGGAATGAGAAAGTGAGAGACTCTAGAGGGCAGTGCAGCACCCCTGTGATACGAGTACTTCCAGGGTTTTATTCATAGCAATCTTACTCTGCAGGATGGTTGCTTAAAATAGTTAAAAATATTACTGAATTAAGTAAAAGTTTTTATTATTATTTCACAGGAAGTTTTGAGTAATGAAAATTTTTGTACCAAGAAGACTTGACTTTCTTTTTAGAGGAACTTTGAGAATTAGACTGGCTGTACTCGTGTTGAAAAGGTTTTAATCTCCTGAAAAAACTTACAGGATACTTGTGTATGATATAAGGTAACAAACAAATCCAAATTCATCCTTCCAGTGCATCTAGCAGAGTCCACAAAGGAACTATTTGTTTTCACATTGCTTTCCCCCTCCTCTAGGACAGTCTCATAATGTAACAGCCTTTGACTGGAGGTGCTCTCTGTTTTCCTTGTAGAGAGATAAATCAATAAATCATCATGTCAGCAGAGCACAGCTTGAAGCAAATCTTCCCTGTGCTGGAAGGTTTCTAATTAATTTTAGGTGGGAGCTCAGATGTAGCATACACACACATCTACAGATAGTATTACAAGGCTGCATTCAAAATGACAGGGTGTTGATTCAGTATGTCAAGCTGCTCTTAAGGATGTTGAGCCACAACCCAGAGGCTGCTTATGCTGTCAGAAGGAGTCGGTAGCTCCTTGCTACCCAATAAACAGTTTATGTGCAGCTGGGTGATTATCTAATGAGCATTTGGCATGGATTTTTGCTTTATGAGAGAGTTCACATCTCCAGCCTGTGACCTTATATGTCTCTGCAAAGTGAACCGAAATCCAGATCTTGCAGCACACGAGACCTGTGGAACCTGTCATCCTCTGAGCACTTGCTTGCTGCGAGTTAAATTGGGGAATCACACTCAGATGCCTCCACTTCTCTTTAGAAGGGTGCACGTGGATGTGCATGTGTGCACATGTGCACACACTTGTGTTGAAGGATGTTTGGATGGTGCACTTGGCTTACATGACCCTCTTCTTCTGATAGCTCTGAAGCAAATAATAGGCACATACAGTAATATCTGCTGCTTTACAGCCATCAGCAAGGGTTGCTGCTCTGTCTTCACTGTCCTTCTGGAGGTGCCACAGGCTGCCTTTCACTGAGGGCGTGTGCAGCACCTGCCCGCTGCTCACACAGGTGCACGTACTAGGGATGTGCACAGAGTCAGGGCGTCGTTCACGTTGCAGGTCCCTTCAGTGATGGGCATTGAGGAGTCAGTGCTGAAATCCAACCGGCAGGTGCCCAAGCAAGGATGGTGCTACCATCACTCTGTAAGTCAGTGGATGATAGATTTCTGTTAACTTTCACAGTAGCAATGCTTTTTCCACATTAAAATTGGCTGCCTTTCACAGGAGGAAAGAGAAGATGATCCCAAATAGTTGCTCTGGGTGCATGCAAAAATCTGCGTGTAGGCTCAGCATTAAACAACTGACTCTCCTTTGCCCTACATTGTTTCTGTTTACGGACTTTGTCTTCCAATAATGTAATGACATACAGCTGCTACCTTATATATGTTACAGAAATCACATAGCGCATCCCTGTGCAAAGTGTTTTTAGGTTTCTTTGATGCTTTTGAAATACATATCTAAGTAGACTGCACCTAGTTCATCTGTGCAAATTAGAGATGATGATAGGAAAGGAGAGCTGTGGGTAACAGAGACAGGACTTCGCATGACTGAGCTGAAAAATAAGATGCAACATGCTCTCACTTCAACCTGAGTGAGCAAAAATCGCTTATACGTACTTGCTGAATAATAATGTTTTAAAAAGTAGACTTTTCCCTCTCACTTTTATCTGCTTGCTTTATTTTCTTTGGTTCTGCCTTTAAAGAAAAGGTATATGAGACCTAGAATGCCACAGTTCTGCCATGCCTTTTCTCTTGTTGCAGCAATACCTCCCTACCCTCTCTCCAGTCTTTGGAAGCTACTAGTGTCTAAGGCTGAAGACAACACCCTGTTGCAAAGGGGGCTGTTACAGTGGAGGGGTTGCAGACTGTTTAAGGGGATTTCCCTGCTCCTCTACCTTCCACAGGGCCATGCAGTGTCGACAGCGGGCAGAAGACTTGGCTCCAGCCACTGTGTGACGTGGCTCAGGCCCTCAGCTCCCAGCTGTGACGTGCAGGAGTCTCCTGCCCTGGCTCCTATAGGGAAGATGCTGTAGTTGGGAAGCATGGCTGCAGACTGATGATTGAACAGCACAGCGATACCAAGGATGTGTTGTGCTGCAGGGAGCGCGATGAAGGTACCTGTGCTTTGTCAGTGTACATGCAATGTGGTTATGTTTTTGTTTGATATGGTCTCTTCCAGACCACTCCAATGCACTGCCTTCTTTCATTTTCTTCCCCTCAGATATTGTCCTTGGCCTTCTCTGAGCCCAGCAGACTTTCCTCGCTAGGTTTCCTTCCTTCAAATTCCAGGTCTGCCTGAGCCTGAAGTCAGGGGCAGGTTTTGCGGCAGAGCAGGTATGCATCAGTCCGATTGATTCCCCGCCTAGGAAGTGTGGAGCATGGGCTGGCGGTGGCCCATGGGTTTGTTCAGCTGGCCAGGTGAATTGAACAAACTGCTTGTCGGACCACCTTGGTTTTCAGACACTAAAATGTAGCGTTGTCAAATTGGAGACCTATTGGTAAGAGCCTTTTTGAATCTGACCTGATTGATCTTGATCTTGGATCAATCTGATTGACTACTGAGTGTTGCATAGGTATTGCAGAGATCACTGTTAATTTACATTTGTACAATTAATTTCCCTGTGTGTTTTCTAATTAACTAAGGTGTGACCGTAAAGTGGATTAACAGAATGATACCAAATCCCTGTTCACACCATCTCCTGAATAAAGGTTGTTATTTCCTCTATGGTTTAAAACTGTGCCGCATGTGCTGTCTGACTTGATTTAGATTAGAGAGTATGAAATCAGCTTAATTTTATACTTCTATTATATAAGACTGCTTTGATTTTTGAAGAAGAGAGATAGCCAAAGGGCTTAATGCCATTGAACTGATATGCTGCGAATTCTTGTCTTTAGCATTTTTTTTTGTGTGCATGTCTCTGTCAACCCCTTTGAAATAAGGGACCTCTTCTCTACTCCTGCTTCCACCCTCAGTATCTGCTTGGCATTCTTGCACCATTCCTTTGACTGCCTGACGTTCCAGGTGTTCAGAGGCGAATGAATAATGGGGTAGGGGGTGGAATTTTTTCCTAAAATTTGAGAGTCAAAGTGTGGTTGTCAGTTTTTAAACACAGTGGGGCTTTTTATTGCCCTTTTTTACCCCCGAGTGATTTGTTCTGCTCTTAACGGGGGCAATCTGCAGTGAACTTGGCTGAGTTCTGCCTGTTTTGACAAGAGATAAAAACCCCAACTCCCCTGAAGGAGAAGTGCAAAAACTTAAAATAGATTCAGTAAAAGCAGTCCGGCTATGAATGAATAAATATCCCATGCAGTACCTGGAACTTGTATTGATCAGACACACAAAAAGATAATTGTTTACTAATGAGAGATACTTCTTCCCTCAGCTGGGTCAGTTGGGATCTTAGAGAATCAAGCACGATGACTCCAGGCCCTAAAGCTTCTGCTGATGTCACTGCTTTTGTAATTCTTGCTCTGGCAACCAGCAGAGAATGATGACCATTGGGTATTTAATATTCTCTCTCTTTATATAGTTTGATTAAAGGCATGCTCATGGTTTTCAGGCTGGATCTAATGTAATCATCACAGTTCCCTGACTTCACTGGAATTAGCCTTCTACACTGGCAGACCTTACCAAGGTTTAAAATGAGATGCAGTTCTCCTGAGCGAGTTGTGAAGGCTGCTCCTCACCTGCTGGGGCTACAGGCATATGTCAACCCCAGATAAAATCTGGACAAACACCTTAAATGGGAAGGCTAAGTTCACAGCAGTGCTAGGGAAGGTACAGCATTCTCCTGCGTGGTCTTGTTCAACACACTTGTTCCTCGAATACAGCTGCCTGTTTTAGTGCTGAGTGAAACACTTCCCTGTTTAATATGTGAGGAAGCAAGCACCAAGTTGTGTGACAGCAGGGCACATCCCTGTGTCAGTCGTAGCGTGGCAGGAAACCTCCTTTTCATTGCTGAGTTGGTGACGTGAGAGAGTGTGATGCTGAGGCTAGGGAGACTGCACTTCCTGGGAGGTCTTTTGATGGTGGGTCCTTTCCAGGGGACACAGACTCATCGGTGCTTTGCTAGGAAAGTGTGAATTGCTGCTGCTAGAAGAAAATGCAAGACAGGGACTGGTGGGTGTCATGAGCATAAACCACTCAGAGACTTGAAAAGACATTTGCAGTTTTGCCAAGATAAAAGGGCTGGTTCCTGGCTCATCCTGTGAACCTGTCTTGCCAGTAGCATGGAGTGGGGGAGCCATCCAAGTGTGCTTTTGTGTTTTTGTGCCCAGTGTCCTGACTGCATCCAGGAAGGATGCAGCTTTAATAAAGAGAAGGAAACTAGGGTGGCCAAGCGAAAAGGGATCAGGGTGTGCTCTAGACTATTACTATAGCAAGAGCTTGAAGGTGCTTCACTGTGTGTCTACCTGGTGTTTAAATATAGTTGTTTGTAGCCCAGTGTGTAGGAGTGGGAAGAGACAGAAGGACCAGCCTGGCACACTGGCAGAGGGTGGATGCAGGGCCCATCCTTGAAGCACTGGCAAACACAGAGAGATAATGAAGTCTTCAAGTTTTCCAACCTGCCCCTGGGGCTGTGAAGGTAAGCACAATTGCAGTGGTTAGAAGAAAGATCTGTCTAGCCAGCATTTTGTCTGACAGCAAGAAATGTCTGGTAGGAGCACAGGAGTGGGACTGACATGAGAGCTGCTTCTGCTTTCCTGATTTCTCCCAGCTTTCACAATTTGCAGTTCAGCAGGGGTGGCTATCTGTGCTGCAAGCTCCTGCCACGTTGCTTCACCAGGTCGCAGAGATGCAAACTTCAGGCAGGCAAGGTCACACTGCTTTCCTGTAAATGGCAGGCATGTGCAAAGTGTAATGGGTAATTCCATGATGTCAACGACCAAAAGCAAACGTCTTGCAGGGTGTAATTGGTTTTTCTATAGTGTCAAGAGCTTTTATGTGTTCAGCATAAATATCTTTGCATTGATTGGGAGAAGGAGATAAAAATCAATGATTTACAATGCAGAAGTGCTTAGAACATGACATTAAAATGACTCTGGAAGACTTAGCTCATAGGGGACATAGTAAATACTCAAGAGGTACAGGAAATGAAGAGACTCTTCCCAAGTCCTGAAACCAAGCAATAAATTTAATAGAGTCTGTGTTTCTCTGCCTAATGGATTTTAATACTGACTTTCCTTTTGTAGAATTACTCTCTTTTTCATTGTTTAGTTGTGGTTATTTTTTCACTCTTTTTTGTTTGGATGTTTAGGACTCGAGGCTACACAGAGATGTTATTGTTTTGTGACAAAACTCTCTAGCTTGAACAAAACGGGAACCAAATCCTATTCTGGCTGGCTTTGTACACTAATCAGCAGGAGGGTGTCTTGACCCATGAGTGCTGAGGAGCACAGATAATCATAGAAAATAAAACAGCTCTGTTCCCTTGCCCCACACCTGGATGAACTGTATCTAACTCACTCTTGATAGGTTTTCTTGCTGCAGTTTAAACCTTGCACCTAATAAATACAGAGATCAGATAATCCCCATTCTATCCATAGCGATTTTTTATTTCTCCCCCCTCCTCTTTTCAGCCTAAATTATTCCCCCTTTATTTATATCTCCTTGTGTGTCATGTTTTCCACAACGTTTCTTTTCTGTATTTTTTTAACAGGCATTTAAATTGTCCTTCTCTTTACCCCCAGTATGCTACCAGACACTAGGTGCAGTATGCAGCAGTACTGAGAAAACAGGAACAACTGCTTCTTGTGCCTCAGGCAGGGATGGTCACAGCCCCATAGCGCCAACGGCAAAGGCAACCAACCATATGGGGTGCCCCCATGTGAAATTTCACCTCAGTGAAGGAGCAAGAATGTGCAGCCCGGTGGTGTCAGTTGGCCATGGCACTGGTGTCTCTTGGCTGTAAGTGCACTGTAGTTGTGGGGGACCCGCTGCAGATGAAAAGGCTAGATCCCAGAGCTCACAGGCAGCCTGTCCTGCAAACTAATCCTTGGCAAGATTAATTAGCTGGGCATTTCTGCCAGGGCTAGGCTGTCTCCACTACTTGTGCAAACTAGCTTGAAGCCGGCTGAAGACTCTGCTACATCATCTAATGCAATGCCATGTATGGAGCAGACAGACAGCAAGCCAATCTCTTGATCCTCTTTTGCGCAGATCATGCCATGTCAGGCCAGGGGTGCCTTGCTAGAGCTCTGCTGCAGCTGAAGGCTTCTGCTGAGAAGAGCGTTTGATTCCCAGTACTGCCACAAGACTGTATTCACTTTACACGAGAGTTTCCCAAACTTTTTGCAAGCGTGATTATCTTGGGGCTCATCAGGGTTTTTTTGGTGATCCTTTCACTTCCACCTTCTTTTCATATGAGAGAATTTGATTCCTCTAGGGCTGGAGAATGAGAGACAATTATAATGGTTTTTGCTGGAAGCATTTATATACTATTATATTAATCAGGAAAATCCTACCCACCTCTCATTGCTGGCAGCAAACTTGTGCGATGAGCTGTTCTCTGGAGAGGATAAACGCTCTGAGCTTCCTGAGGACTTGCAACCCCATGCCTGAGAATTTCAAGTTGAGTTTGGGCTTTAAAGTACAGGAAAAATTGACAACTTAAGGATGAAGGATCCCGGATTTGACTGATGCAGGAGGCCATGTCATGTAGTGTGCAAGTGGATTGCTGGTCTGTTTCACCAAGTCAGATGTTGTGTGCTTGCATTTATGTGAGGGGTGCAAAGCAGGATGTCCCTGAAGCTGGCATTGTGTATCAATATTAGCAGAAGACAGCATAAAGCTTTACTCTGTTCTTGAAATATCTGTAAGTAGCAACGGCAGGAAATCATCTGAAGGGAATTGCCAAAGATATTTTCAAGAATTTGCACTATGATGCATGTGGCTACCTGCAGACACAAGGGAAAAAGTCACCTAGATCTAGTGTCTCTCTCTGTCTTCCTCAAACCTATACTGGGGAAAGAAAAACTGTTTGTTCGGGTCTTTCTGCCTCCTCACCGCACAGGTCTAGTTTGACTTTGGCTGCCTGCTTTAATTGCTGTTTAATGAAAAAGCCGTAAAAAGCCTGTGGAACAACCAATAAATCAGTAATATATACGGAAAAATAAAAAGCGTATGCATTCCCAAAGTGACATGAGAGAACAAGGGATGTGATCTTCTGACCTTTTTTCCCCAAAAGCTCTGAGGGAGCTCCTGTTTTTTCACCTGGCTGTTGTCTGAATTGATGATTGTGTCTTACCATCTCCCCAGCTGTGAGCTGCCTTTGAATCCAGTCCAGCTCAGCTCCTCTGCCAGGCAGACTGGTGTGGGTGGTGCTGACTGTACACTTTATCTAGCACTGCCAGTAAACTGCTGCCCTAGGGTGAGGCTGGGAATACTTTTATTGCTAAGTTTTTAAGGAACAAGTCAAGGCTACTGCTGAACTGAGGATAGAAACACTCTGTGAGCTGAAATAATTAACACTGCTTTGATCACAGAAATATGGATTGCTTTGTGTGTGTCTGTGTAAGTATTACAGGGTTACAGGAAAGAGTGAAAGGTATTAATGATCTCTTCATCATCCTAATCCTTCTGATTGGCATTTTGGGCGTTAGGTCCTGGTTTCTGTCCTCGGCACCAGTGTTGGCGTGTGGTCTGTGTTTTACCCCTTCCCCATTGTGCCTGCAAGCTCTCCTGCACACGGGCGGAGGAAGGTGCTGTATGGGTGCTGCATGTAGCACCGTAAACTGTGGTGTCTCAGCCTTGGTTGACATCTTGAAAGTCCTAACGCAATGCAAGTTATCGTTTCATCAGAATTGGATTTATTGAAGTATTCACATCCATTTGTCGCAGAACTCCAGATAAATGAAGTGAGCCTGTCTGTGAGAAGGCAGGCTGCCTCCTCTGTGCCTGCAAGGGAGCCTGGCTTTTTGGCTACCTGTTTCTCCCTGAGGGCTGCCTCTACTGGTGTGGGATCTCTGGTTTCTGGATTACTCCTGCAGACAGGATGACTGGATTAGCTTTGTTGATTTATTTGTACCTGCAAAACCATGAAAGATGCAAGGTTGTCTTCTATTTGGTTCTTTGGCAAAAAGCAATTCTGCACAAAAAGTTGATGGTGCCTCTTGTTAAGTGATTAAATCTATTTTTCTCCCTCCTTAGTGCTGCTCCTCTTCCTGTGCTTTCCCATTGCTCTCCTTGCCTTCTGGTCTGATGAAGGGTGATGATGGATCACTGGGTGGAATCAGTTTATGACTGTTTGAAGCACAGTTCAAAGCACATGGTCCGACCATGTGGCTGCCGCTGGTGAAGTAAAATCAGGCAATAGTGACCTTGTGCTGGATGAGCGTCTGGCATACCACGTGTTACCCCAGCCTGCTCTGTCTAGCTGTTGCTTGTTTTACACTTGGATTGCCAAATGCCAGCCCAGCTCATGAATATCTGTGCTGAGTCCACATGTTAATTTTATCATGCCAAAGGATGATCATACAAGACCATGGAGGAGATGGGTTGTAGTTGTCATCTGAAAGCAGCCAAACCCCATGTTGTCTCTACTCCCATCCCAGCCAGTTCAAGACTGGGAAGGTGATAGCTGTGCACACAGCTGGAAGGTCATATTGACTGTTAGGAAAGCTGTAGATGTGTGATGTTGCTGAGGGATGAGCAGATACCTTCTGTGCCCTGTCCAGACCCAGATCCTCATCAGGAGGAGTGGTGTGGGCTCTGCAGTGCTCCCAGCAGTGGCAGGCTGCTCTGGGAAGGTGCAGGCCTGGAGACCCTTGTGCAGAGACTGCTGACGTTAGTAGAGTTGCTGTGTTTGCCGCCGTTTCCCCTTGTCAAGCCTGCCTCTGTTGTGCCACCCTCGCATGGGAAGCAAGTCATGCCTGATCTGGCCAGTAATCTGGCATGTCGCTGCTGCAGCAGCTCCTGGGTGCCAGCGGGGAAATGTGCTTTCAGCTCTCTAGAGCAGAGCGAGAGGGGACATACTGGTTCCCCATGCTCTGCCCCCCAAGGGAGCTGGAAGGGCCATTCCTGGTGGATACTTTGGCCGTTTTATGGAGCAGCGTGTGCATTGGGTTGGCTTGTGTGTATATGATTTACTCCAAAGAGAAGAACTACTCCTTCTTTATCCTGTACTCCATTTTTATTCTTGCCTGGCTGTCATCACCTGCTGCTTGCTCCTCCCATCTTGCACAAGCTGTGAGTGGCCAGGCTGGGACAAACCACAAGCCCTGTAGTGCTTTCCTTTCTCCCTCTCCTGCATGCCCTTGTAGCAGCCTTAAGAGGGAAATCACTCTGTGAGCATGCAGCAGTGACTGGGAACATCTGTTCAAACCAAAGAAAAAGCAGAAGTAGTGACTTCTGGCAAAGCTGCTGAGGGTCTGGGAGAATGGGAGTGACAGATGAGGACCTTGCTGTCTAAGTCCTTGTGGTGGACTGTATCTGGTGACATGAATTGGGGTGTCCTGCTGCCATGTGTTGCTGCCCCAGGCAGAGCAGCCCCAGCAGCAGGCAGGCAGGGCAGGGAAGAAGAGGAGGCGAGCAGAACCAGTGTCTGCCCTGGTTGCCTGCCAGCACTGGCTAAGGGCAGACGCAGCACAGATGCTGCTGGTTGAGGGCATCTGCCTTGGAAGGACACAGAGATCCTGTGCAGGGAGTCAGCATCCACTGAGCCTGTCTGGACGGCTTGGCTGGAGGAAATGAGGTTAGCAGAAGCAGAAGTTTCTACAGCATGCCTACCACGTGGCAGCTCAAGTTGGCCCAGGATGCTGGAAGCCACTTTTTAGCCTGGGCACATCTCCATCTCCATCCAATCTGTGCAGCAGCCAGCCATGCTAAAGAACAGGGATGTGACTCTCCTTGGGCCTGTCTTTTAGAAGGTAAAGCACCATATGGAAGCTGATGGCTCAACCTGACTGCGAAAGGTATCTAAAGAGAGAGAGGAAACACAGGGCCTATACCTTTAAAGATAAAGAAGGGTGCGTGGGTGCCATTTCCTCAGCAACTGAAGCTGTTGCAGTGTCTAATCTATCTCTGGTTTCTCTCTCTCTTAATAGCACTTCTGCTAAGGGGACAGTTGGGAAGAACTTCTGCTCCATAATAAACTTTCAGGGGAGAACAGATTTGGATCAGAATGTGATTTTTCTTGATTAGTTCATATTTTCTCAGCAAATGCTGATTTTTTTTCAGGTTTGATATTTTTTGTTTTGTCCATGAGGTTTCTGTTTTGAACTCTGATGGCAGTGCATTCCTGATGTATCCTTGTGGTTTTTATTTTTTAATTTTCATCACTCTCTTCTTTCCTGCCTATTGTTTTTTTGTAATCCCCCTTCCTAATTTATGTCCCCTCCTTCTTTGCTCGGACGTTAAACATTGGAATTTTTCACTGCTGAACCCAAGCATTATTTCTGCTACAGTGCCTTTTTTAATACCCTGGTAGTTGCTTAGTCCCATATTTCTAGACATCTGTGTCACTTGCGGTACCTAAATTTGATGCTCTTTAGACTCAGCTTCCTAATGTAGAAAGTTTTCTGCAGGCAGAAACCCATGGAAAATATGGGTGCCTAGCGCTTATGGAGATTGAGTACATTGTGTCTCAAGGTGGGCAGACAGAAATTAAAGTGCTTTTAAGTTTGGAGACCTTTTGGAAAATGTTTCCTCCCTCCCTAACTATCTTTTTATGATTTGCAAGGTTGGGGCAATTCTGCTATGGAAGGTAGCTGTGAACATAGTGAGTAGGTGGGCGTTTTTTGTACTCTTGCAATTCAGAATGACAATCCGCATCATTAAATCTCAGTGCATGTGTACTTGATATTAAACAAATTGGATTTTCCGAGATTGCTTATTTGTTTCAGAGATACAAGGATGAATTGAACCAAAGCAGTTTGCAGCCCGGCATGTTTCAGCTCAAGGCTGCTAATGACGCATCCTAGAAACACAGAGCATCAGCAAGTCCTTTGTACTTTGCTAATATTTTTCCTGCAGTAACATGAGAGCAATTACAGCTTGGAAGGATGGGAGTTGGAAAGCTGGAGGAGATGAAGAAACTCAGAGAGGAAAACAGGATTTCATGAAGTGAAGGCAGGGGGTGTATGTGGGTGGGTGAGGGAGCAAGCATCTGTAAATAGTTGGCAATGACAGCTGCTTTTGAAATATATAGGAATTTGGAAAGAGAGAGGTAGAACAGCTGCAAGTGTGTGTATGTTTTATGGAAAGAGGAGGAGAGCAACGTGCAGCTTGTGAGGGAAGGAGCTAGGCAGGAATCTGTGGAAGGGGTGAGAGAAAGTGGAGCAAAACCAGAGTGAGGTTGGGGAAGAAAGAGATTAATTCAAAGAGATTTTTAGGAATGGGTATAAACTATAGTGCAGCTGATGCAAAGTTCACTGTCTTGCTAGAGACCGCCAGGGAAGGGAAAGTTGCTGTTGCTGCCTGCTTGCCATTCCAGCCTGTCCTCCCTCTACCTATTTTATCTTCTGATTTATAGTAATAAGAGATTGGCCTTCCTAAGAGCAGGTCATGGGACTCGGCTGAGGGATTAAAGCCGAGTCTCTGACCTCTGAGCGTATTGTAATGCTTGTGAGTCATTGACTCATCCTCTGTATTGGCAGGTTGATGGATTCCTAACTAGGTTGTTAGTGGCATCTCAGTGTGGCTGCCTGAGATGTGCCTTTTGTGTTTAAACTCTGACTTGGAGAAACAAGTTCATTTCAGGCTCGTTGTGTTTCTCTCCTACTCCTTTTCTCAGCTTTTACTTCTTTAAATGTAGACTTCTTTTGACAGATCATCTCCATGGTAACTAACAGGACCAGGCTGCCTACAGAAATTGTAGTAATAAAGTGGTTGGTTTTTACACATGATGAAAAGATGATGAAGCACAATGATAGGTGATAAAGACACAGGTAATTGCTCTAGAATAATATTGCTGCCAAGAAGATGACTGAACTCCCACACAGAAGATGAACAGATGGTGTATTTATTGAAATTCATAGGCTGTGAGAAGAAAAATTTAATTGATGGCTGTGTAGGTTTTGTTTCAGTTTACTATATACTGAGCAGAGCCGGGAGAGCGGTGTGCCGGCAGATGGAGCCCGTATGCAGAGCCACAGGATTTCCTGACTGGAGAACTGGTTTTTCGCTTGAGATCAGAATTCCAATCAGAGCCATAAAAGCAGCAGAACTGCTAATTGCTCTGATGCATTTAGCTGTTTTAGATCTGTCACATAGCCCTGTTTTATTTTAGAAAGGGTGTAACACTTTCGTAAGAACAGTGGTGGTAAATTATACTAGCATATCGGGAATGTCAAAGTAGAAAGTGGAAAAGCGAATACTTGCAAAACTTGTGCTTGGTACAGGTTTTCCAAGACCAGGTGTGTGTTCGTGATAGTAAATGGCAGCTGTAGCTTGTTTGCTAACCTGGTTGCTGGAGACCATCTTCTGGTACAGCAGGTCTGTTGTGCAGAATCCACGGGAAGGCAAAGGCAGGGTATTTTCCTCTGGTTGCTCTCCCTGCATTTTCAACCATAAGACAAAAGTGGTCAATCTGATGTTGAGGCTTTTATCAAAATGTTGTCTGCCTCTGTGTGGCAGTGCTATGGATCCAGTTTGAACCACTACATTGCTGCTTTGTGGTGTGGTGCAGTGGTCCTAAGTGTGGAGCGCTGTGGCATCCCCTGCCACAGGGCTCGGTGTGTTCAGGTTCCCAGAAAGATCACTTTGGTGCTGCCAGAAGAGGATAAATGTGAATGGGAATCAATGTCTGAAAGGTCTTTCTCTGAGAGGTGCAAATAGCCCTACTTATGACAAGGAGTGCCAGCTTTGGAGTGTAAAGTTTTTTTTTCCCATGTGTAACAAATGCTAACTGTTGGGAGAAATGCTGCTGGGAGGGAGGAACTGCTTGAGCTAAAGTGCTGGTGGCAGACTGCTGCCTTCCCTGGGGTGCTCGCAGCTCCTCTGTTCGCAGCAGCTTTAGCACCCCTGTTGTGCCTCCGCTAACTCCCATAGTACCATGATTTATTGGTGATAATGTCTGGGTGCTGTTTAGTACATCATATGACTCTTCCCGTGCAGTCTGGTGCTACTTTATTGATTGTATAACTCATTTTCTCATCAAGTTCGGTAAGGAAACCACTTCCCACTTGGGTTTACATCCAGCTGCACCTACTCACAAAGTGACTACATTTGTAGGACTTGCATGCAAGGGGCTTTCAGAAGCCATATAAATAAAAGAAGAAACAGGTTCTTTGTCTCACAATGGTAGCGTCAATGAAAATGAAAATAATTGTGTAGGTAGTACAGAAAAGACTGTCTCCAGGACTCTTCGCCCTAGGGAAGAAACTAGAAGTTGTGGGTTCATCCCTTGACAGTGTTTGCCTCAAATTCACCCTTCATTTTATTTCTTCCCTCCAGATTGGCAGGGCCCCCACATCTTCTGTGGCACCTGAAAAATCTGATTTGCATGCAAATTGCTCCCGTTTAGGTTAAAACATTGCTGTCATTCTTTTTTTCAAACTTCTTTGCTTTTTCCTGCAGAAAAGGAAAGGGAGAAAAAGGTACTTAAGTGATATACCTTCTCCATACAAGATTAAACAGAATTGTGCTTGCAGTAGAAAGACATGCTTTTTTGAGACCTGTCAGCCAGCCAACAGTGGAGTGTTAAGTTAGACATGCCAGAGAGATATAATATATTAATATAAGAGAGAATAGGAGAGGAAAGGAAGAGCGTGAATCCAATCACTGAAAGGAGACTGGACTGATCTACCAGCTGTATTTGAGCAGTTACTCGAGTGCACAAAGCGTGGTTGGAGTCGTACTAACCCAGCTTGGTGACTGTCATCGTGGCAATTGGTTCCTAATGAGCCTCCTGATCTATTTTCAGCACCAGCTGTTCCTGTTGCTAGATCCAGGCACCTGAGAGGCCCTGCAGACCTCGTCAGAGGAACTGGCAGGGTCCGAGGGACCTAGGCAGCCTGGTGGGGTTCTCTGGAGAAAATGGTACAGGGCATCCTTCAAAGGATGAGCCTTGCTTGAGATAAAGGGCTGGATGTGTTAGCTTGAACACAGATTTGTCAGGTGCTTGGTGTCCTGGGTGCTGCCAGTTTCTCTCTGTCAGGCTGGCTTTGTTTGCTGCCCAGCTGCTGGCCTCTTTTTTTTTCCCCCCATTCCTGCTCTGCTCTTCACCACTAATTGAGTGTTCCAGGCAAAGCTGGTCAAAACATTTTTATTCAAAACTTATTTTCCTGGCAGCTGAGCTTGGCAGCACCAAAGAAAAAGGTAAATAAAAAGATACTGTCATTTTTCTGGGAGAAATTCTCATTTTCAAAGTTGGAAGCTGAACTGTTTTGCCACTCAGTGGAGGGGGAACCTTTCCTATTGCTTTTTCCTTTTCTATTTTACCTTCTCTCCCTTCTTCCATCCACCTCTGTTCCCCCTCCCCTCTTTTTTCCCTACTTGGATGTGTAAAAACTGTGAGAATGGTCAAGGGAGTCTAGGCTGATGTGAAGATTTCCCCTCCAAGTTGAGTGTTTTTCATTCAGAAAATAATGGGATGTTTTTCAATCTCCCTTCCCCCCTCAAAAGTAATGGTTATTCTTGGACTGGCTTCTGCCTCAGAGGGGCTAAGGCATCTCTGGTTTCCTTGCCCGTCAGGGCACAGCTGGGCTGGTGCTCTGTGCAATGGTTCCCAGACCTCTCCATCAGGCAGCAAAGCCCATCCACGAAACTACCCCACATGCACATGGCTGAGGCTGAAAGGAGGATGCTGTTTTGCCATTGCTGGGGTGACGTTACCAGGCCAAGAGAACTACCACTTGTGTTTATCGTTGTGGCAGAGGCTCCAGGCCGGTTGGAGATCATGGCCTGGTAGAGGGTTCACTGCCAGAGTGGTGACCTTTCCCTGTGCTGCTTGGCATGAATTGGAAGCACCTTAGTAAAACAAGCATGAATAAAGATAAAGCTCCAGATTAATGCCCAGCCCTAGTATAGGGGAGAGCTTGGATTATACAATATCCGGGATACTTTTGTACAGTTGAGTTGCAGGACTAGTGGACTGGTATTGACTGGTGTGTACATAGCGCACCGGTTGGGCTGGCGTGGTGCACTGTTAGTTGCTGGGTGATTAAGAGTGTGACTAGCTTCCAGATACCATTTCTGCTGGGACTGCTGCCCCTGAGCTTAAAGCAAATGATCAGAAGGGTTTATTTGACAGGTAAAGCTACTGGAGCAGGTTATTTGTTTGATCTACCGAGTGAAAGCTGCACCCCAAGCAGCTGCAACCAAGTTAATTTTTCATCTGTTGTTAACAGCTTGCAATCATATGGGTTCAGATTATTTTTAAATTTTAAAATAATTAAAAAGTTAAACAAAAGGAGCAATCGGTGGTGCACTGCCAGAAGAATGGTTGTGCTGTGTCAAAGCAAGGGTCCCTGATGCTGGCTGGTAGCAAGTACCTGGGGAGAATGTTTAAGAACAGAGTTTGGCTATGTGTTCCCAGCTTCTGACAGTCAGCAGTTTGGGGACTTTCTAACCCAGAGGTTTCAGTATGCCTTCTGTGTTTGATAGCCTGTGATGAACCCATACTCCTTTTATGTCTTTGCTTTTTGAACCCATTTATGCTTCCAGCCCCTGCAACATCCTGCAGCAGTGAGTTCCGTAGTCGTGTGTTACATTAAACATTATTTCTGTGCATTGTGTTTTGTACCTTATACCTACTCATTCTGTTGTGTGCCCTCTAGTTGTTTTCTAGAAAGGAGTCGTTACAATTCATTCCTTATTTGCCACCTCCATACCGCTTACCATTTTATTACCCCTCCATCCCTGCCCTCATCCCATAATTACCTCTTTCTCTATCTGAACCAGTCCAGTTTTTGCCTTGAGTAGAAGCCGTCTCAGACCCCTCATTATCCAAGTTGCCTGTCTCAGTGTGGCTCTATTATAACCTTTTCAAGACTTCTGCATTGTAGTGAAGAAAGGGGATGCTGAATGGATTTGTAGTAGCAATACTGGTTTTGTGGTCTTACTCACTAGTTTTCATAATATTTCTTTATTTGCCTTGTTACTGAACACTGAGCTATTTTCAAGGAACTATTTGGACAGTCACTGAGATCCCTTTTCTGAGTGAAAATAGCTGAATTATGTCCTTCAGCTTCTCTGCAGGTAATGCTGGTGAAAATTTGGCTTTCCTACTCTAGGCCTGTCATCATGAGTGTTCCTCATACACCTGCATCATCTCTGACCCCACCAGCTCTCAGGAAGGAGTCCTATTTCTGCAACACTTGAAAAAGAGTTGTAATTAAATTTTTATGCTGTTAGGAAGTTTCTTACCACAGTTGTTTTTTGGTCTGCCCTCCTGTGATTCTGTATTTAGCTTGCCAGAAGTTCATGATCTTTTTTTCTTTTCCTCCTCTGAACATGATATTCACATTCTGAAGGATATTCTTTTTCCCCTTTTTGTCTTTACTGCCAGTAATTGCCTTAATCTGCTGTCTAACCCCAAACAACAAATTGATTTTTTTGGTCTTTTTAAAGTAGTTTGAATTGATGACATAAGTATCCTGATGCTTTCCTATGGTACCTATACATGGTCTCCTGAAGTATTTCCACCTTTCTGGCTATTTTTTTACATGGCTACACTGATTTTTATGTAGTTCTCCTTTTTCAAATCCAGGTTTATTGGTTAGATTTCTGTGGGCTTTTTTTCTTCTATAGGGTGTTGAAGAATAGCTGTTCTCATGTGTTGCTGGGGACTAGCTGCTTGTCTTATTACAGCTTTTGACTAGTTATTTATAACGTCTAAAAATACAGTTTTTTCATCACCCTGTCAAGATAGTTTCCCAGTCTGTGCTGGGTAACTGTAGTTTCAGATCATTCCTGTTTTCTGTCTACATACCCAGTCTCCTGTAGCCCTGTGGTCAGTGTCACAACCTGCTTAGTTTTAAACTAATCTTAATCTGTGCTTTTTTAGCATGTTGCACCATTTCCCCCCGGCCTCGCTTGCTCGGATGTTCTCCTGCTTCTCGTTTCCAGAGAGTTACAGCTTCCCACTGAGTTGAGTCTTCCCTTGAGCCTTATCATGCTGTGTCCCCCTTACACAAGTCCGTCCTCTCCTACAGCAACACAGGGCTTGCCCGTTGAGAGGTGTGACCGCCTGGGGACCGTGGTGGATGCAGCCCGTGTCTCTGCACTCCTTGGCACAGCGCTTTTTCTCTCTGAAGATGGGGAATTGCCTGATCTTGTCAGCAAGCTGTCCTTTATTGTAGGAAATGCCGCTGTGCTGTTGTGTAAACCTAAAATTTACCTTGAGTACTGTGTGCAGTTTTGGTCCCCTCATTTCCAAAAGGATATAGCAGAACTGGAAGAGTTCCTGCATAAGCAGCTGGGTCAACAGTGTAGATATTGCTGGCACTGGGCATGACTGATTGACCAAGACTCATAAACCAGCAAAAGAGATTAACTTTGGGGGATCATCAGATATACAGACTGATGTGAGTAATAATGGAGAGGTGGGCAGGGAGGGCTTGTTCACTGCCTCACAAGGCCTGAGGGATATCAAAGGGAGCGGGCTTCAGGGGGAACAGGAGCTGGACCTTCTTCATGCAGTGGGTGGTAGACCTGCAGAGATCTCTTCTGAAGGGTCTGCTGGGTGCAAGAAGTTTACCTGGATTCAATGCAAGGCTGGTTAAGTACCTGGAAGAACACAAGCCATGTCAGGTTCAAAAAATCCTTAGAAATGAGTGTGGTTGGAGGTGGGAAGGCTACTTGGGAGAAGGCACATGTAGGTGTCCATTCTTGCTCTTTCCTTGGCATCCACTTATGGCTCTGGCTGGAGAGCAGGCTGCCTGGGGGAGAGAGGTCCATGCAGGGAAGAAAGGCTGCTGGTACTTTCTCGTCTTGTGCTGAAGCTTTTGCCATAGGTTTTGATTTACATCTCTGATCTCCACCAGACCTTCACCTAATTGAGTAGATTGACCCTGGCTCTTACACAGCAGGCAATTAATCAAAGACTGACTAATCAGCTCTCTCAATGGCTGGCACCTTGCAGAAAGGCTGGGAATCACTTACGTGCTACCTCTGCAAACCAGTTTTATGCTCTGAGATTTATAACCAGTTCATTCTATTGAATTCTGTGGATTTACTGTAAACTTTAATTATTATAAGCTCTGAAATGTAATAAAAGTTACTTTACTTAGCTTCCTTAAGTGGGGTTTTAAAAACTAAGTGCTGTAGATGCTTTAACTAATTACACTTAGTAGTTTTACCACACTGTTAAGATTTAGCTGAAATCTGTCATCTCTTCCTGAAATTAAGTATCTTGAAAACTGTCTGGTTGAGCAATAGAGTCTAAACTTATTCTTTAGGGTTTAAAAGTAGTTTTATACAAAGGTCTTAATTTTCATCTAAATCACTTCCTAAGTTAATGTTTGACACTGCTGAAATCTAGAACTTGACTTTTGAGCTAAGGTTCTCATTTACCAAGCTGCGGTAGTTAATAATCACTCAGTGATGTTAACTGCCATCTATTAGGAGTTTTAAATTGAAGATGCACTGTGAAATAAGGTAAAATTAAACAAAGCAGAAGAAATTCCTGCACAGCAAAACTCGTTTATGTTAGTGTGGTCTGTGCCAGGGCTGAAGCAAAGGGCAGTGAAGGGATCCGGCTGGAGCCTGGGGCACTGTCCCAAGGGGAGCAAGCCACTGCTGACACCCTCCTCTAAAATGACATGAGGGATGATATTTTTTTTTTCCTTCAGCCAGGCCTATGTACGAGCTCCTGGATGGTCCTCTGAGCCCCCTTCTAACTTCAGTTTTCTGCAGGAAGGGGGTAAATGGACTGTGCTTTACTTGTTTTGTTGATGCTGAGTTTTGCTCGCTCCAGAAAATCATACCTATTCCCCTTCTGGTAACAAATGCTCAAATCTCTGATTTACCAGCATTAATACACGTAATTAAATAAACTAAATTGCCATGGGCAATTATGTAGTCTACTTCTTAATGTACTGCCACTTTCTTTTGGTTCATCTTCTCACCACCCTGAACCCTGGAGGTCCTCCACTGACTTCCTCCATTGCTTCCCACAGCTGATTGACACACTCATTTCTGCTATGTTGTTTACAGTCCTTGGTGCCTGTATTGTAGAAGCTGCCTGCTTTGTTTGGCTTCCTCTTAATGACTTTTGTGTCCTTTTTGTCACTTCTATGACCTAAAGCATGTTCCTACCGCTGAAAGCACAATCTTTTTTTTGCCCTCCAGTCAAATCCTGGGCTGGACTACCCTTGCAACCGTGTCTTTACTGATGGCGAATCCCCCCTGTATGTTTTGCGTGTACTGTTAGGCTTGTGGCTATCTTTCCCCTGTTTGATTTTCTTTTCATTGCCGGTAGATAACTGTATTGCATTCAAGTAGTGTTGCACGGCCTCTGGAAGCATATTTGATCTGTTTAAAGTGTGGATTCCCTGCATGTTCTGGGGCACATGCATTTGAGTTGCTCTTCAGAGTTACTGAAAGTTTTTGAGGACCATTGTTTTGATATCTGTTGTTAAAATATTCTTTTTCTCCCCCTTTCTATCTGCATTCAGACAAATCTTTGTTTCAGAACACAGCTGGAGCTGGGACGCATTGGCAGCATGGCCCCGGCATCCTCCTTTCCCCTGCTTGTGGTGGTGCACTCCACGCAGATCCCTGGCTGTCATTCACATGTGCTGAGCATGGACAGATGACAGTGCTTGTGCGTGTCAAGTACTGTGAAGGTTTCATGATAGCATTCCTGGTGTTTTGGGCTCCTTACTGGCCGCCTGCATTTGCTCATGCATCTCCAAATGGTTTTACTGTGTATCATGAGCAGCTGGTCCCTTTCCTTCAGTCTGACACTGCTCCTTATCAGTGTCGCCTGGATTAGATTGTAGTGTTTGTACATGGCAAGTGTTTGAATTAGCTAAAGCCTCTCTGGAGGCATCTTCCTCTTATTTGGCAGTGTTTTCAATCAGCACACATATTGCTGTTTGTTTTTTTTTTTTCCCTTCCTGGGGTATTTGGTCTGTCTCCCTCATCTCTGTCAAGATAGCTGTTAGGGTAGGTATTTTCCTCTCTGCCTTCTCATACCACCTTCCATGGTAGAGTGGTTGCTGTTGTCTGTATGTCTCATCTGTCCAGTTACATTGCTTTAGCCTATGTGCTGACTTTGTATTTGTGTTCTTGTTTTGGTTCCTTCCCTGGATAGAGCCATTGTCTGTGGCTCTCTGCTTGCATTTTTGGAGGTCTAGATCTGCTCTTCTCCATACTCTTGCTTGCAAGCTGGACTTGTGTAACCCAACCCACAAGCTCTCTACTTAGTTTGATGTTTCCAAAATAGTGTGTGGACTCAGTTGCAAGGTAAAGAACACTGATCATCTGTTTCTTTATTTCTGATCAAAACCTGCTGTTTCTCTGGGGAATTCCAGCCTCCCTTCATCTCATCTGCAATTGTAATGGTTTTGGTTGTATTTCTGGCAACGTTCTCTTTCAATGCTGGATTATTATTTAAAAAAAAAACCCACCCACCTTTAATTAGACAAAGAAAATACTTGCCATTGATTTTTCAGGCCTCTAAATAGAATTAAGCCACCCTTGTGTACATAGACTTTTTCTCTGGAAATCCACGTCTTGGGGAGTTTGAGTTGGTCTGTCTGCTTGCTTTGTTTCTAGGGGTTGATTTGCCTGCCAACTTGTCTTTGCTGGGCATCCCACTGGACTGAGTGTTGCTCCAGGCTTTCCTTCCTCCCACCTTTACTCTCACAGCAGAAGAAATGTGGGTTGCAACAGAGACCAGAGACCCTGGGGTTCCTCTGAAACTTCTGCAAATTTCTGTCACTGGACTGCTCAGATCCACTTCAGATACTATTAAATTAGTGGGAAACTTTTCCATTGGAATAAATGAGCCTGGAATCCAAGCTTGGAGTAGAAGTCAGGATTAGATCCGAAAACCCATCTGTGAAGTGTGCAGGTATACAGGACTGTAGCGAGCCCAGCCATCAAGCAGCACACACTGAAATAGCCACAGGGAAACTGATCGAATTACTGCTGACTTAATAATCTCAACAGACACAATTTCTCTCTTTGCATACCTCAGATTTCCCCACTACAGGCTTAGTGGGCACGTTGATTTTGTTGATATTTTGGACTATAGGTGAAGCTAAACTTTTTTTTTGTCGGGTAGTGGCTTACAGTCTCATTTCAGTTAGTTTTCAAGTGTGGTTTCAGGTAACCAAGGCCATGCATTTGATCTGTGCCACTACATAGAAATTTTTGTGAGGAAATGCTGTGGAGTCCCGGCAGGTGTTTAGTTGAAACGCTGCTTCTGCTAAGACAGTTTCCTCCTCTTGAGTTTGGGACCTTGTCATCTATACCTGTTAGCAAACAGCAGGTGAGTATGACTTAGCCAGAAATGTGTTGTGTAAATATTTCTGACTTCACACTTACCTAGTACAGGCATCTTCCTTCCAGTGTAGTCTGCGCTGTATTCTGTTAGCCCAGAGGAGTGGAGCACCGGGCAGACGCTGGGTGAGTTCAGTGGGATGTGCCAGAGATGTTTCACTCATATATTCATACCTTGGTAAGAGGAGTGAGAAGTGCACTGACCTGAAGTCTGTTTCATAAGGTTTTCCATTTTTGAGGCTCTTGATTTAGAGGCCCGACTCTGTTTTACGCAGTTCTTTCTTTAGTCTTATATTTCTTTTGAATAAGGCTTGGTCAGAGGGGGAAGAGTAATTTTACTTTGAGCCCAAGAAATGGGAGATGTATTTGTTTTTGCGAGGCTAGAGAATGTTGAGGAAGGCTTAGTGTAGTGAACAAAGTGAAAGTGTGAGTCATTGATGCTTTTGTGCAGTCTTATTGCTAACCTACTCTGCCTGCACAGTAATGGCTTTGTTCAGCCAAGTTTACCTTTAGCAAATGCTGTGTGCTGTGATAATTGTTTTGCAAAGGAATTAAAATGACAGTGGTGCATGTTAAATACTGGTGGAGCGTCATGGCAGGTATCGCATGGCTGCTGTTCTGTAAAGGAATGAAATCAACCATGTCAGCGTGAAGCCTCTTTTTCTTGGTATAACTGAGCCATGCTGGGGTTGATCTCTCAGCCAGGCCCTGGACGCTCATGCTGTTGGGATCCCTGTGAGTCCTTCACTCTCCATCGAGGCGTGTGGGGACGTGGGGCCTGGCGATGGGCAAGGGTCTGTGAGGGCAGCAGGGGCAGCCAGCAGCAGAAGCAGGGCTCTTGGGAGCCCTCTGGAGTCCTGGGGTACCCCCTGGCTCCCTCCTCCCAGCATTTGCAAAGGCTCCTCTCTCCCCTTCCCTCACCTCTTGATAATGGGTCTGGGGCAGTGCAGGTGTCGCCCTGTGGGGTGGCTTTGCCCATAGCCATGTTAATTAATTAAAGGCAGAGGTGTCATTCCCTGGCTGGGAGGTAACTACTGAGCATGTGCTGGCCTAGTTTTTACGTTGGGTTTGTTATGGCGTGAGGTGCCTTATTATCCACATTAGGGTGGGGGGGTCTGAATGACACTTGTCTCTGTTCAGCTCCGCACGGTGAGCTGCTGCCTGTCTGGGGAGGAAGAGCGTGGCGTGCAAAGGCAGCGAGGGCTTTGTGTGGCTTTAAATTAAAAAGGCAAATTCAGATCAATGGAAAAGCTCAGATGAAATACTCCCCCCACCCCCTCCGCCCCGAGAGATGTAAGCCTGGTGCACCTTGAAAAAGAAGAATTAGAAATCAATTTATGAGGGGTGCTCTCAGAGGCGCCTTGGCAAAGAGCTTTTGATGGAGCTTTGAAGGAGAGCGTGTGCGGCCGGGTGCCGGTTTGGCAGCAGACGCCTGAAAGGGATCTCGCTGCTTGGCCGAGCTGGAAGCACATCGCGTTGCTGGGGGAACCGGCTGTGCATTGGCTCCCAGGTGAAAGGATGTTTGATCTTTAAAATAATGGTGTAAAGGTTTATGTGAAATACATTGTCCAGGTTTTAAAAATACCAGCTTGACATTTAACGGGACATAAAGGGAATATTTCTACAGTTTAGCTGGTGGATGACAAATAATAATAAAAACTGGCTACATCTGAAAATGTATTTGAATTTCTGCCAATTGTGCTCTAGCTCTTTTAGCCCAATGTTTCTGGGGGAAAAAAAAAAACCCCAAAACAAAACAACCCAGAAAAAGGGCAGTGTTGAGTTGAGAAGGACAAGAGTTTATTCTCCTAGCATTATTGTGGCATTACTTCTGGATATCTTTTTCCATTGCAACTTTATAAATGATGGATTCAAGAGTGATGTTTAGAGTAAGAACGTAATGTGGGAGAGCAAGGAAGGCAGCTGAGTGCATGGGAGTCAGAGTGGAAGACTTAAATGGTCTCCCATTTTCCTTCATAGATATGACGGTCCTGAGGAATTCTGGAGGAATTTGAATAAAGGTGAATAAACAACATATTACCACAGAAAAGATGTTAGGTGCTACAGTGAAAGTTACAAAGGGAAGAGTTCAAAAGTAAGGGAATAGTAGAAAAGTCAATGGGAAGAAGTTTGGAGTAAGTAGCTTCCCTCGTGCAATGCTAACTCAGTGGCAATGACATGGTTGGAGGATGGTTTTCCTGGGTGCTGGGTAAGCTGTGTTGAACCTGAGGCCTTCCTCTCTCTTTGGCAACTCATTTCACTGCCTCCCTTCTGGAGCTGCTACAAGGGATTGGTGTTCGCTTCTAAATTAGTAGGGAAATCTCCCATTGGTTTAGAAGATGATGCAAGTCTCCTGGGCAATGGATAGAACTTGACCAATCCATTGGCTTCAGTGACTAGTCTGACATAACTAGACTTCGTGTTTCCCTTGTTGCTCTGCTGTGCCCTTGCATATTTTTAGCACAGTGCCATGGCCACTGCCTCCTGCCCTGGGACCTCGTACGGCTGATCAGCACAATCACTCAGCCATGCTTGATGTTGGCATCATGGAGACAGGGAAGAGGCTGTGGGTCTGGAAAGAGCCCAGCTGAAAGGCACGTGTCCCCAGCAGTGGCCTTTCACCAGGGCTCTGCCCATCCGGTGCCTTTTGCCTGCAGCCATCACACAGCCCAGGGAACCAGACACCCTCTTCGGTTGCCTGATTTATCTGGTGCAGCAATACTCACGTAAGTCAAGGGGCTTGATGTCTGCTCAGTAAGGGCTTTATTTCCCCCCTCTTGAGCTCTTTGTAAGTACTTTTGTTCTGAAGATGCCAGTCTGGACTAGTCTTCAGGGATCTGCCAGGCAGCAGCTTTTACAAACAAGATCATCAGAATGCCTTTTTTTTGGGGGTGGGGATGACACGATGGGGACAGTTGCATTAGGAACACCTGCAGAAAATTGCCTCAGGGAGCATTTTACCTTATAGGGTAAACTGGAAGATGGTATAGGCAAGATACTGCTGATGGCTGATTAGAGCCAACTTACAAATTGCTGCAGGCAGTGGGGCCAGAAGCCCTTTTGGTTGTGAGCAGCCAGGTCTGCAAGCCCCTGCTGAGTGGGAGTATACTCCCCTACTCCCCTCCTTCCCCCTGTTTTTCTGTCCACCTTCCCCACGCTCTCTCATGTTTTGAGCATTGTGAGTAGCCGGGTTCCAGTGTGTGATTTTTATTTTACAGTCTTTCCATGTTGTTTTTGAGGAGCAACAGATATTCTAGAAGACGGAAACAAAATTTTGCAGTCATTAATAAATTGCTGGGAAAAGCTCCAGTTTTACTGGAGAGAGACCTTTTGCAGGCAGAGACAGGGGGGATGGATTTACCCTGAATGCTGGGGACAAATAACTCTTCTACTGGGAATCAATTCTACATCCAAAGTGAACATTCAAAGCAGCAGTTGTGTGCATAGTGAAAACAGGATGTGATCTCACAGTAAATATCATAGAGCATTCCTTAAAATATACATTAATGTTAAAAAAGAGAAAAAACAGGAGTTGAAGGCCATTCTCTCCTTTTTTTTTTTTTTTTTTTTTTTTAAATGAAGAGGGACTTTATGAGATGGTCTCCAAGATGAAATCTCCAACTGTTCATGGGTGTGTAGTAGGTATATAACCTGGTTTGCATTAGGATCGGTGCTGTGTTTACACCTTTTGCTCTAAGAACAGTTTTTACCTCTGCGTGTACAAACCCCATCAGCAAGCAGAGAGCTGCTGGTGCAGCTTTGCTCTCCCAGCCTGGGAGCCCACAGTAATGGAGCAAGGCCCGGCCAGAGGGTGGGCAGAGCCATTCACGGAAGTAATGACTGGCTGAGGCCTGTCAAATGCAAGGGGTACGCTATTCCCTGGAGACGAAACACTTCGGTTTTGACTAAATGCCCATTGTGATTCTTACTTTACTTTTTCACTGCAAATCTGTGGGATTCCAGTGTGGAAAAGGTACATTTCTGAAGTGGACACAAAATATTTATGACCAGTGTATGAATTTAAGCCAAGTAATAAATTATATCTTTGTATAGGAGAGAAAAAATTACCTACAACTTCATGATAAATGAATGGCAAATTTTTTTTAGGCAAATCTGTCAGTAAGATAATTGTTTGAATACAGACCTAGCACTCGTAAGGTGAGAGCAGTAGGAAAGCTACAGGTGAGGCAGTAGTTTTTAAACACACCCTGTCGGAAGCAGCATAGGCTACTTTATCTTGTTTCTCTGGCTAGCATTCCTTTGGTGGCTGTCACATGTTTACCAAGCAGCAGCCTTCCTTCTTCCTTGGGACATTAAGTCAAGCAGCACATGCAGAGAAAAGAGTGACAGCATGAGCACCACTGCTGTTTTTGAAACTCAGGACTGTGCTTCTCTTCAGCTTTGCCCAGCTTGTGTGAACACCGCAGGTCTCGAAGATTTAGCAACCTGTCCCAGGGAGAAAACTTTGGAATGTGTTACTTGTGAGAAAAAGTGTTTTTGGGAAATTTCATTACTGGTTTGGCTTGTTTTGCTGCTTTATGTAAGTGCGATTAGGTAAGTCTAATGTTTTGAATGATTTGTGGCTATTTCTTGGTGTGAAGATAGCTTTCCTAGTTTGTTACATTAGTGACAATTACAGTTTGAAAAGCAAGACCTGTGTAACTAACACTTGTTACTCTGGATTTGCATGCTTCTTTGGTTTTCTTGAAATACAGAGGTCTTGGAAATTGCAAATAATGGAATAGGAGTTAGCCTTTTCTTCTGTTTTCTGCTTTGACATTGTGCTGTTTCCTGCTGGCATTTCAGATTTTACTGTAAAGCAGTAGTAAGACCATAATTCTAGATCCATAATGAGTAACACAAGTGCAGAGTATTTGCATTCCTGTTAAGCAGAGGGCACATCTGATCACTGTGCAAGGGAAGCCATGGATCTATTTGTGACTGAGGTAGGTTTAAAAAAGGACCTAAATGTAGCATGATGGCTGTGGGAGAAAATAGCTGAAAAACTCCAAATAAAGTAGTCAGTAGACTCCATAGCTTGGCTCAGGGTGTCTGAAAACATCCAAGGAACATGCTGCACTTTATTCTTGTGGTCCTTGATGTCAAGTGTTTTGCAGAGTGTGTGTGTGGATGTTTGCTCATGTGGGCTGGACTGGAACATCAGAACTGCAGAAGCCCTGGAAATTTGTGGAATCTATTTTAGTGTGTCTCCATTGTATCTGTTTTGGCTAACAGTCGCCTCTATCTGCCTCCCCCCTTCTCACTGTTGTTCTGGCTCTGAAGTGGCTTGGCTCTCCATTTGTCCCTGAGAACAGTCCGACGTCACAGCTTTTGCTTGAAAGAAACTCCGGGTGGATGCTTTGAGACTTGTTAACGCAAATTAATCCTCCAAGGCAGCCTTGTGGTTGCTTTCATCTGGAGGGGGCCCTTCTCACAGGTTTTGTAGTGCTGGGATCCTGCCCTGCATATGGCTTTTTCAAAGGAATTATGGAGGGTGTCTTGCATCATCGACATTTGTTTTCTCTGAGATCATTCCTGCTCCCCATTAGAGCTTTTGATTTTCACGCTTTTGATTTTTCCATGCCCTGTAGAGACAGATATTTTGGGCATAAGTCCCAGGATCCATCTTTGATTCAGTTTAGCTGAACTGAGATTAAGCAAAGCTGAGGAGCACCTGGAATAGAAAGAAGGTGTGATATAGGGAAGAATAAGGTGGGAAAGCACAAGTAGGGAGCCAGCTGGTGTTCTGGCCATTAAAACCAGCTCTGGTTCCTTCTTCCTTATGTCTGTGGGACTTCATTGCTTTTCCTTTATCACAGAGCCCTTCATTAGCTGAGCGATGACTTCAGTTCATGCCCTTCTTCAGTTCATGCCCTTCTCCGTGCAGCCCTGGTAACAAGTTAACTGGTTTGTTACACTAATGTGGACAGAGAAATGTTTATGGTGACATGGTGGAAGGTGGCAGTACTTGCTAAGCTCTTTACTCTGTTAAATACATAACTCTAGAAACCACTGGCATTTTTTCCCCCAAGCATTAGTTTTAATGGCTTTTGTTATTGCTAGAACATATTTTCCCAGGGCGTAGGTCACTTGGTCGATACCAGAGGCCTAGAAATCTTCCACTGTGTGCTCTTTCTTTGAAACCACACCCTGCTTTATGAGCAGCCTTCTTCCGCTTCAGGGCTCCCTTTTAAATACCAACAATTCCTCCATCCCGCTCCTCAAGAGCAGGAGCCTGAGCTTGCTAGCTAGCCCAGGTCCCAGGGAGCTGGGTGCTGGCGCAGCATCTCCTGTGCAGATCTCCTCCATACCAGGACAAAAACATCTAAAAGTCCCCCCAACCAGTTGTGGCAATACCATGAGTTAATCTGGCAGCAAGCAACATGTGTGGAATGAAACTCAGTGTAGGGCCTGTGGGTTTTATGTTCAGAGAGGCCTGGATTAGTGTCCTCTGAGATGCAGTAAAGAATGACCCAGGAGGAGGAGGAGGGCCTGAATGCCAGGCTTGACTCTGCTGTTCAAATGCCCTGATTCCCTGGCAGTTGCCCTGAAAGGTCATAGTCAGGGCCATCTTAGGTGATGTATCGCTGAGGGTTGTTAGATGGTAATTGGTGGCTCCTCATGGACATGAATCTCGTCACCACCAAACAGAACTTCTTGTCTTGGCAGCAGCGCGACTGTAGGAAATTCTTCACCTGTCTGCTGTTTGTGCCTCTTTTTGTGGCCCCTTGGTTGTGCTAAATGGCAGACTGATCATCTGTCTTTGTGGCTGGGCTTAAATGCAGGGGCTGGAAACATTTAGCGGAGCTGTAGAAAGGTTGGTCTTGTTTCTACATTAAAAAAAAGTTATTGGTTATGCTTTTGAGGCAAAATTAGCCACCAAAGCTGCCCTTTTAGCATTGCCAATTATAAGTTTTAGAATAAAGCTCAAGTTCTGTGGTGCAGTTTGACAGTGGTCCCCAGTCTAGGAAGGTCGAGAGATACACTCTTGTCCCGTTTTTTCTTTTTGATCAGCAGTTTGCCACTGCTGTTACCTGGATGTGTTTAATGGGAGCTGAAAAAGGGACAGAGTGGATTGAGAAGGCTCAAAACGCATAGCACCAGGCCTGTAGGGAGCGTACGTTACCAATATTGGAAAATTTATTTTTCTTTCAAAGGTCAGGAGTTGAGGCATGGGCCCTGCAAGGGTCCTGCTGCCTGCCAGCAGCTCTCAGCAGGCAGCCAGGCTCCTCGCTGCCTGTCCTCTCTGCAGCCTGCCAGGCATGTGCTGAGTGCAGGCGTGGAGCTGCTGTGCAGATAGCAAGCACATCGTGGCCTCTTGCCGCCCCCTCATCTCCTTCAGTAGCTGTCAGGAGATGTTTGTGGCCTACAAGGAGCCAACAAATAATGGGTCAAAGAGGAGCAGGGCTGTGTTTGAAGGGTGCCCTCTTTCCGCGGGCACATGGCCTGCTCTTTGCAGATGGGAAATTGTCTAAGTATTAAGAGATTTGGTTTGATTAGCTGAAATCTCCTGTTGGCAGCACATTTCCAGTCCCTGGAGCAATGGAGATCAGACAGGTTGCCAAGGCAACGCACAGCCTTCAGCGAGAGGTTTACAGCTGCATCGTCCTTGGTCAATTGATGGAGTAGGGTTTATTTAGGTCTTTGGGAAAAAAAAAAAAAAAGGCTGCTGTCCAGCCTTTTTGCTGTGGTGAGTCATTCTGCCTTGGGTCAAATCGGTGGAACTAAGAACAAGGTTTTGTGGATGAGAAAATAAGTACATGAGAGCATAAAGATCCCAATTAGACTCCTCTTGGAAGAGGTGAGAGCACTTCAGTTCTGAGTGGAGACAACTTACTCTTTGTTATCCCCCCAAATAAGAGAGAAGCAGCAACTGAGATCCTCCTTTCTCCTCCTTCTCCTCCCCTTTCCTCTCTCTCCCAAATGTAAAATACTTATTTTTGTTTGGTAGAAGACTTTGTGCTCACTGTTGAATTCTTGACCCATACCAGGGGTCCTTCCAGTTTGACCTTCTGTCACTGCTTTGCTTGTTGCTCTCCGTTCCCTCCTCTGTGCAGAAGCCTTGATAAATACAGCTTATATAAGTTTTCATTTCATTACATCATTCCTCCTTTTGCACTACCTGGGAGATGAAAAGCTCATCATGTCACCACTGCGAATACCACTGCGGCAGTGGTGGCATGCTGAAAGTCATCCTGTCGTCGCCCGATCATTGATCTGAACTCAAAGTCAGGGAGTCTGTTGGGACACAGGCATCTCTCACTGTGACTGTTCCCTGGTTTTGCTGAGGTAACAGGGTTGCACCAGCAGTGTGCAGAGCTTTCTCTGAGATTTTGGAAGGCACCTGATTCAATGTTCTCATTTGCACAGGCAAGGAGGGAAATGCCATTGTGCTGAATGAAAGGCCTTCACTTGCTAAATTAGTAAAGATCTCTCTGAAGTAATTCTAGCAGTGACAGGAGAGACATGCTACAAGACTAACAAGACCATACCTCGTGAGCTGAAGGTGGTATATGGGAGAGTGTATGTATCAGAGTGCCCTTTTTGGTTTCTCTTGCTGTTGAGATAAATGTGAGTTGTGCTCAGCAGTAGTTATCTTGTTAACGCAGGAAGAAATCATTGCGCAAGCAAGAATTACGGAGCAGTCACCTCGTGGTGAAACATGGGGCGCCAGCCTGGCATTTTCTGAACATGCAGGCGCTCCTGTTCTCCTGTGAGTGTGTACCTCAGCTGGTGTCATGTAGCATGGGGAGAAGGGAAGGAATTAAATAAACCTAGCCGCTGCTTGCTGAGAGACAAATTCTGACCTTCTCTGTCAGAAAACCAAGGCATGGCCTTTGTAGACAGCAGTTTGTATGTGAGAGGGAGAGATTAAAAAGGGTGGAGGAGCCTTTAAAAGTTTACATTGGCATCCCTACTTATTTACCCTTTTTGAGAGGATGGCAGTTGATAGATGTGTCACTGTGATGATGCACAGTTATCTTCTTTCCCTGTCTCCAAATACTGCATTAGTGATACCATGGTAACAAAGAAGTTGTCTTTAAAGAAAAGAAAAAAAAAAAGGAAAGCGTGACTTCAGTGTTCAAGAAAGGTGGCAGACTGACAGCCCTCGTCTTCCCTTTCTACCAGCTATGACAAAATGTATCCGATTATGAACCCTGTGTTGTACTGCGACTGAAAACAAGCCTGGGACATGAGCAAAGACAAACCTACTACAGTAAGAGCAGGCTGAGAATATTCTAAGGAAACATGCTCTTGTCAGACAATTAAATTCTGTTTAAATTATAACTTTTTCTAAGAAATACATCCTCTTGAAAAAACTTACGTAGACCTGAGTTGTGTCCTTATTCAGGATGGACTTTCTCTCTGAGCAGAGCGTGGTGATGGTGAGAGAAGCGAGCTGTCCCTTGCTACTGCGGTAGGTTTTCTGGAGGTCAGTCAATGGACACATGGAAGGGGCAAGTTCAAGTCTCTGTCCTGCTTGATTCAGACTTGCATTTGAGTACAGGTCTCATCTCTAACATGAGAGCCCTAAACAGCAAGTGACTGGCTTTTAGGGTAGGGACTAGCTTCTTTCTTTCATTTGATCTAATCCGGATTGTATAGATAGCTATCACTACAGCCTTTTTCTTGCTTTCCTACATCTTAGGTGAAAGCTTTGACGACCAAGTTGGTCCCCTCATTGCTTTGTGTGATGGCTGTTTTTACGCTAGAAAATAGTTCCAGCATGCAAAACTGAGAATTTGAGCATAGCTCGGAGATTAGGGTGCGTTGAGATAAAGAAGAAATGGCAGAGAAAAAACTCGAGTGTAAGAGTTTCAGAGATTGTGGACTGGGAAAGTAATTTTCTGCCCAGTTCTAATTTTTCTTCACTGGTCTGGTGGAGGAGTGAGACAAACAGTTGTGAAGGCTGGGGTTTTCACTTCGATTGTCTCAGCTGTTGGCCCAACTCTGAGAACAATCCCAGCAGGGACTGGTAGTGGTACAAGAGGGACAAGGCCTGGAAGGGTACCATGAGGTTCCTTGTGCTGTCCCTGTTAAACCTCTTCAGCGCTGACATGGAGGGGACCAGCTTTCAGTTTGTGAATGGCAATTCAAGTGCTGCGCTGCTCAAATTCTCAGTCTCCCTGGCCCTGTCAGTGTCAATGAATTTTAAATATCATGCTGAATTGGAGCCTTTTCTAAGATTATTACTAAGATTGACAATTAGTCTCCAAATCACCCTTTAGAGGCCTAGGTTACTTGAGTCACCTCTGTTAGACAGCATGAATGGTCCCCTGTCCATTAGGACACACTTCTGTTCCCTTGTTTCATCCATATCTGTGGTGTGTGTGCTTACAGGTGGAGGAACATGGGAAGAGCCAGAACTTTTCTGGCTGCAGAACATCAGGCATCACGATTTGCAAACACTGTACTTGCTGTTGACTTGCACTAGTGCTCCACAGTTGTTTGAAACAAATCTAGCAAAACTAATACTTCATCTTTTCTAATTGGAAAATGCCTTCTGTTGAAGGCAGAGTATTTCACAGAGCTGTATCTGCTTAGCTACAGACATCGTCAGGAGCATTGCTTAAGGCCGGAGTGAGATTTCTGCTGCTGGGAAAACAGTGCTGCCACAGGGTTGTATATAGCAAGCTATATAGCAGCCTTTGTAAGGTGGAAGATCCAGTCTTGGGGAAAGCATTGAACTTCAGCCCCCTTGTTGGCTTTTGACTCTCACAGGTGAGCTGCTGGATGCTCTGAGATATGCCGTCCCCGTTTTTACATCCTGGTCATTTGTCTACAACACATAGTCAGTGAAGTCCAGACAGCATCCGGAGAACTTGAGTCTCAGTCTGCCCTTTTTGAGCCTCAGTGAACAGCTTGAAAAATCAGGTGGACCAGTGCTGGCGCTACTGCTGGCCCCAAAACAGGCTGCACAGTGAGCCAAGATCAGCCTAAAGGGTAGAGGGTGCCCTGCTCTAGTTGTTCACCTGGGACAAGGTACTGGGAAAAGGAAAATGTGGGTTTAAGGAAGAATTTATCTCAGGCTTTCCACTTCTTAGGTGAGTGCCCTTCCTTACTGCCACCATCTCCATGTCTCCTGTTGTGCCTGATGTGCCTTTCCTTGAACTCAGTGTTGCCAGGAGGCACCTCTACTGGATTGCCTCCCTGAGAAGAATCAAGATTTGGGGGCAGAAGTGGTCCTGTGGCCTTCAGGTGACTCAAGGTGACTGAGGAGATGCCTGAAGGCCCACAGTTGTTCCCATGGTGTCATCTGTAGGAAGGTGCTGTAGATGTTCTGTTGGGGAGCCTCAGCCTTGGGATGAAAAGTGAGGTATTTCTAGGCACTGAAGTGCCTGTGTAGATGGATGGGATTTTTCCTGATTGTTCTTTTGGGCCTAACTTCCACTGCTCTGGGTTGTGTCTGTGCTGTGGCTCCCCTCCCATAGAGCAGTTGTGTTAGTGTTTCCCTGCTTCATGGAGTTGCTGGGGGAATAACCGCATTGAACCACACTGCAAGGTGTTTGGGTACTGGGGTTACGTGGGTCATAGAAGAAAGGGAGATGAAGTTGCTGTACTGTCTCTGAGACCTTTGAAATTGCACGTCCATGTCATATGCCATAAGGGCGCCTTAAATCTTTAAAGGTGACCTGCAAACACATCAGCAACGGCTACGAATGGACCCATTCTTCCATCCTTTGATCAGTAAAATTTTGCAGTCAAAGTTAACAGAAGCATAGTCAGGTCAAAAGTGTCGGTCCTTCATATTTCTTATATAAAAGGACTGGCGAGCTTCCTCATTCTTGCTATCTCTAAATCAGAACATAAAAATAAAGTGTGTGAAACTGAACCTCAACGCAGGGCAAGTCCTCCTGCCTTGGGTGGGAATTTCACCCTTCTGCTACAGCGCTGATTGCGTTTCTGATAATGTATTTGTGGATCACCTTGAGGAGAAGAGGAGGAGTTATACAACTGTTCCCTCACGGTGCTGTTAGGAAGGGTCGGGCTTTGTCTCCTTTGAAATAGATATCGGGAGAGAGCTGCAATCCTGTGAAAACACACATTTATTTCTGAAGTGTTTGTGTATTGTGTATGTGGTGCACATGAATAGAATTGCCACCTGTCCGAGGTTGATAACGATGATCTGGGGAGCAGTGGTCATGCGCTCCTTATTCTAGCAGTTTGCTGTATGAAGAATTGGTGCCTACAGCTTCTCTTGGCCTGAATTTACGAAATGCTGCATGCAATGTGTTGCTTTACCCTTTGTGGCACTTTCTGAGCTTGCATAGATATGGATTCGTTAGAGGTTTTGCTAGAATGGAAACAGTGTTAGCTGTGGCTCATGAAAACCATTTACCTTTTTTCTGTCTTGCTCTCTCAGTGCCATATATGTATTCCCAAAGGAATAGGGTAACTAATGGGATCTTTCTATTTCCTTTATAAACTTGGCTTCAGCTTGTAAGTAGGCAAAGTGGCAAGATCCTGATACCCATGTGCTTTGGGCACTGAGTAGAGGAAGTGACTGAGAAACCTTCTTGTTGTTTCCATTGCACCCAGCAGGGAACTTGTCCTTGCAGTGGGGCTTCTGCCATCATTTCGCCCCACATAATTTTCACAGAGTCACAGAATTGTAGGGGTTGGAAGGGACCTCTGAAGATCATCTCGTCCAACCCCTCCCTCTTGAGCAGGCACACCCAGAGCAGGGGGCACAGGAACGCGTCCAGGCGGGGTGTGAATGTCTCCAGGGAAGGGACTTCACACCCTCCCTGGGCAGCCTGTGCCGCTGCTCTGGCACCCGCACAGGGAAGGGGTTTTTCCTCATATTCAGATGGAACTTGCTGTGTTCCAACTTGTGCCCATTGCCCCTTGGCCTGTCGTTGGGCTCCACTGAAAAGAGCCTAGTCCCATAGTCCTGACATCCTTCAGTAGTTGCTGAGCCTTGCTAAGCACAAGGCTTGTTATAGATGGACTCCTGTGCTTTGCTGTGCTGTGACACTGCTGATAGGGATGAGGACATGTAGGTATGCAAGTAGGTGGAAACTTTCTAATACATCATAATAGTAATAATAATAATGTGCATTTGTAGTGCCTTGCAGCTTTCGCTAGAACTTCTGCCCACGCATCAGCCTACTTGGTTCACAATGCAGTGTGCACGCTAGACAATTAGTGGTTGATAATGAAAAATGTCATGGGAACCAGCAGGAAAATCATAGCTTACTCCAATTATATAATGAAATGTAATTAGCACAGACAGTAAAACAGACAATTTATGGGTTTTTTTGTAATTAAAAAGTACCAGTAAACATTCTTTTTGCAGGAAGCTTGGTATCAAATGGAATTAAAGAGCTAGTGTCTGGAATAGGATTTTATGCAAAATTTAACTCTTGCAAAGCTGAATGGATTAAGGTTTTATTATCTGCAGACTTCCCAAGTGAATCTATTGTGGCACTTCTTCTATTCATTCTCCTGCTCCTAGTCTGTCTGGAGAGGCCAAATCTCCTAGACAGTTCCTGTGAAACCTGCTACAAGCCAAATACCCAGCTGGATTCAATGCATGTAATGGTGTGGCCAATACTTCCTCCTGCTCTTCCAGACAGACTCTCCCCTGAAGTCATCTTGTAGTGTGGAGGAAGCCCTGAGGGAGAGACTGGAGGACGAGCAGAATCGTCATGTCTTGTGCTCCCTGTGCTCTGTCAGATGTCTTCTGTTGATCTCACTGCCATCTCTCATCTCCTCTTTCCTGGCTTGGGGCCCTTCACACTGCACCCCTTGTTCTTAAGCAGCGTGCGCGAAGGAGTATGTGCAGTTATGCATGCCCTCAACTTGCCAGGAGCGCAAACACTGTTTCTTGGCTTGTGCTCTCACCGGGGGCAACAGAGTGTGTGGACCCATTGTGGCATTGCACAAAGGCATCTATGGCATTAATTTCTTAGCCTAAAAATGGGTAAGTGATCTGGGAGAGTCCTGGCTGAATGGACTGTTCGTGTCCCAAAGCACACGGTAGCCAGGTCCTTCCCTGGTCTTGGGTGCCCAGGGTTTGAACCAAAAGTTAAGTGCCTTGCTATGTCTCCTCTTCTTGTGCTCAGGTACAGCCTGTCATCTATTGCTGTAAGGCTGGACATTTTACTTGTGTGATTAAGTACGTTTTACTGTGTTTAATCACTCTGTGAGTAAAAATGTATTTTTATATCATAATTTATATTTATATCATAAAGTAAATACTGTGGTACTCCAGCGATGCTGTAACACAAGTGACATGTGTGCATTTCTGCTGCTCTTCCTCCTCAACACCCTCCCAGGCCCAGACCTCCCACCACAAGCCACAACAGAACTCTGCTCCAAATCAGTTTTACAATAATTTGCCAGGCATAGTCTTAGCCTAGAGTTTCCAGTCTGCAGAGAAAGTCATTCAGCTGAGGGTTGAGAGGAGGGCTGGGCCACGTGGTCAGAACTGAATGCAGGTGCAGCATGTTTTCCTCTTCATGATGGAGGAGCAGAGCACCAGCATGCCTCCCATCACAGAGGGATATGAGCTTCCAGCTGGAGCCAGGTGCACAAACTGTGATGTTTCTACCCACGTATGTGAGACAGTGCTCAGGTGCAAAATCACAGCCCTGTCTCAGAGACTCTGTGGCACAAACCTCTACTATCTGGCAGGGATAAAATCGGGGAGAGAAGAGGAAACCTCTGCTTGAAGCTGTGTGGGACAGGATGCATGAGCTCCTTTGCCTTGTGCTGCAGAAGTCCCAGCCACCTCCTCACAGCTGGGCACACCCTCTTTAGGAGAGGGACTCTGTGGTTTGCTGCGGGAGCCGCCTGTGCAGGAGGCGTCAGTTCCTGCCAGAGCCGTGGTGGTCCTTCTGGGCACCTTTCCTCTTTGCTTGGTGCCTACAGTGAAAGGAGGGATGGTGCGGGGACCTCAGCCCTTGTTCGTAGCTGACTAATAGTCTTCGCTGTTCAGGATGTATGGGGAGGGGTCTGTGCAGTCAGTCCCTTCCTACCTGTGCTTCTAAAACCTTGGTCTCTGTGTGGACAGTGTTCGGCTTTGAAAGCTTCCTCCTAGAAGTTGCTGCTGGGCCTTTTGTGAGCTCTGGCAGGAGATGCCTTTTACATCTCTGCCCCAAGTTGTAGGGGAAACGTGAAGGGTTGTACCAAGTCCTATGCCACTGCACTATTACTTTCTTGTTCCTCTGCAGCTGACCAGGAAACAAGAATAGATGGGGGATAATGCTGTTGTGCCAGTCTGAGATCCGTTAGAGCAAATGGATAGCAGCTGATAATTTGTCTCCAAACTTCCTTTCAGGATGCCTGGCCTAGTCAAGGGTCTGCCTTTTCCTCTGGGATTTTGTAAGGTACCGTGCAGGTCTGTTGGAGAAAGGGGCACTTTAAGGATTTCTGCAGCTCGGGGTCATGTAGCATATCAGAGTATGTGTTGGACAATTTGTTTTCAGAAGTATCAGTGGCTTGCTTGTGCCCTGTCTGGGAAGGGGAAACCCTGGCATCTCCTTGGGGTCAGAGCTGAGATTTTATAAAAGGACTTAATAAATAGTAACAGCGTGTGTCCTTGCCACCCCCCTACATCACACCCTCTGCAATGAAATCTCTCACTTAAAGCCTTCAAAACATGATTGTCACTTTGCTACATACCTCCTCCAACTTCAGACATGCATATGCATGCATGTAAGCTTGCACACGTGCATGTGAGCTTGTGTGCACAGGTGTGTGCATGCACACACACACACACGCACACTGTGTGCTGAAATGTGGTGATCCCAAGTGTTTTATATTTAAGGTAGAGCATAATCCTTCTTCCTGCCTATGCTATGCTCAAGGAAAGGAGGAGGCTGTGATGGGACCCAGCCAGGCTCTCCTCTATATTCTGGGGTTATGGCTACTTTGATTTATACTCGGCTCCTTTGATTTATACTTGGCTCCTGCAGCCACTTAATTGTGACTTCAGCAGCTGAAAACAGCCAGAGTAGATGTATCACTTAGCCACTCTCACGTCCCCAGCCCTGCTCCCTGGGTTGAGGTGTGAGGGGAAGATAGGGCCACTAGTTGCTGCCAAATTATTCAGGGAAGCTGTGGCACCAAATTTCAGTGCTGGCAGGGAGACCCACTGTCTTCATGGACTCTGCTTAGTGCTGGTGTGGCACAAGGGAGAAAGAAGTAATCGCCAGAGAAGTGACTGCCCATGCAGAAGAGAGCAATGGAAGTGTAGACTTGATCTTGTCGTCATTTAAGCTGCTGTAATTCAGTGCATATTTCTGTTCCTTCCTTAGGCTGAAGTGAGCAAGGTCAGAGCCACCTCTGGAGTGGCAACCATATTCCTCTGGGTTCAGTCCCAAACACTCGCCAGTTTTGCATGTGGGCTGCTGCTATGCATTGGTGATTTTTGTTTCCAATTGAGGCACATTGGCTTGTATTAATTTAGGGGATTTTTAATCCCATAGATCATAGTCCTACTGTGAGCTACCAAGACTGTAACTGGAGACAGTGTAGCTCTTCTAGCCTAAGTCTTTTGCTGAGTCAAGTCTTATAAACTCCCAGTGGGATGTTTTACATCCTTTCTTCCTGCTCATCTCATCTGTGAGCTGCAGCTTTGCAGTCACAGGCATCCCTGGTGAGCCACTGATGCTGCTGATGTTTCATTTTTATGGGGTCTTTGACTTGAATTGAACAACTGAACTTCACCCCTTCCTGGTGAAGTAATTACCAGAATAAGAAGCCAATTTAAATTTTTCTCTCTTTTTTTTTTTTTTTTGCAGATGGCAATTACAGTTTTCAATGTGTGTGCCCTTGCCATTCACATCGGATGATGTATGCAGTGCTTGTCCCTTGTTTTGGCATTTTGATATGTGTGAGAGAGGTGAAATGGCTTTAAAAGCTTTTTGCTGGCGCCTGCGGTTTGTTGCAGACCCAGTGGTAGAGGCAGAACATGACAAATTGAAATAAGACTGTTTCTCTACAGTTTGACATAGGGATGTTGATGTATAGGACTAGGTTGTCAGCCGGTGCAAAACCACTGTGCTCATTTCAAGTGGCCAAACCTGACACCAGGAGAGCTAAACTGAATTACCTGTGCTGGAGGCTGGTCTTTTGCAGCAAAGGATGGTAATTGTATAGTATAGTAATATAATTCTTACTTAAGGGTAAAGTAACAGCTGAATGAGGATCATAGGCTAGACATTAACCTGGTTCTTAGTAAATGTAATGAAGCTAGTGAGTACCATTATGGTGTAATCTGGTGGTTTTAGAGAAAATACACAAATTGTAAAGGAGGTGTTGGGGCCTTTCGCCGCAGCCTTCCCTGAGATTTACCACAAGCCGTGCAGAAATGGTTTTTGACCAACTGCCCTTTCTTGGCCAGATCCTTGTTGTGATATAGATGGAGATTGTCTCTCTTGAAGCTGGTAGAATCCTGCATTGATATGAAAGTTTATTAAAGTTTATTAGAGTCTTTCCTGTGTTGGAGGTCATCATTTGACAGAAATGAAGACCTTAATTGGAACCAGGTTTGGTGTTTAATGTACCCTGTTGTCAGTGTCCTCAGTAGACTGGCCCAACGCAGATGTTGCACTTGCATTAAATGGATACAAGTTCTGCTGAATTTTATCACTATTTCTTCTGGGGGAAGGATGGAGAAGCAGAGCCATGGATACAGATGTGGTTAAACCACATCCTTCTCTGGGCAGTTTTCCTCACTTACGCTGATGTTTTCTTTCCGACTTTCTGTTCCTAGTTACTCCTGAGGCTGTTGGGTTTTTGTCTGCAGTTGGAGTCTTCATTATCCTCCCTGCAGTCCACTTTATCAGCAAGAAGCTCTGCTTTGAAAAGACCGGTGGGCTCCCATGCCTGGAAAAACAAGGGAGAGGAAAACACTACAAAGAAAAGTCCGGAGTTCATGAGGGCCTTAGTAAGTATCACAGTATTATACCACCTTTGATGTACAGAATCTTCCTGAGGGTTTGATTGCAGGGAGGACAGAGATAGACCCATTTGCTGTGTCTCGGGTTATTTGTGTGGAAAACAGTAGGGGTTTGGATAGACTATAGTAACCTCCAGAACTTGATCAAATAGATATGAAATTGCTACCATTATCTTTGTTGTCTGGAGTAATCTCTTGAAAAATGGAGGGCAACACTGGGGAAAAGGCACGGTCCCCACTCTGTCTGTTGTGGGAGTGTTTTGTTAATCCAGTGAAGAGCAAAATGTGAGCAATTGTGAATAACAACACTGCCTTTCGCTCACAAAGGATATGCCTGTCCTGGTTTTCTTGTAGTAGCTATTACATGCTCTTTCATGTCTGGAAACTTTAGGTCTTGGGCAAACCTATGAATCCTGGAATCAAAATAACTGGGAGTTTTATGTGTTACAAAAATAACATTTTAAAGATTCTCAGCCGTCAAAAATGCATCCATTCTGGTAATGGTGGTAACTGAGAATTTGGTAATTTCATCATATACTTGTTTGGAAATTTGTATGTCATAAGTGTATAATCATAGAAATAATCAGCAAAGAAGAGGCCTCAAAAGCCTCCCAGTTAAAAAGTCTGCTTCTCAGTGGTTCAGTTTTAGAGCTACTTGCAGAAGGGCACAATCACAAAGCATGGAGCCCCTGGAGGTTTTTATGTTGTACATTTTCCTTGTACACTGAGTACAGCACGGCTGTTGCAAAGGGCATGATCTGGTTATGCCTTAACAGTCCAGGATTTATGGACAGGTGAAGGCTTGGACGCCACATGTAATAGGAAGTCAGTGGGACAGACTGCTTCTTGCTAAGTGCATTAGTGTGCCAGGGATATGCACCAAAAAGTTACAAGTACAAATGGTACTTGAAATTATTCCCACCCAAGCCCCCCCTCCATTGAAAGTCCTAACTTTAATGTTCCTAAACAAAGACTATAAGTTTTTTTAAATAAGTTTTCTTCGTTGATATTATTTTTAAGTCTTTCTTCCCTTCTTTTCGCCTCCCATCAAGTGGTGTAAAAATGTGGTTTTTATTTCGGTTTTTAAGATGACACATCTCCCAGGAGTGTGTGGGTGTTGACATTCTATGGAGCTGTCACAGGCTATCATGTAAACATGTATTTGCAATGCTTTTTAAAATGTGAATTATTAATAAACAGGGTGGCTTGCTTTTTTTGTTTTGTTCCTTCCAAATTTTGAAGGACAAAAAATTGCTTCCCAGCTGACACACTCAAAGGCAATTTTCATTTCAGACTAAATCTTATGTGTCTGAGTAATAAACCTTTGAAAACATGGGTTTATAATGGAAACACTAATTCAAATTTAACTACAGCTGTGCCGTACAAGCAAAATACCACACACATTAATGAGGTGCTAAATCTGATACAGCAGAGGAATGTGTTGTAATCATTAATTACAATGGAAGCTTAAAGTTGGAGCCTGCTTTTTCCGTTCAAACAAAATCATCTTGGCGAGCTGGAGCTAAGAGCTATTTAAAAATATCATCTCTATATTTAGTTTAAATTTTACTGTAGCATTTTGATACTTGTAAGGCCAATATGGAATATGCGTGTAGGAAATGGTAATGCTTTTAAAGGACAGCAGCATGAGAGAATAGATTAAACCCTGGGCTAACATAGCATGTCATATGGCGAATGCAGAAACCTGGAGCCTCAGCTTGGGCTGGGAAGCCAGGAAAGGCTGTTTCTAGTGTGGCAGTTTCCTGGTGAGGGACTTCTCCCAAGAGGAGTGTTGACAAGCAAATTTGTTTCAAATTTGGAATCTGACTCTGCTGGGTAGAAAGGAGCAGGATGGGAGCGTTTCTAATGTGTAACTTGCTGGTTAGCTTTCACCCTTCCTCTTAACTTCTTCTGGTGAGCTGTTTTTGTTACAAGGAGATCCTGATTCTAAAGACTCTGCTGTTCTTTAACATGTAACCCACTAATGATTATTATTCCCAGTTCTAAGTTCTCAAATTGGGGAAATCTTTTTGCTTCTCCACATCTCATGGCTTAGATGGGTGTACTCTTTGCTGGGTAAAAAACTGGCTGGATGGCTGAGCCCAGGGAGTCGTGGTGAATGGAGCTCAATCCAGTTGGTGGCTGGTCACAAGCTGGGTTCCCCAGGGCTCAGTGTTGGGGCCAGTCTTGTTTAATATTTTGATCAATGATCTGGATGAGGGCACTGAATGCACCCTTAGTAAGTTTGCACATGACACCAAACTGGGCAGGAGTGTTGATCTGCTCAAGGGTAGGGAGTCTCTGCAGAGGGATCTGGACAGGCTGGATCAATGGGCCAAGGTCAACTGTATGAGGCTCAACAAGGCTAAGTGCCAGGTCCTGCACTTGGGTCACAGCAACCCCATGCAATGCTACAGGCTTGGGGAGGAGTGGCTGGAGAGCTGCCTGGCAGAGAGGGATCTGGGGGTGCTGGTCGACAGCCGGCTGAACGTGAGCCAGCAGTGTGCCCAGGTGGCCAAGGAGGCCAACAGCATCCTGGTTTGTATCAGCAATAGTGTGGCCAGCAGGAGTAGGGAAGTGATTGCCCTCCTGTACTTGGCACTGGTGAGGCCACACCTTGAATGCTGTGTTCAGTTTGGGCCCCTCAGGACAAGAAAGACATGGAGGTGCTGGAGCATGTCCAGAGAAGGGCAACGAAGCTGGTGAAGGGTCTGGAGAACAAGTCTTAAGAGGAGTAGCTGAGGGAGCTGGGGTTGTTTAGCCTGGAGAAAAGGAGCCTGAGGGGAGACCTTATTGCTCTCTACAGCTACCTGAAAGGGGGTTGTAGTGAGGTGGGTGTTGGTCTCTTCTCCCAAGTTACTAGTGATAGGACAAGAGGAAATGGCTTCAAGCTGCATCAGGCGAAGTTTAGATTGGATATTAGGAAAAATTTATTCACTGAAAGAGTGTTGAGGCATTGGAACAGGCTGCCCAGAGAGGTGGTGGAGTCACTATCCATGGAAGTGTTCAAAAAACGTGTAGATGTGGCACCTGGGGACATGATTTAGGAGGCCTGGGGGTGTTGGGTTGGCTGTTGACTTGATGATCTTAGATGTCTTTTCTGGTCTTAATGATTCTGTGATTCTATCTGGTATTAAGACTGGTTAGAATATATCTGTCTGCTATGACTATCACCTTTATACCTATCTAAATAGGAGAAAGCATTTTGCGTTTTGATCCCCCTGGCATGGCTATAACATCTGCAATAGGATAAAACCCTATTTGCAACAGCGTAGGTAAATGAAGGCTGTAGCCTGAGAAGGCGTGTATGGGTTCAGTGCATGAGATGTTTCTCTTGTCCTTGGATCTAGTTGAGTTTTGAGTTATCTACTGATAAAAAAGAGTTGGTACAGAAACATAAGCAAATGTCTATTTTGCATTTGGCAGGTGCACAGGCTGATGTTCAGAAAATGTACTGTAAAGTATCAAAGCCTTTGTTTTGTTGTAGTTGTTGCTTTTTCTTTTCTGTATTGAGCCTGACGTCAGAATGAGGCAAGTGACAGAATGAAATAGGTGTTTCCTTCGTCATGGCTCTAGGATACATCTGGCTGGTTTGTTCCTAATTTAATTTTAATTGCACAGTTTGTGTCCTTATGAAAGGAACAAGATAAAGGAAAGATCTTTGTGAAAATGAAGAATTAATTAAGAACCTTTCAGGAGGCTCCAGGACAAACCCTCTTAATTACTAGGACACAACGGATAATGTTTTTGATACTTGAGGCTTTTGTGGATCCTATACTTGACGGCTTCATTGGCCTTAGTGATGAGCCCATCTATTGAGCAAGGATGTACTGCCCTGATTGCCTCTCACTCAGCTGCAGGAGTCCATTCACTGCGGGGGCTGGGGCTTGCCTCGAAACAGCCAGCCTGTATTTAGGATGGACTTGGGACTGCAAGGGAGAGCTCAGAGCAGGCTGTGAAGCTTGACAGAGAAGCTGGTAAACATGTAACTGATAGAAAGGTAGCACAGAGTTAACTTCACATGTATCAGGCTTGCTTGGCTATCCCCAAGCATGTGCAGAAGGAAGCAGTGGTGGTATGAAGCAGTCCTGAGCTGACTGGAGTGATGTAGAGCCTTGATGTAGGTAATATGCAGAATTCCTTAGGGGAAGTTCAAACACCACACCTTTGGTCCTAATGGAGTCAGCAGGAGTGGTTTCTCACAGCACTGGTGATCTTTCAGGTGGTGGGGGAGTCTGTGTGGGGGTGAAGTTTCCCCTTGGAGTATCCACACACACAAGGAAGGAGGACCTTCCCTTGAACAGAGGCCTGTTAGATGTCAGTGGGGTCTCATGTGAGACCTTTTGAGGCTGTGATGGTTCAGTGTCCCTTTCTGTAGTACCAAGGACCAAGAGGCAGTGATGGTGTTCTTACATATGGTGTTTATAGTGTTGCTAAGCCCTTTGCTTCAAAAGTTCATGG
The DNA here is from genome assembly GCF_963921805.1 of Phalacrocorax carbo. Taxonomy (NCBI): domain Eukaryota; kingdom Metazoa; phylum Chordata; class Aves; order Suliformes; family Phalacrocoracidae; genus Phalacrocorax; species Phalacrocorax carbo. The sequence continues at coordinate 31,476,567 of NC_087521.1, read as the reverse complement.
GTGAAATGAACTTCACAGAAACATTTGACAGTGCTGGGCAAATCGTGTGTAAAGGGCTGTATCTAACTGTGTACTTCATTGCTGTGACTCGAAAAAGAAAAGGGTCCTCTTTGTTCTATGCTGTAATCTTTTTCTAATGATGAGACCTGAGACTGGGGAAGAAATTGAAGTTTCCTGATTGTGGTTTATATGAAAATATACCAGTTGTGCCTTGCCTTGAATACTTGTGATGTTAAGCTTGTACTCCTGATATGTGAAATCAGCTTAAACATCATAAGGTTTGAAGAAACATTTTCTTTCCATTTTTCCCTTCTGTCTTATGAGCCTTGAGAGCGCTTTCAGTTCATGTTCTTAAGCTGTTCTGCACAGCCACTGCTTTAGCCTCTGGAGTGAGCAGCACACCTAAAATTGTGGTTTAAGCTCAGCCAGCAACTGAGCACCACACAATCGCTCGCTCACTCCCCTGCCCAGTGGGATGGCAGAGAGAATAGGAAGAGTAAAAGTGAAAAAAAAAAAACCCAAACCCAAACAACCCAAAACCTGTGGGTTGAGATAAAAACAGTTTTTAATAATTGAAGTAAAATAAAACAGTAGTAATAATAATAACAACAACAGTAATAAAAAAATATATAAAGCAAGTGATGAATGATGCAATTGCTCACCACCCACCAACCGATGCCCAGCCAGTCCCTGAGCAGCGGCGCCCCAGCTGCCTTTCCCCTAGTTGACATACTGAGCATGACATCATATGGTATGGAATATCCCCTTGGCCAGTTGGGGTCAGCTGTCCTGGCTGCACCCCCTCCCAGATTCTTGTGCACCCTCAGCCTTCTCAGATGGTAGAACACGAGAAGCTGAAAAGTCCTTGACTAGTGTAAGCACTACTTAGCAACAACTAAAAATCAGTGAGTATCACATTATTCTCATGCTAAATCCAAACCACAGCACTGTACCAGATACTAGGAAGAAAATTAACTCTATCCAAGCTGAAACCAGGACAAAAACAAACAGAGATGCAGTTCTTACATAAACTGTAGCTGAGGCTTTTAGGAAAGCATCAACACATATAACACTCAACAAAGGCAGGACTGTTAGCAGCGCTGCCTGGATGTTGACCTTGCTTTGTCAGTGTAGCCCTGGGCTCAGCTGGGCACTAGGGGACCCATCATGTGCAGCTTGTGGGACTGTCATATGCTAGCAGAGGCTTAGCTTCATGTTTAGAAACAAGTGGGTGAGCGTGACAGTACCAGTCTGGCATGCACAGTACACTGGCTTCCTCCAACAACATGGTGAGTTGTGGAAAGCACATGAGTGTCCTTCTGCAGAGCAGTACAACTGTGGTTGGTCTTTGTAACCCTGATGCTGAGTACCCAGTAGTTCTGAGGCTCCGTTGTCCTCAGCAAGGTGCAAATTAAAAATGAGTTTGGGGTTATTCATGGCATCTAGTTTTGAAGCATGTAGCTCAGCCGGGGTGTTAGGTTCCTTGACCAGCCAGTGGCAAGATGGAGAGGAACTCTGGAAGGGGAAGTTTCTCTGAGCCCAAGTGAAGCTGAAGCCACTCTTCTAAATTGCTTTCTCTCTCAGTTGCCTTTATTAGAGGCTCACAGGAAGAGTGGTTGGACATGGGATAGTGTGAATGTTGCCACTGATGCCTGCCCTAGGCATCAGAAAGCCTGTTTGTAACAAGAGTGAATTAAATCAAGGCTAAGAGTAGCTGGGGGGAGCAGTTCCTCAGTTGGTAGGGACAACCACCTGCTCGGATCTATGGCTCTGAATACTTTTAAATCATTTGAAACTATGTTTGTTTTTCCCAGTGATTCCTCAGCCTCCTGGCATGTCTGGCTGGACTGGTCATTGACTTATCAGAAGTGAAAGGAGGTGGGAGCTAGGAACGTAGCCATGTGCACATGCAGTGGTGGATAACCAGGAATGGATAATCATCTACTGCATTTGCCACCTAGTGCTGTGGTTCCCAAACAGCACAGTCTGCACTGCTCGATGGTGGTCCGTACAGAGCAATTTCGATAGGATCTGTAAGGATGGATCATGTGTGGGGGAAGAAGGAGTAACAGTAACAGGGTGACTCCTCAAAATGTTTCTGAAATATCTTCATTGTGTTAAACAGCTAGACATGCTCTCCCACTGCTAATTTCCATGCAAGTAATTGCTCTGATTGACCCTGGCTTGTTCAGTTGCTGCAGACTGGGTAGCATGATTGCAGGCGGGGTGGGGACTGAGCCTATTGGGTCTGCTCTATGACAACAGCTTGACAGCACAGGTGGGTGGGTTTGAGCGGTGGTGTAAATTGGTGTTTCTCCAGCCTTTTGAACTTGTGATTTCCTTTAGGCTCTCTGTCTTCATCAAGCCAACAAATGATAGCAACTCAATTACAGAATGTGCTGTAATTTCTGACTGCGGGTTTCTTCTTTCGTTCCCCTAATCCAGTAATTACAGATGTTTCTCGCTCCTTTACCTTGAAAGAGCACAGTTGCCGTTACTTACACCAATTTTCTAATACTCCAGTGATCTGTGACATTCTTTATGCCCTTTTTGTAACCCTCAGTTTGAGAAACACAAAGTCATTCATTGTTGCTTTTTGTACTACCACTTGGCACAGAACTGTTAGATTTTTGTGCCTATGGTGACAAGTGGCTCTTTAAATGCTAAGGACCTTATTTTGATTGGGAGGATGTGACTGGCTTCAGTGGAGTGACTCTGGAGTTAACACCAGTGCCGAGGCAGAGTCTGGCTCTCTGGTATATCCAGGCCAAATATTATGGTCAAGGAAGGTGTTTGCATTTTCTTTCTTCTGAAAATTCCCTCAAGGTTTGTATTAATATTTTGGTTACAGTAGTATCTATGTGTGCAGTTGCAGATTCCCTGTTTTGTGAATGCACTGGACTTAAATGAAACAAACTCACTCCTGAGTTCAGGAGGTCTTACAGGCTAAGCAAAACCAAAGGTGTGCAGTCGTCAGCATAGGGAATCGCCATCAGCTCCTCAGCCCTCTTGGTGGTGGAGCTTCTGAGCGTAATATTTGATGCTGGTCTTCTAGGAGCAATTTTTTTTTTGCCTGACTTTATCACCATATACTCTATGGGGTGAAGAGACCTAGGTTTTTTGAAAAAGGCTCCACAGTTTTGAACAATTAATGTCACATTTGCATAATTTCTTTTTTCTTCTATCCCTTTCGTCTTCTCCCCATCCCACTGAAACTCTGAGGATCAGTAATTGTTGCCATTATTTTTGACAAAAGGAGAGCATGCAACAAAGGAATGGGAAGAAAGGAAGAAACACCATGGGGATAAATTTCCTGATAAAAACCACTTCTGTCATTTGGGTATCAATTTTTACAACTAATTTGGCACAGCATCACTAGTAGTGAGCTGCCTGCAAAGACATGAGGGGATCTGGGAGTGAGGAATAAGTCTGCAGGTGTCCTCTGCGTAGGCTAAACCCTGTGCAGTAGGGTGCGTTGCTGTCTGTCTGATCTCATCTCTGTTTTCATTTCATCCTTTTGGGGCTTGCAGGACCAATGTGTTGCAGCAGTAGGTTTATTGCCTGTTGATTTGTAACCCATGAATGTTTCCAATTAGATGTGTGTAATTTATTGGCATAAACCATTAGATCTTCCTTGAATGCCCTGGAGTTTCTGAATCACCAGCCGAAAAGTGTTATTACAAAGCACATAATCACTTGGAAAGTGCCTCTGTCTTCTTGTTTTTGCTTTAAATTCAGGTACATAGATAGCATTTTTATAGCACATAGGCCAAAAAGGTACCACGATGTTCCGTCTTTTCTGTTTTGTTTTACCTTAGGGAAGCTTGGTCAGCAATGACGCTTACAGCTGATGTGAACCTTGGGCACTGTATGTGAACTTTCCTCATAACACTTCTGCAAGAGGCTCCAGTCAACTGATCAGCTTCAAGTGTACAGGCTGGTTTTGGCACTGTGACAATTTTAACTGGAAATACAGTTTCATCGTAGCAATGTTTGGTTATCCTTCACTGTGAGGATGGAAGGGCTTTGCTAGTATCTTGTTAAACATGATTCTGGCAACTACAGGAGGAGCAAAGAGTCCAGATTGTTCCCAGAACTAGGATAGAGGATTTCTTGGCCCAGTACTGCTGCTGCGTGCCTTCAGCAAAGTACATTTCTAATCTCCCGTCTGCTATTTTACATGTGTGCTAATTGGGCTCCAGTCTGAAAGGAGGATCAGGTTCATTATAGTTTTCGGTAGCTTAAAAAGAGTTATTAAATCATCTTACCCCTTCAAGCCTTCCTTACTTCCTCCTTTCATGAACAGCCTTGCCTTTCACACAGACCCTTGATGTTCTGGGCATCAGCTTAGATTCACACCTTGTGTTAGGTCTTTCTTCCTAAGCTTGGAGCTGCTTCACGGTGGGTCTGTAACACTGCTTTTCCTAGGTGTCCTCAGATAAAGCCCCTGTCTATGGTTATCATCCGTGGCATGCCAGGTCAGCATGAGGGGCTGATGCTCTCTGTGTGAGATCAGGAAATAAGGTAAATCATCATCAATGACTTAATTAAAATTTCTGAGAAGTGGGCAAGGCAGGAATCATTCCTCTGGGTACGTGTCTAAACCGGTGAGCCAGCACAGTGCTCAGAGTTTCAGTTGTGGACAGATGGATTCAGCAACTTGCCCAAACTGCTAAAAAGCTTTTTGGTACAGTTTTCTTGGCAGTGGCAAAAAAAGTGCATCTTTCTAAAACAGTGATGTGGCAAAGATGTCTTCTGATCTTTGGGAGCTGGGAGCAGATTTCCTCCTCTTGTGTCTCTACACAAGACAGTACATTCCCAGGCAGAAAGGTGAGGCTGTGGATTTCTTCCTCATCTAGCGTTTCAGAAATAAACACTCACTTGAAAATTGTTCAGTAGTTATATGCTGGGACACTGTTTTCAACCTGTGGTCAAAAGCTTCCCTACAAGGGAGGAGTTTGGTAGAAAACTTTTGCAAGGGCTACACACAAAGTGACTGAAGAAAAGGAATTTTGTGCCTATGCTCTACAATGGCTTGAATACGGGAAGTCATAAGAAATGCACATCTGAAGGCAGTTTTTTAGGACCCTGCATATCAAGAAGATTGAAAGACACTTTGCTAATATTACAAACCTTTGCATTGTGGTAGTGTTTGAAATTCTGCTAATAGTCGTCTTTTTTTAGCTATACAGTAATTACACCTCTCAATGGGGGTGCTACTCAGGAATAATGATCCTATCAAGACAAGGGAATATAGATTGTAGTAAAGGTTATGATGGTTTCTGTGAGAGGCTTAACATTGATCCTTTTAGCTATCTGATTTTCCAAGGGAAGAAAAAAAACCAACTTTGAGTTAAGCAGGCGGTTCAGTGTGAAAATTCTTGTGGTTAGTTTTAGAGGATGAAACTTGAAGTGAATTTGCTAAACTGTTTCTTTTTTCTCTCTCTCTCTTTTTTTGATGAATGCTTTTAAAAAGAAATGGATTTTTCTTTCCCACACGTTTTAAATACTCTTCTCAGTCCTTTTATACTTTTTTCATAATGCAAGTCAAAATTGCTAAAGAATTCAGAAGTAAAAATCCGTTATGTTGAAAAGGCCATGTTGTGAAATATATCATAAACACCTGGTTAGAACAGTGCCTGCTAATTAAGGGAAAGAGCTCCTGGGAAACAGCAAGCCTATAACTGAGCTCAGCCCCCTTTGATCCTCTGTTGAGTTTGTAAAAATGTTGCCCGCCTAAACTTGTCTGCAGCTTGTAACACATTTTATCCATCTGCTCCATGACCAAAAATAAGTGATTTATAATTCAGTTGAGCTCCAGTTGTTCAGTGTATCACTGACTGTGGAGTCTTGAGTAAGAGGGAGATGACAGGAGGAAAAGCTAAACAAAGGCTAAACAGAGTCAGGCACCCTGGAAATTGTGTTGCTTTTGCCTGTAGGGATTATGTAGGCACTGGATTGCGAGTTGTACAGGTGGGTTGCAGGTGTTACTAAAACAGTTCAGATTTTTTTTGTGAAATATACTTCAGTGTCTATCCATTGTCTATAAACTGAAATAAAACCATTTGGGTTCTCCAGCTTTAATCCAGACAGATTTCCAGGTCTTAAGTAGAATTGTGGATGTGTATAGACATGTGTATGCATCATACTCGCCCCAACCTACTTTACAGCAAGATGATCGGGGCAACTACTTGGTACATGAAAGATGCAGGTTCAAGTCTTGTCTGCCTCTTCAGGTGGCTGGGTGACTGCATTCAAGCCCTGCAGGTGACTGTAGATCACTGCTTTAATTCCATGACTAAAACTCCCTCTGTCTTTCTAGCTGTGATACCAACCTCCCTAATGCAGAGTCTCTTGTGCAGCACCACAATGTTTGCCCGAGCCATGGTGCAGTCAGCCACACCATCCGGGAGAAGCGGGATGTCTCTGTTGGACAAATTGAGTGTTAGCTCTGAAATCTAATAACAAGAGGAGCTAATTATTCCCTATGCAAATATCACAAGTCCATGTTCTGTTGATTTTTAGAAAGATCAGTGCTTTATTTTACCACCCATATGTTTTATCTGCATTGTTTAGCTATCACTCCTGGATGTCTGCAGCCCTCCAAGGGCTACTGCTTTCATATATCTTGCTGCTGAGGCAGAGCATTATGAAGTCATCCTTTCATCAGAAATCAGAGATTCATTTGCTGTTGCCTGTAAGTAAATGACAGGTTAAAAATGTATCCAGTATCCAGTACTTACCCACTTCCTTCCATGCCTGGGAGAATCTCACTGTTAGAAGTACCATCTCCTCCCAGTGACTTCTGTGGTGTTGTGACTTCCAGTAGCAAATCTGCATTATGCTGAAAATGTGTTGTTTGGAACGTGTCATCAGTTTAGGTCTATGAGAAAATAAGCTGCAGAAAGCAGAGAGGCTTCAGCAAGGGCAGGTTTGGAAAGAGGAGAGTTGACGAAGGGAACAGCCCACCTGGGAGGTTACGCCGTGACATTGACTGTTCTTTGCCAAAGATTTAATGCGTGCCAGAGAGCGTTACCTGGGTCCCAGTGGCTGAGCCAGAGGCCAGCGGTTGACAGGTGGGTACTGGAACAGCGTGTGCCCCAAGCCCAGAGAGTTTGTAACAGCCATCAGCTTTTAAAATGGCTCTAGTAACCTATGTTCATTTACTGCCCTTGTTAGGACTGTAATTCTTAGTACATACTGAAGCTGAATATAAACTTGTGGGAGGCGTCTGCACTGTAAGTCAATGTCACTGAACAGAATTATTTGGCATGGATGTTTCAAAAGATAAAGACCTCTTAACTCACTGATCTCTTATGTAAAGAAGCTGCTCCCTAAGCAAGGTGGGACCTCCTTGTCCGTGCTCCGTTTAAAAATCCAAAACATTGGGATTCCCAGTAGCTTTCTCTGGAGGCCATTTCACAAGGTAATACACATAGCTGCTGAGCTTATTTTCTTGCTGCTTGTGCTGTATTTACCATTCTATAGTTTGATTGCTCCTAGAGCGCTAAATTCAGCAAGGTACTGGTAGGAAATTTTGAAGCTTCTTTTTCTTCTTTTTAGTTGTTTTTTTAGCCTAAGGTCTGCAGCTATTGAATTCTTTCTTCCTAAACACATCATCCTATTTGTAGGTTTTTCCTTCTTCTCAGCGTTCCTAAAAGAATATCTGTCTTGTGATAATGTGGGAAGATGTATATCGGGTAAAAAGGCACCTTAACTTTCTGCAAGTTATGAAAGCAAAAAGGGCCTATGTTTTTATTTAGGGTTTAGATGCCTTTTGAGCAGACAAGGTAGGAAGAGCCTGTCTCCATCCCCAACTTCAGAAAAGTCACATCTCTCAGTTTATCTTGATCCAAATGGTTAATATTTACAATTCTACAGACATGGTTATTCTAGGTGTGGCAGTACTTAAATAACAGTTAAAATACAGCAACTTTTATAATTCTTTTATCATGATTACTTGTACTGAAGGTGTGCTATAAAGATCTGGGCTGTGTTTTCTTTCATAGTGAAGATGTGGCTGAAGCAGGTATAACCAGTAGCTTATTCCAGCCACTATGGGTTATAATGGGCATATCGACATGATACCAGTACTTTTGTTAACTCATTCCTATTCCCAGTAATTTCGTACCTATAATATTCTACCTCCTGTGTTTCGCTCATTTCTGAGAAGAACAAAACTCTGGGTTCTCTTACTCTGTGGGCAAAGAAAGCTTCTTCTGAGCCTTTCTGGAGCAAAACATTTGAGATAGTTGTCTGCCGTGGGCCAATTCTGCATGTTTTAGGCCTGTCACTTTAATCAATCAAAACATAATTCTTCCCAAATTCTCCACCCATCAATTTCCCCATCTGTACATGCTAATGATAAGGGTGTTGTCAAAGTCAGGGCCAGGAGGTTATCTGAGGTTTTTGACTGCAAGTTGTTTTGTACTTTTTTTACCAGGTCTGTTGACAGCAGTAACCAGAATGTGTGCGCTTCAGAAAAGGTACTTCTCATCTAATGTTCTATGGTTTTATTTTTATGTAAGGTTTAGCAATTGAATGAAAGCTTTCCAGATCTCTGTAGGAATATGTGTAATTTGTCCATCATTTCTGGATTTCTAGTGATATTCTCAATGGGTAGAAGTCCTTTTTCCATTTCTCCTCTCAGTTCTAGTCATATTACGTAGCTACTGTGTCGACAGGTGTTGATGGACAAGTAATTTACAGTAATCTTTTATGGTGCTTATTCTGTAGCTCCCTGAATTATAAGTGACATGCTGGCAAAGCTGAACAACTGATCACCAGATACTGGCATAGTGTTAAACATGGCTTCTGAGGCTGCTCAGAATTTCCTTCAGCCACTGTCATCTTGGATGTCTCAAATATACGAAGCCATCCAACAAGCGGGAGACTCTATATCTGCGTCACTGCTGAATTTGAGTGGAGTGGGTCGTAAGTCAGAAGAAGAGAAGAACCGGGACTTGGAGAATAATGGAGGAGTTTACGAGGATTATTCTGAGGAATCAGATGATGAACGACACCTGGACCTCTGGGATGAGGAATACTTGTATCCTAGAGAAGATGGTCGCATTGGGGGTCCTGATCTTGCTTCACAACCCCTTCCTCGTGGCACTGACATGGGTCTGCAGAGGCAAAAACCGGTTAAAAATACCAGCAACTTACCAGAGCAGTGTGTTGAAAGCACAAGGTCTTTGACAGCCAATGGATCCTACTGGATGAATGAAAATCTCCAGCCACTTGATCGGCTTCCTACCATTGCTGAGGAAGAAGGTGAGCCCTGTATGAGGATGGGAGGCCATAAGCACAACCTCAACATGAGTAGTTCCTTAAAAAGTAGTAATGGCAAGGCAAGATTTGCAGGTAAGAAGCTAACAGACACCCTGACATATTATCCAGACCTCTCTTTTCTGGTATTGATTTGATTTAGTTGCTAATCTGCTCATTATGTTCTGTGTTGTCTTTGTTTCCCACAGCTAAAATAAAACTCCCCAAATCCCTAAGAAAAATCTAACCTTTCTTCTTCTGTTTCTGATTCTTCTCTCATTTGTGACACTAATCTAATTGAAATGAGTGGAAATCTCCAGGGTGAAACGCTGTGTATTAGAAGTCAATCAGGCCATATTGCTGTAGCAAGGAGTATTTTGCTCCCCCCATGTTTTGTTTCTGGTAGCAAGGAGTATTTTGCTCCCCCCATGTTTTGTTTCTGGTAGCAGGACCCTTCAGAGGGAGTGTTTAGCCTTAAGCCTTTGCTTTGAGAACCATCTGCCTTTGCGTCATTGCTATTAAAGATATATATAATCTCAAACCTTGTTTCTTTGTGCCAGGAATCTCAAGATGTTACTGCCATGTGCTGTGAAATGCTGTACTAAAAAGCCAGCCATATCTCATGATTTTATGGATGAAAGGCTCCCAAATCGCTTTCCTCTCCTCCCACCACCCCCACAGGCTTTTCAAATAAGACTGAAGAGGACAGCAGGCAGGAGATTATGGGAAGAAGAACTGAGTTTGATATTCTCAGTTTTAAATAGGCCTAACTATGACTTCTGATCATTAAGTGACATGAACAGCTTTTCAGGCAATTGTGTTCAGGACTGAATTTCAGACATGTGACTTGTACTCACTAAATATTACATAAATGTGGCTGGAAGTTACCTGGGTCCCAGACGACTGATGGAGACATATGTCCCAACCACAAGCAGCAAAGCTGCAGTCCTGCCGACACCATCCTTGGGTCTTACTGTGTTAAAGCCACTCTTTATGAACATCCTAGGAAGGGAGGGTAAGGGCAGAAGGGTGAGCAGGGGATGTCTACAATATTGAGCTGATGAAGAACTTGATACTTGCTGAGGGTCTTCAGAATTAGGCTTCTAAATTCCTTTTTTTTTTAATCAGGCAGTAGATGCTCTTGAAAGTGTTTGTTTTATAGTGACCAAAAGCTTTTCATCACTCTTGGCTCCTGGGAAGTCTTACATATTTAGCCATTTCTGTGCAGACTGCGGAAGATCAGCCTGTTTGTTTTCGTGTTTAATAGGAATATCAGACTGAGAGGGTATAAACCTTGATGGTGTTCTTTAATGAATGTTAAAATTAGCTCTTTTCTTTATTACTATTCCTCACACTGTTACGGCCAGGCAGTAAATAATTTAAAGAGCTTTTGGTCTAGCTGTTCTGTCTCCCAAACTGGGATTGCTTGTTTTCATACTCCAGATGAATAAATGACAGTTCTCAGGTTAAGCACCCCAGAGCTGTATCTCTTGGAGCCCAACCTCTGTAACCTGTACAGGTCCCCTACGTTCTGGTACCCCTGAACATTGCCTGTGTGGTATCCTTACCACAGGGTTTGTTCACAGGCACTAAGTCAATGCTGCAGGGCTGGATTTACTGTGTGTGCTTGGATCCTGTGTCCAGTGTGTGCACATATGCCATGGGGCAGGGCACGTAGTGTCCTTCCAGGGGGTGCTGGGGCCATGGATCCTCCTGGACAAGTGCTGTCCAGGGCACAACCTTGCCTCCTGCAGAGCCTGTATCCCCAAGAGGGGCTGTTAGAGCGATTCATGGCAAATCCTGGGGCTCCTCAGAGCAGGCTGGAGAGCAGGCACGTGCTGAATGCATTATTGCTATAGTGGCCTCCAGGTCTTTTTCCTGTCTCTGGACTACACCCTTGTTCACAGGACGGGAGAAAAAGTGGTGAGCTGTCAGGGAAATGGGGGCCGGGAATGGGCTGCTGTCACTGCCAGGGCAGTTTCTCACCTGCAGTCTTGTCTGCAGGGACATATGAGAAGGAGGGTCCTTAGGAGCATGTGATGAACCAGATTAATTTTCCTGGTGAGACACACATACAGTGACAGATAGATGCCAGAGTAATCCATCACTGCAGCTAAAGGGGAGGGTCACTCTGAACCTCTCTCGCAGCTGAAAGCAGGTACTGATCAAGTTGCTGTTGGACTTTCTTACTATTTATTGGCTTGCTTTCTCAGTAAGCTGTCTGCACTGGAAGGCTGGCCTTACAGAGCACCCCAGCACCTATGTTGCTGCTGCCTAGAGCTCTCTACTTCCACATGAAGCACTTTAGAGGGCATTGCGTAGCTTTTTACACCAGAGGGAATGTCACTACAAATGCTCTCAAATAATCTTTGATCTTTTTATCTCTGCAGTGTGCTGCACAAAGGGCCATTCATGGTCTCAAGATTTTGTAGTCATGAAGTTGCCTGTTTGAGAGTTGGAGGGCTGGGAGCTGATGCCTTTTAAAATTTTTTTTTCCTCAGAACTAAGTTGTATAATAGGAGAGAAAGTGCTGAACTGTGATTTGAAAATGTCTTCCACAAGATCTTTGATGTGGAAGAACTCATTTTGCTCTTCTAAGTGACCCTTCACTTCCAAAACACACACATGCTCTTTGTATTTAATTTTTCAAGTCTTTATTTCCTCTTTTTCCTTTAGATTCTTTCTCTAACATCAAGAGTATGAACTCTTCTGATGGTAACCTAGACATGCAGAGAGGCTGTAATACCCTGGCAACTTAAAATGTCAGTCATGGATTAAAATGATCAAGAGAAGATGTTTGAGGTATCCTTATTTCTGTTAGCTTTGTTACCCTAACCCTAAGTGACAATGTAAGTGAGCATATGGACTTGCTGATATTCGGCAAAGGCGTTCAGTAGCATCAATATTAGCTTTGAATATTTTTTCCTTCCATTTGGCATTTTTTTCCCCATTTCTGCAAAATACATGTTTCCTGTTTATCCTTATATTCTTTTCAGAACATTGCATCTTGACTTTATTTCACTTAATGTACCATATTTCTCTCCACAATAGAATATTTTAAAGCTAAATTGGCACAAAACAGTAGCAATGCTGAATGCTTTTTGTTGCCATGGAAATATTTCTGGGCACTTACTGAAGACCTGGTTGCCAATAGTAATGTAACAGAGAAAATAGATATGCTTCATTTAGCAGCCACTGGTGATTAAAGAGCCACAGAAACATGTTACAAGGTCATTCCAATATATAGTTTATTGGGTTTAGGGGGGAAAAAAACCACCAACCCTAGATGAGAATTGTTTTAAAAATGATGCAGAACAAAATCCGATAGTTGTTCACTACTCTTAAACTTAGAGCACGCTTCTGAGATTAAATAAAATTGCAGTTAAAAACATCATGACCCCTTCTCCTTTGTATCAAATATGTGTTTGATCACATTTTTTTGCCTCCTAGGATATGTTTCCTAGCTCTCAGAGTAGCTTTTCTGAGGCCCCAAAGCAGCACATACATTACTGCAAATCGTTTTTAGGCTTAGGGATCTAATAAAGTGTTTGAGCAATGAAATTCTTGGGTTCTTAAGTCAAATGTCTGTAAGACACTGTGAGGCATGCTAATCAGCAGGGTGCAGGTTTGGCTGCCGCTGAGTCCTGGTCTGTACTTAAATGATGCTAGTAATGTTGTGCCAAGGTTTCAAACAAATGCAGGGAAAAGTTTTTCATGTTGGGTGTTTTTGATCCACAGTTTAAAAATGAGGAGGTAATTCAGCAGGAAATATTGCAGGGCCAGGTGTTTGGTTTAAGAGGCTAATGATGGGATGGCACAGCCTTCTGTGCACGTAGATCCCTGCCACCATTTGCAAATCACGTAGCTGTAAATTTTGCAAATACAGATGAACTTGCTCTTGCAGCTTCCTTGAGGCCCTCATTCATTGTCTAACCTCAGTGTTTCTTACAGAGAAACTGCCTCCTATCTCAGAACAGGGAGAGAGCTGCCTTTGCGTCCCCCCGCAGCTCAGCTACTGCTGCTCAGCTGACTGGGGGTGGCTGGCGAGAGCGTGGCTGCCAAATCCATCATTGCACATTTGGCTTAAGAATTGAAAAAAAGCAGTGGAGCAACAAGCCACTTCTAAAAGTAGTGCACTGCATGCAGAGGGGTAGAGCTGGCCAGTCTGTCTGCTTCCCAGCCTGAATCTATAGAGAAATAAAAAGTAGTAACAAAAAAGGTGAAGAGCAGCAATAATTGTGCCATGAATGCAATGACTTTAGCCCACTTCTTCCTCAGGGCCCATGTCCTTTGCAAACAAAAAGTCAAAGTGACTGTTAAGTTAGCAGTTTCAGCAGACGCTGCTCTGAAAAGGCATGGGGACAGACACACTAGCAGAGCTGAGTCTTCTGAATCAGAGCTGAACTATTTTTGCACCACGAGTTCTGTGATTGAAGAGTCTCCTGAGCTGTCTGACACTGTGTTCATAACACTAGTGTGATTTATAGGTGAACACTACACTGAAACTGCATGAAGTCTTTGGAGATTTTTTTCCATCAATTAGACAATCTCAGTGCTAGCTAAAGACTGCATTTCAGTTGCACTAAAATAATTTTTTTGACCTTGGGATACTAGGAAGTTTCATGTTCTAATAGGAATCTTGACTAGATGGCTAGACAGTTACCCTTAATTCATGTTGAAGGGGTGGCATGCCTCTGAGGCTCTGGGAGGTTTTTAAAACTCGAAAGCACTATTGCATTTACTTACCTCGGCCTCCAGCTTAACAGGGGTCATTGATTTTTGCCAGTAATTGCTGTAGTAGAGGAAATTATTCTTTCTGCTGTATATGAGCACTCCTGACCTCAGTAAATGACCCTTCACATGGCCAGGAATTCCTAGGCAAGAAGTGAGTTTTCACTAGGTCCTATAAACCCATATAGCAAACCATACCCGTAACAGAAAGATGGTGCTTTTGTGGTAAGTAAAACTTCTCCTTGCATGTCAGACTGAAATAGATGGATGGCCAATTTCCATGAAGATCCTAAGTGCTGATGAATTTTATCACCTGTCTGGCTATGGAGCCAGGCAGAGCTGGAGCTCTGGCCAGAATGTAGCCATATAAAAATCAGTGCCTATACTCAAAGCAGGACATTTCAAGAGGCTACACTGAATCAGTAGCACCACTAGCACTGAGTGAAGGAAAGCAAAGACAGACAGTGGACAAAAGCACTTCACAGAAAATACTCCTGTCTGCTTGAGTGGGAGAAAGCGCTAACATGACTGGGGATATGCATCTGGTCTCTGAAGAATGTGGTACGAGTCCGCAGCTTTCTGAAATGAAGTGCAGACGTGAGTTAGCATGGAATGCTTTCTCTTTGGGAAATTCAGAACCATGCAGAAAGTGTTTGTGCACAGACTTGTCCTTGTGAAGGTGGTTCATTTTTATATTTTAAGTACTTCTTTGCAGTTCTGTCTTTTCAAAGTTTCAAATTATAGGGGATCTTCATCCATGATGGCAAAACTAAGTGGTGATGAGAGTACAGTGTAGCCCCAAGAGGAAAGTGGATGGTGATATGTCAGCTTTACAGCTGGGGGCATGAAATCAAAGAGTGGTTCAAAACACAAATTTTCAAAGGTGCTACCATTGCAGGCTCTGTCTTGGGCCTGTCAACATTGCTGTTCGTTCTCAGTCAGTGATTTTAGACACAGTGTCTTTGTAAGCCCACAGTAGATCAGTAGTTTGGGTTTTCACCAAGTTCCTTGTCTGGTGGGCAGAGCTTCCTTGTGCCTAGCTCCCTAGGGGGCGTGAGGAAGCATGCTCTGTTCAGGAGTACTTGTCATCTGCTCTTGCCATCTAGAAGGTTGCATAAAGCTGTATGGAGAAGGGTGCATTTAAGAGGAAGAAATGGATTTTGCCATTCAGTGCAGTTACAGAACAAATTGTGTGTGTGAGTGTGTGTGTTTGTGCATGTATTTTATGATCCACTTTTGCTAAGTGGCATCCTCTTCCCACTCCCCATATGGTGGTTGCGACTCTATCTTCCTCTGGGAAGGTTGTTTAGGACTCAAGAGGCTTCATTTACCAATAAACAGCATCTTGGCAGCATCTGGGAAGTGCTGCCTCTCTCCTAGAAACCCTGCCTCCTCACCTTCCATCTCCTACTACAGGCGAGGCAGGTGTGAATGATCTCATTGCGTTGTGGTAGAGGTTACGTGCATGCATACTAGCAGCACTGTGCAGAGCTGGAACATAGTATTTCTGTGTGCTGATACAAACAGTAGTACTTTTTGTCACTTTCTGGTTGGGGTTTTTTTTTGTTTGTTTTTCTGCTAGCTTGGCCAGCTTTGTAGATGGCTACTTATGGAAACCCATGATGGCAGGCAAATGCATGCAGAAGGGAATGACCAGTAGGACTTCTGAAAGCATGGATAATCCATCTCCGTTTCCTCTTAGCCTCTTTGCATTGCTTAACAGGACAAAAAAACACTATTGTAAGCTTATATGAGATGGGATCACCTGCCAAAAGGTGAGCTGGTGTCAGTCCTCACCTCTTGCCAGATAGGGGTATGGATATGACTTCCTTGTGCCCAGTTCATTTTTGGCTGTTGTAATGACCTGTGGGTAGCAGCCATTGTTTTGAGTGGCCTCATAGACTCCTGGAACAGTTCTAGTAACCAAGGGGAAAGACTGCAATGAAAGAAGAGAGGGAGATTAGTCATGGAGGAAAAAAATGTTCAATTTTGTAGACGGTGAATGGCATTGTTGGGCTGTGTGGGTCTTCCAGGTAATGAGGAAAGTGTGGTTGGGCTATACCTATGCAAATGCTGTTTGCGTGATTCTCAAGCAGTTTCCTCAGATTGAGTTAGGGAGGCTTTATCAGTACCTATTTGTAGACCAGCATGAATGACTTAGGCTGAATCTTAAACCAATCCTTAGCAAAATCTGTAGAAAATCCCTTCAAATGACCATGAAAATAGCTGATGGTCTCATGGCTTCATCACCCTACCTAGAAGTTCCCTGATGTTCAGGCGGGTGCTCCCCTGTCTAGAGAGCTCAGTATCCATGTGAGATGAAGCATCCCTGGAGGGACTCGTTGCTCTGGGCATGAGTGCAAGCTGCGCACTTGTAGACCTTTCTGTTTGGCTGAGAGAGATTCAAGCCCGTGCGGTCTATACATAGCAACATAATCTGTGTGGGAGTATTTTCCAGCAAATAGAATGAGGGTTGTGGTGCTGGAGAGAAAGCACTGAATTTGGATTAATGAGAGCACTGAGGTTTGCTGAAGCTCTGTGTCGCAGGGTCAATTTTGGGGTCTAGACTTATTGCCATAAATAATGTAGCTGTAAAACCATTGGGCCTGAGGGTGCAGTTTTGCAATTGTCAGTAGCTGATGTAAAACTGCAGCTGAATCTAGTGTCCTTCCCCGATCATGCAGTTGTGCTGCTTTCCACATCTGGCCTCACAAGCATGCCACTGTGTGGTGGACTGGACCGGATCATTGCTTCAGCTGAGTTACCAGCCCCTTCTCTACTACTTTTGAATCAGGTGAGTTGGCCACATGTTTGCTAAAAGTGAAACAGCAGGAAGAGGGGAAGGGAAGGTGGACAGGATTGTCCTTTTCAGGTGACAGCTTTGGTCCCGAATGCATATAAGTCTTGTTGCACCACATCCTCACCCACTGCTGCTGCTGAAATCTGTGATTTTCCCAGGAGTGCCATGGAAACGGTGGTGTTACAGTGGTGGTAAGGGGGGGGCTGTAGTGAATCAACCCTCTGGTAGCAAACAGAAAGTTTCAATTAGAAAAATCAGTGGGAAAATAAATATCTGCCTTCTTGCAATGCAGTTGTAATCCGTAGCAACCCCAAACAAATATCTTTGCGAGGGAGTTGATTTCCACCCTGTTAATCAGCAAACAAAGACTTGTGGGTGTGAAGCTAATGGTTACAGTGTTGGGTGCTACAAATGGTATGTAATCAGCATTCATGCACTGGGTCTAGCAGGTTGTGAGTGTCGCGTAGTGAAACCGCGCTATAAGGAGGTTGTCAGGAGTCAATGTCCTGGGTTTCCTGGTCATTTCCTTGGCCAGTCTGATTTCGGCTGGGTGGAAGGCCATTTTCTGGAAGAAGCTATTGCCAACTGAGAGAAACTTCCTTAAATGTAGTGGAGAGAACTTATGAAGTGACTCCCTTGTGTTAGAAGTGCATATCCAAGCCAAGCAAACAAGTAGAATAGGCAATTGATGGGGAATCTGAAGGAATTCATTGTGGTGTGAAAGTTACCAGGAAAATTGTCATAAAAATAACACTTATAAAATGAGTTATTTTTTGCTGGAAGGAAAGGACAGTGTTTTCTAACTCATTGGCCATTGGGATCAGCAATTTGTTTAGTTTCCAAGTCCCTGAGTATTTACAGCCCCACACCCCAGAGCATACACAGCTACACCTGTGCCCTGCGGTGTCCCCAGTGTAGACACAGCATCTGCTGACGGAAGGTGCTTTTCTGCCTCTGCAGCTGCATGTTTTCTTCAAACAACCTAACCTGGGCTGGCAAAGGAGTGTAGGCTGACTCATGGATGTAACTGCATCCACACCAGGGGTTTTCCTGGCTTAGCAGTGTCTCCTACAGTGTGTAATCTCTTCTTTTCTTCTACTTCTCCATGAATCCTGGGCCTGTGCTAATAAAACCCAGTAGCATAAATGAAGCCTGACTCATGCTTACTCCACGCGTAAAATGTAAAGTAGGTGATTGGGAAAATCAGGGATGATTGTGCTTCTGCTTCTTGGCTGCCATTTCCTTTAGCTATGGAAGAACCTTGGGCAGCAAAGTGACAGTCAATTTGAAGCTGAATCCCATGTTCCTATTTTTTAAATCCAAATTTGGGAGCAGGAAAAAAGCAACAGGAGATGATGCAGATTTTCATGCTGGTTTCTGTGGACAGTTCTCTGTTTCTTTGCACAGTAGTGTACACAATTGGTGTTTATTGCTCTGACTGCTCTGTTGTTTGGCTATGGAGGTGCTCGATGGTCAGAGCCAAATAACAATTTGTTTCTGATAACTCTCTGACTTTTTTTCTTGTTTGCTTTTTTTTTCTTTTTATTGGAAATGACCCCTGGTATGAAAGCTGCCAAGATTCTCTCTGCCTGCATCACATTCCAACACCCAGGTGTGTTCACCTCAGAGAGCTCGCAATTGCTTTGGCCATGGGGTGAGGACAGATGAAGAGATAGAGTTTGATGTGTTGCAAAAGCAGGACACTCTCACTTGTCACTCAGCAAAGAGGGACATTATGTTTACCACTGGGCACTCAATGGCTCCCTGGTTGGTATACCTACCAGAAAGGGACAAAACCACATGGGTCTGGGTGCAAACAGAAAGCCCAGGTGAAGGCTGCCTTCTGTTAGTTAGTAAATGGCTAGTCGGTGTTAGTTGATGGTGCATGGTCACTGTGCACGGTCTTTATGTCCATAATGGCAGGTGTAGAAACATGGGTTTGCTGTATCACAGCACATTCTCCATCAATTTTAAGTATATTTGAGGTCTAGGTGGATGTTTTGGATTTTGTTTCTGTTTTAGAACAAGAAGGATTTCTGATGATTGGATTGTGTATCCAAATAGTTTTGAGCACAAATGAAGGTATGGGGTATTCTCCTCCCTAGTCAAACCCATAAATCAGGTAGTTGCATTACTTTGTACTTTCGTTTGAACTCCCAGTACAAATGATTGACAGCAGGAGCAAGAATATGACTCCAGATTGAAGACACTGCAAATCAGAGCTGTAGTTGATTGGGAATTGGTAGTAGCAAGTCCACAGGTATTGCTCAATGTTCCCTTTTACAAAATGTTCTTCTGTTTTTCTGAGAAGCTTTAACGTATCCATTGTTTGCAGTTTTCCAGCAGAGAAACCTTTTTCTTTCTGTGTGCAGTTTTGGGTTTTGCTGAGTTAGGAGCTGTTGCAGATCACTGTTTCTCTATGTCATCCTGATCATGAAAATTTTAAGGCCAGGCCTATGTGACTGCTTCTATAATAGCAAAGAACATGGCACAGAGTGCTCCTGGGATCCTCCAAGTATATGCATTATGTATGGGTGTACTGATATTGTCTTTGGTTATATGATCAAATACATTTTTTTGTATAGTACTTCTGCTTCCTTCCAGGATTGGTGATGCTCCCATTGAAATTCTCACTGACTTCCGTAAAGCAGAATCAAAATCTTTAAGAAGAAGGTAGACACACAAGGGCAGCATTAAATGTCTAGGAAAGCAGAAATTTGGCATTTGTGAACTTTTCAATATTCAGCCAAAATGAGTGTTGTTGTTAGTTTGGTATTTTTTTAACATGCAGGCAGACAGGATGCATGCAGTACATCTATATTTTACACCCACGCTATTTTATTAGGTAATTTTTTTCTTGGATAAGCTTTGAGCAAATGATAAGTTATTCTTTATACTTGGTAACACTGCAGAGAATTCTTGAATTATTTATTTCATGCATTTTAGCTTAGTGTATTTGGATGCCTGTAAGCTAACCTTGTAACTGATTGGGTGTTTGAATTTTCTGAATAAATAGTGGTAGTTTGAAATACCTTGCCAGAAAAAGAGGTCACTCTCCTTCCTCCTCCACTGTCTCCTCTGGGGAAAAAAAAAATAAATCCCACGTGCCTCCTTATGAGTGGTGGGAGGCTGATTCGTAAAACAGATGCTGCATGGAAGTAATTGAGCTGAAGTTGCTAGAAATATGTATATGCTACACAACATCTGCAGATCTCAAGATGTATTCATTATCTTTCCAGAATTTAGATTGTAATTATGGGTCCTTTATTTAAGTTACCATGGTGATATAGAAAATGTTTCCCCCTTGTCCTTTCCTAATCAGGACACTTGTATATTTGAATGGTGAACGTTTTTCTCTCCCCTGGGTAAAGTTAATTTTATTAATACAGAGATATTAAGTTGACACAGAGCTGTATGCTGCTCAGGCAGAGATTCAGCAGCAGACGTATCAAGCATTTGCTACAGATTCCCCAGTACCACCCTCTGATTAGCCTGTATCCTTCCAAATGCTAGTAAGAAATAGCATCCAGTGTCATACCGAGTGATGCAGTTGTGCTTTCGGGATTTGTAAAGTTGAAGTCAAAGTCAAGTGGCCAGTAATATACTAAAGTGGGTCAAACTCCTCCCCTCCATCCCTTCACCCTTCCCCTTTTGTCTTAGAAAAAGGGTTCCGCTCTGTTTTGCAAGGAGTTGCATGGAGGTCACCCAGGGAGTGCCCTTTCAGGAGTGGTCCAGGAATGCTGCATCCATGTGGCCTTTGCAAAATTTCTTGTAATAACCAGAATTGTATGCTAGGTTAAAGCACATTTAAGTAAGTATACAGCCTTGTGCCCACAGACCCAGAATTTTAACGTTACAGGTGTTTTAGAAAATGGTGAAAGGTGTGGCTAATTACTAAAGGTTTTTTACTCAGGATTTTTGGCAAGCTGTTTGAGTGAAAGCTGACTTCTGTTTAAACTGGAATAATTTTAAATTTTTATCTTAAATACCCAAATGATATACACATATAAATAGAACTTACCAGCATTTACGAGCATTTAAATTAATTTTGTAGAGGTTGCATGAGCTGCAGGTAGCGAATTTACAACACAGTTGGCTGAAAAGAAATGTTTAGTTTTATGTGTGTCAATTATTTGAAGAGATCGTAGCTCATTTAGGCCATAGGGCTGTTATATTTGAAATAATTTTTATTTTCAAAAATATCAAAGAAACTTATTTTTAACAGCTTGCATCAAATAATCAATTTTTATGATAGCTGGTCACTGACCATTTACAAACTAACATCTAAAATGGCTTTCATTTTTGTCAGAATAGGAACACTTAGCTTCTTCCTCCAGTTGAGAGCAATTTTCTAGAAGGAACAGCAGGCTTAGGATCAAACTGTGGCAAATCAGACCAGAGGGTCAGATCTACCAGCGTGATGGCACGGAGGAGCCAGCTTCTGTTGGGCTGGTGGTGGGAGCAGTTTGCTTCGGCACTGCCAGCTTCCTTGCGCTGTCCGCTCTGCCTGAGGAGTGCTGTCTCCCATGCAGCAGCAGGTAAATTTACGGAGCAGTGACAGCAGTTGTCATTAAGTTTATACTGCAGATTTTTAGTTGACCTAGCACAGTGTGTAAAAGCATCATCCGCTTTCCCCATCTCTAGCCGCGTGATTACTGTGAGATTTGAGGTGAAAAAAGGTGCTTTCCCCCGTGAAACAGGCAGTGTTGCTGAGAAAGCTGCCCTCCACCCGTTTGTCTGCAATGCCCATTTGTTCAGCTGCTTGGGTTTGCCATGGCGATTATCAAAGCGAGTCTTGGCAACCATATCATGTATTTCAGGCTCAGGAGCAAGCAGCGGACCAACCACACTTGACAGCTGCCTTGTTCGCGTGTGTGTACACAAACGTGCACGTACACACTGACCGCCTGTCGTCCCCACTGCTCCCTCCTCTGTGCACGTCGGTGGGTCAAAACGTCCTGCTGTTCTGCTTCCTTGATGCTGATGGTAGGGAGATCTGCAAAATGCCTCTGCATTCTCATCCTGACAAAGCAAGGCCAAATACACATAGTATGTATTGAACCCTCCTTCCCCCATCTGCCGGATATTCACGCAGTAATGAGGGTGCAGTCGTCTCATATTCAAAGCACGTGTGGTAGCAGGAGGGGAAGGCGCTCACAGGGACGTGCTCAAATGCGTATCTTCACTTTTAAAGGTTACAATTTACATTGGTCTCCCGAGTTCTTCTGCTGCTGGCAGATGGAGTCAGCAGTGCTTGTTAGCCATGTGCCGTATTTATGTGTTCGTGATGTTACCCAGAGCAGGTTACATACGAGTTGCTTTTTCTGCACAAAAGTTCCCGCTCCACCTTAGCAGGAGCTGAAGGGGAATGGAAGCATGGCCAAGTTTTCAAGTCCTTCACTTACTACTTTGTCTTTGCACATGCTAATGATTCTATGAGTGGTTCTCTGTGTGTGTTGTGTCTTTCTTTGTGTTCTGCTCTGTTAAATATCTTCATTTAAAAAAAAATAGAGTAACATGCAGAGTTGGGCAGGTCTAATAATATCTATATGTTGCTGATAAAATATGACATTCACAGGCTTTCCAGAGGTTGAAGCAGCAGGCAATTCTCAAGTTCATTCCCCAGTCCTCCGTAAACCCTTGGTCCCCTTTTCTCCTCAGAAGGTCTATCTGAGAGCTAGAAATGTGCTGCATCATCTGGCTTCTTGGCCAAGCACAGCAGACTGTCTAAAGCCTGAGTTGTGTTTTTCTCCCAGTAAACAGTTACGGGGAGGATGAAGAACAGACAGCATCTTCAGGCAGCAATGATGAGGTGATTAAGCAGTTTGAGGTCTCTGTGTCATGCTCACAAAGTTTTCGATCAGAAGCATCTGAAAAAGCAGCACCAGCAGGTATGGCGCGTAGACCCAAATTCAGCTGTTTGCTCTCCAGCCACGAGAAGTACAGTGCAGAGGTATCTGAATGCAAAGGTACTGTTTGCATGAAATAAGATTTAAAAAGTTGGAGTCTTCAAGATCTGTAGCCTCAACGTGGAGAGGTTCTTTTGTTGTGGAGAACAAATCCTGAATCTTGCTTTCTCTCTTACTAAAGTTGGTTTCCTTATTGGTTACCTGCAGTTCATTTCTAAAATACTTAAGAGGGAAGAGTCTGAATCCAAAGCCTGCTGAAGTCCATGAAAATCTTTCCATTAACTGTCTATGGCTTTTGAATTCTGGCTCCTACTCTGCAGGGATTTTAATGGATTTTATTGCCAATTTTGCTAGAGTAAAGACTGCAGGACTTCGTTCTAATAATTTTTGGTCTGTGCCACTTAAGTCATTTCTTTAGCAAGCCTTTTAGCAGAAGTTGAATGTTGCCTTTTATAACAGCTTTGCAAACACAAGGTGAACAGTGAATGAATTATGCTGAATCATTTGCCAGCACATACGCCAAATGTCAGGCAATGACAGAAACTAAAAATTTATCGCACAGAAGGGAAGAATTTTATGATCTTCTATGGACTAATGTAATGACTCTTTTATACAAACAGAGATGAAATGCATTTTAAAATGTAGCTACTTAGATAATTGGCCTGAACACATTCTAAAATCTGGATCAGTTCATTGGAGGATAGAGCTGTGAAAGTGCCCTTCATTTTTGTTCCGTAGAATATTTTAATTTTGAAATACAATTGTTTGATGCACCCTCTGATTAGAGCGATCATTTCAAAATATGGCCCTCCATCAAACTCTTCCTCTGGCACAACACGCTGCAGAGTTGCTCTTACTTTTCAGAGGTAATATTAATATTGTTTAAATAGCTGTTCAGAAACTAGCTGAAACCACATGTTGAAGCCTGCTGTCACTAAGATATTTGGTTTTCTGCCATATTCTTCATTAAGCTCAAGATTAGACCCTTTGTTACAAAGAAATGCCTATAAACTAATCCTCGAGTATGTCATATCTCCTTCAAAGCCAGAGAGGCTTCTGAGGCACGTAGAGCTGCTGTTATTGGGTGTACAGCAATAGTTACACACACCCACAGCTCCCAATATGAGACATTTATATATCTGGGAGAAAAGCTAGTGGTTGGGGTAAATCCCAGGTAATCCCACACCCTGCTGTCCCCCAGTTGCTGCTCTGAGAACCCCATTTGTGTGAGAGTCCATTTTGGCCCCAAACTGGTGCCGTGATCACAAACTATAGAAAGGTTTGTACGTGTAAAGCCATCGTTGTGCCTCGATGGTGGATCAAGCACTGTTTCAGCTGAGCAGATCCTCTGGACCTTTCTGGGTGGGAGGGATGAAGGGTCTTTCAAAAGTGCCGAGTCCAGATTGGGATCATGGCAATTTCAGACCTTCTTTAGACTCTGCCCAAGACTTCTCTTCTCCTTGTGTTCTCTTAACAGACCTCTTACTCATATAGCTGGCAGTTTCCTTTTCTTACTGAATCAGAAATCTATAACAAACCTAGGCATACAGCAAAGTTGAGCATCTCAGGGAGCCCTGAATAGCTTCTCTCCCACTCAGTCTTGACATACAGCGAAGTCTTCTCACATCGTATTCTTACATGAAATTTTCCTTGACCCTCTGTTTCTGTTATCAATGTCATTACAGTCTGCACTTTGGACTCATCTAGCCTTAACTTTGCACCTGGTAAAAATCTTTGTAGTAACCTGAATAGAGCTTGGAAAGAGGAGTGCACACTGCAGGAAGGAAGTATTTGGAGGATGCTCTGGGGAGCTAAATGGCTTGAATGCCAGCTCTGCCCACAGCCTCTCTGCAAATCACCCTGTTAATAAAGAGCCTATTTTAGTTCTGGAAACACGGAGCCTTCTCAGGCTATTACCCAGCATGTGGTAAATTAAACAATCTTGGCCTGATTGCATAATGTCACTTGAAATTTAAGATGCTTTTTCTCTTTAACCCCCAAAATTTACAAGCCATTTTTGTTTACATTTATTGTAATTAGATAATGATTCTGCTCCTTTGAGGCTCTTCTAGGGAGTTTTTCAGCACTTTTTGATGGCTAATCTCAAAATAACCGGGGGCAGAAGCACTGCTCGGTCTCCCTGCATCTGGTTTGGTTCAGTGCAAGGAGCACGTAGTGCCGGGGTGCTGCAGAGTGATTTTGAACTGGGGCTGTAGCACAGGCCAAGCAAGATGATTACTGCTGCATGAGGACAAATATGCCTCAGTCCCACTTACTTGTATCTCTGCTGCTGTTCCTTTCTTCCAGGAAGAGGGGTCTGAAAATCAGTCCTAGTAGCTAGGAGGATTTCGAGTCCAGAAGTACCTAGATCTATGCTGAAATCCTTTCCTTCTCTGGACAAAATCTAAACAGGTTCTTAACTTTCGGCATGTGTTTATATGCAGTCTAGAAGAAGGGATCACAATTATTTCGTTTTGGAAAATCACAAAGAAAAGAAATGCTTTTTCCTGTAGAAGCACAGCGATTCACTGCAGTCCACAGAGCAAACATCACCTCAGTCAGCACAGGTAACAGGCGCTCATTAAACTCTTCATCTCAGCATTTCTTGCTGGTCAATGAACTATGTAGTGTTAATTTAGCAAGATCTGCTAGGCTTCATCTTTTAACTCTGGCAGTGTGTTTTAGGAACTGATGAGGCCTCTCAGGATGTTTCTTTAGCACATTGTAATGCTTCAGAAAACTGAGAGATTGTGTATCTTTGAAAAAGAAGAAATATGGTGTAGGTTAACCAGGCTGTTTACCTGCCAACAGTGTTTGATGTGCTGAGCTTTGGCTGCATCTTCGGAGAGATGCTTCCATGCCCTAGTACCTGTTAGAGTTCTATTTGGAGGTGGTGCTCATCCTTTCATCTGACAAAAGTCACGGTTTCTTTATTGCCAGTTCTCCAAACTTGACTACAGACTTTCCTGATTTGTTGATGATTCCTGTTCCCCAGTATTCCCCTTGCCTCCTTCTTGGCTGGTGGGCACACATGACACAACAGGGAAAGGAGTGGGCAAAACTGAAAAAAACAGCGCTCTTTTAGTGTACGGTGCCATCTGCCCTTAATTTTAGAGTTGGCTGCTGTTGCTCTGTAGGGACTTTTGGCTAATTAAAGCTCAGATAGTTAGGTAATGCTTTCTCAACATATATCCCTGATGCTGTGCTGCTTACTCATGTCAGGCATTCATAAGACAGTTGACATTTTCTTCCTTAAAGATCTCTCAGGTAAATTACAGGCATTTTACTGCTCTGACCTTTTCCTTTGCATGAAGAACTTCTGTTTTGACCATTTTTTTGTGAATATAATCACAGAATCATAGATTCGTTTAGGTTAGAAAAGACCTTTAAGATCATCAAGTCCGACTGTTAATAACGTTAGAATGGATATAATTGGAGAGGTGTAGTTGTTCTAGTCTGTAGAGTTGGGCCATGACCTGTAATGATCCTCTA
Source organism: Phalacrocorax carbo (assembly GCF_963921805.1). NCBI lineage: Eukaryota > Metazoa > Chordata > Aves > Suliformes > Phalacrocoracidae > Phalacrocorax > Phalacrocorax carbo. The sequence goes on along the minus strand of NC_087521.1, from coordinate 31,450,368 downwards.
ATACTGGTATTTATAAATTATTATCTCTTACCAAGCTACTTAAATGTAAAGGAAAAGCCAGACTGTTTCACTAAATGGTTTTGGTGAATCACCTTTTCCCTTCCTTTCCATGAATACTACATTTGCTTTCCTAACACATTCATTTTGTGCCTAAGACTTAGAGAGATGGCTTGTTCTATTAATATAATTCTGGAGTTCTCCTGTTATGAATAGCCTTTTATGGCTTTAATGTAGTTTTTGAAAATTCCTCTATTATTGATCTAGATATTATCCCAGCAGGAGTCAAAACCACAAGACAATTGTGTGAGGATAATTTCTTACTACAGTAACATTTTATTCTGAAAGCCTGCTGTGTGGTGTGTGCTTTGATGGATGACCCACTGTTTAAAATGTGTATTAGACATTGGCTTGCTAATTAAATGCCTTAAGGAGCGCCTGTACCCATTCAGTCTCAGTAAATTTGTGGAATTTCTGTTATTTTATTTCTTGCTTACGTTCTTATGTTTACTTCTTTCTGTTTTCTGACTTTGTAGAAAAGAATGGGAGTAATGGCAAAAAATCAAATTACTTTCGACCCTCAGTCAAGAGTTTCAGCTCAGGGCAGGGTCGAGACAATGAGGGCTCTTGGTTTCAGGACTAGGTCTGCCAGTTGGGAGAATGAGGAGGAGAAGAGGTGAGTTTTGCATTTCAGAAGGGAGTGAGAAGAGCACTCACCTGGAATTTGAGAGATCTGAATTTGGATCCCTCTTTCATCCAAAGGACCATCTCCCACATCTCAGAAGAGGACCATAATTACAAAGCTGTGAGGTGCTCTCAGACTTCTCTGCTGAAGTGCCCATGCTTGAAGCATTTTACTAGGAGGGAGAATGTGAAGACCATTCATAGTTAAAGAAAGGGGATAAAGTTATTCTCCTAATCTCTGAGCTGTTAAATTGAAAGAGCAGCCAAGGGGAGGGGCAAGGACTTCTGCACACCTCCAGGAAGGAACCCTCAGCAAGTTCGCTGGAATTTACAGCCAGTACACTGGAACACTGTGCTGCCATCCAACCAGACCTGGACAGGCTGGAGAGCTGGGCTGAGGGGAACCTCGTGAAATTCAACAAGAGTAAGTGCAAAGTCCTGCACCTGGGGAGGAACAACCCCAGGCACCAGTACAGTACAGGCTGGGGGCTGAACTACTGGGAAAGCAGCTCTGTGGGAAGGACCCGGGAGTGCTGGTGGACAGGAAGGTGACCCTGAGCCAGTGATGTGCCCTTGTGGCCAAGAAGGCCAAGAGTATCCTGGGCTGCATTAAAAGGAGAGTGGCCAGCAGGGTGAGGGAGGTTATCCTCCCCCTCTACTCTGGCCTAGTGAGGCCACATTTGGAGTGCCGTGTCCCATTCTGAGCCCCCCAGTTTAAGAAGGATGTGGAACTGCTTGAGCAAGTCCAGCGGAGAGTTACCAAGATGATCAGGGGACTGGAGCATCTCCCTTATGAGGAAAGGCTGAGAGACCTGGGTTTGTTCAGCCTGGAGAAGGGAAGACTGAGGGGGGATCTTATCAATGCTTACAAATATCTGAAGGGTGAGTGTCAAGAGGATGGGGCCAGACTGTTTTCAGAGATGCCCAATGACAGGCCAAGGGGCAAAGGGCACAAGCTGGAACACAGCAAGTTCCACCTGAATATGAGGAAAAACCCCTTCCCTGTGCGGGTGCCAGAGCAGTGTCACAGGCTGCCCAGAGAGGCTGTGGAGTCCCTTCCCTGGAGACATTGAAACCCCGCCTGGACGCAGCGGTCCTGTGCCCCCTGCTCTGGGTGTGCCTGCTCAAGTGGGGTGTTGGATGGGATGATCTCCAGAGGTCCCTTCCAACCCCCACCATTCTGTGATTCTGTGAAATGTTTTGTGAGTATAATCTCCATTCCCCTTGTTGAGGGTTGGTGTTTTGGTTTTGTTTGGTTTTTTTTGGTTATGGGTTAGGTTGTTTTGGGTTTGGTTTGGTGTTTTTTTTTGGTGGAGCAGGTATGAATCGGAAATAGCATATTTGCTGCTAAGGCCAAACAGAATTTCTTCTACTCTGAAATATTTGGACTTTTTGTTCTAGACAGGAGGATGTTTAAAGAATCATAGGATGGCTTGGGTTGGAAGGGACCTTTAAAGATCATCTAGTCCAACCCCCCTGCCATGATCAGGTTGCTTAATGCCCCATCCAACCTGACTTTGAACACTTCCAATGATGAGGCACCCACAGCTTCTCTGGGCAACCTGTTCCAGTGTCTCACCACCTCATAGTAAAGAATTTATTCCTTATAGTCAATCTAAATCTTCCCTCTTTCAGTTTAAATCCATTACCCCTTGTCCTATCACTACAGCCCCTGGTAAAAGGTCTCTCTCCATCTTTTATAGGGCCCCTTTAAGTATTGAAAAGCAGCAATAAGATCATCCCAACTTCTCCAGGCTGAACAATCCCAACTCTCTCAGCCTTTCTTCATAGAAAAGGTGTTCCTGCCCTCTGACCATTTTCATGGCCCTCCTTTGGGCCTGCTCCAACAGGTCCATGTCCTTCTTCTGTTGGGGGCCCCAGGCATGGATGCAGTACTCCAGGTGGGGTCTCTCAAGAGTGGAGCTGAGGGGGAGAATCACTTCCCTTGACCTGCTGGTCATGCTTCTTTTGATGCAGCCCAGGATACAGTTGGCTTTCTGGTCTGTAAGCACACATTGCTGGCTCATACCCAATTTTTCATTCACCAGCATCCCCAAGTCCTTCTCTGCAGGGCTGCTCTCAACAATTCATCTCCCAGTCTGTACTGATAGTGGGGATTGCCCTGACCCAGGTGTAGGACCTTGCACTTGGCCTTGAACTTCATGAGGTTCACATTTCCCCACTTCTCAAGCCTGTTGAAGTCCCTCTGGATGGCATCCCTTCCCTCAAGTGTATAAACTGCACCACACCTACAACCTTGCTGAAGGTGCACTCAATCCCACCATGTATGTCATTAATAAAGATATTGAACAGTACTGGTCCCAATACAGACCCCTGAGGGACATCACTTGTTACTGATCTCCATTTGGACATTGAACCATTGACTGCAACACTCTGTTTGAGGCCTTGCAGCCGACTGCTTATCCATCAGATAGTCCATTCATCAAATCCATATCTCTCTAATTTAGGGACAAGGATGTTGTGTGGGGCCATGTCAAAGACCAAAGACAAGTTAGATTACATCTGTTGCTCTTTCCCTATCCATCAATGCAGTCATGTTATCATAGGCGGCCACCAGATTAGTCAGGCAGGGTTTGCCCTTTCTGAAGTCATATTGACTGTGTCTAATCACCTTCCTGTCATCCATATGCCTTGACCTATCTTCCAGGAAGATCTGTTCTATGATCTTACTGGGCACAGAGGTGAGGCTGACTGGTACTTCCCAGGGTCTTCATTTTTGCTGTTTTAAAGAATGGATGTGAAGTTCCCCTTTTTCTGGTCACTGGGGGCATTACTTGACCGCCATGACTTTTCAAGTCTGATGGAGAGTAGATTAACAACTACATCAGCCAGTTCTCTCAGGACCTTGGGATATATCTCATCAGGTCTCATGGACTTCTGTACATTCAGGTCCCTCACAGGGTCCCAAACCTGACCTGTGATGGGTGGGACTTCATTCCTCCAGTCCTTGCCTTGAGATTCAGGGACTTGAGAGATGTGGGACAAGCAATTGCCAGTGAAAACTGAGGCAAAATGTTGTTGAGTATCTCAGCCTTCTCCATGTCAGTTGTCATCAGGTTCCCTGTCTCATTTATCAGGCAGTGAATGAAAACTGATTCATCTAAACAAAAGCAAACTAATTGTTGTCTATGAAATATGGTAACTAATACTATTTTTTCAAGATTTGAGTTGGAGCCCAAATTTACAAAAAAAAAAAAAAAAAGGATTGTTCTATAGTAATGACCTTCTTGAGAACAAACAAGCAGGTGTCCTTGCTTGGGCAGGGGAGATGAACAAGGTAACGTCCAGAGATCCCTTCCAACCTCAACCATTCTGTGAAACCTTTAAGCCTCAAATAGCTGTGTTTGCAAAGGAAGCCATTCTGTTTTCACTACTGTCGTCAGCTGTCTGGAAGCACAACTTGTTTTCTTTCACTGTAAATGCACCTTGCTTATTTGAAAGGCATGGAGACAGAATCTAGCTCTTTGTATTCCTAAAGCAAGGCCTGGCATCAAATGCATTAGGAGGAGGAAGGTCCCTGGTTTTCATATGAAAGTACTTGCAGAAAACATTCAAGGCCAAATCATGATGTTATTTTCATCTGTGTCCCTGCACATGTAATTATTTGTGTTGCTCCACCCAGACAGCTCTCGCTGATGCCTTCAAGTAAAGTGCCCTGTGTTCAAAATAGAAACTTCAGTGGTGCAGAGAAGGAATCTGTGGTCTGAACCAGAGAAGACTATTCTTATTGACGAACCTTACTTCAGTTCATGGAAAAAGTGCAGAAGATCAGATTAATTAAAACTAATAAAAGCAGGCAGGAAACTAGGGAACACATCTCCTCTCAGTTGCCCTTGGAACAATTTAGCCCAGACATGGGATTTGGAAATTCCTGGTTGGGTTAGGGGGCTGGTAATGCACACCCAAGCTCTCAGGAATGGGTAGTAAGATCGTGGTGGCACTTTGTTATCTTTGTGAAACTCCTTTCCTCACCAGCGCCATCCCCTTGAGGGCAATGGTAACTCCTGTCCTTTCCTTCTCCTTCTCCTCCTGCATAGAAGGAAATTGATGATACCTGTTCATCAGGCCTATGCTGTGCTTTTCCATAATTTGTGACCTGTGTTTTCATGGAAGTGTTTGTTTTGGGGCTGCTTTCAAGGTGCTTGAATATCCCAAACACTCCATTGATAATTGCATTTGGTGGTTAAATTCTTCAAGTAAAGGCAGCTGGTTTCTCAGTTCAGGATGGGGTGATAAACAGCCATGTTCACTCCACCTAATGCTGATTTATACAGGATTTGTTATTTTATGAGTTCAACACTGCAGTACTCGAAAGTAGAAGTTGTCTCTTGCATACACTGGAGATGGGGGGGTGGGAAAAAACCCAAAAGAAAGGAGAGAAAGGCACATTTTGGGAAGCAGAGGGGGAGGAATTTATTCTAATCCCTCTGAAATTATTTTCTTGCTGAAAATTGTTAGATCTGGATGGACTAAGCCAACTGAGTTACCAAGACAACCTATCCCATTGTGAAGATGACCATGTATCTGTTGATTCAAGAACAACAATTGAGAGTAGGGGCGCTGGGCAGCATAAGGGGCCTAGGATGGAGTCCAGCATTGCCAATGGCGTGAGCTGGCAAGCCACGGAAGGACGTTTGGAAATGAAGACAGCATTTACCAACCAGGGATTTGAAGTAAATGATGCTACTGACAGCTCATCGGCTTGGAGCCCTGAGGTATGGTGAATTGTCATTTATTACACATGGTGTAAGCTTTTGAAGGGTACTGGGGGCCAAAAAATGTTAGGGGAGAAATTAAGTGAAAAATCGATCAGCACGGCACAAGACAACGGTACTCCTGTGCGCATGAACATACACCCCTCTCACTGTGTTTCCCCTTGTTCTTGTATTTTACCCCTTGCTTACAAAGACTTGCTCAGAGAAGCTGTTTTACGGCTTGATTTCTGACTGCAATCTTTGAACTGAAGTTGGAGCCATTAGCTGCCTGACAGCATTTACTATCATTTAGCAATGGCCCAGGGCTTTGTTACTGGCAGTACGTGGAGGGTGTGTGTCTAGGGACGTGATGTGTGGTCACTGGGGCAGATTTGTGCCTCTTTTTCTGGGTGGTTTATGTGGCTTAGACAATAGGAAGCATCTGGAAAGCTGGAGGCAACTGATGGGGGTGGCCCGTGACTTGGCCATTGCTCTGGTTCCCTTTGGTACCAGACATCCTTCCAGGAAAGGAAAAAGCCTGAGAGCTCCTCTGCTTTGCCTTAGTTCTGAAGCCTCAAGAAAACATTACAGATTTTAAGGCATTGTAAATACCTGATGACTTAGCATCCCCCTTTCTTTTATAATCTTTCTGAGTGATGTTTTGGTTTTCATTATTATTTTACCACAAGATTAAATTTCTGAAAAAGAAATCAGCCTGCATCAGACATATTAAAAGAAGAGCACAAAGGTCACATCATCTGCCTGAGTTAAAAGAGACTGTTTTTCAGCCGTGGAAATTAATACCTCCCTCACACTCTGAGCAACAAGGCTTTGAGGGAAAGGTTCCTTTCCTCAGAGCATGCTTCCTGCAGCCAGTTAAAGAGATGGAAAGCAGCTCCTCAGTGCATATGTTCCAGCCCTAAGGGGTGCCTTGAGCAGCATTTTGGTTTGCTGCACAAACCAGTCCCACAAAATACTACACAACACATGGGAACTCTGCAGGGCAGCAGCCCTGCCCTCTCTTTGCTGCGTGCCTCTGACATGCACTGTTTGTCTGCCCATCTGAGGCTCATTTCTCCTTTTCCACATTTGGATGTACATTGCCATGGTTTACATGTGCTGCAATGTCTCCAGTGCCCTCTTATATTTCTTTGGAATACATACCTTGTTTTTCTCCTGGTATCTACATTTGAAAAATGCAAAGAATGGTTATAGCATCAGGGGGCAGATATGCCTAAGTCCCAGTTTATTTACTACAAGCAGCTTCTCATCCAAAGGTATTGTGTGGATTAATGAAAGGCTTTTTATTGCAGGAACTAAATGTTCTGACATGCCAGAAATGTCCAAGCGCTATTATGCTCCACTCAAAGGACCTCTCTTTAGAGACAAAAATGCTAATTTTATGTCCCTGCAGTGGAACCACAAGTACCATTTCAAGCCTTGTCCATAATTAGCTGCTCTTTCAGGTTTCTCTGGCAGAAATAGAGTTGTTTTACCTAGCGAAGTAGATATTGGCTATCCTGAACAACCGGGTTAGACATACAGTGTCAATCAGTATACTTGGCTTGACATCTCAAAAACCGTGCTGGGAAGAGGGAAAGAAATTCAAATGAAGTATCTGAAACCCACAGTTTCCTTGGATTCCAGTTTAAGTGTCTGTATAATCAATATGTTCACAAACAGTTTATAACCCCAGCTAAGCTCCATAAGCCAAGGGGAATTCTGAGAATGACTTCCACAGCAGGAAGATTGAGCATCTGTAAGCTTTATGTGCTGAAAACCTGTACGGGGCAAGTCCCAGATAGCACAGTGCTCTTTGAAAGGCCCAGCCCATGAGGTCTCTAAAGTGTGGTTGCCCATGGAAAGGTCACTCCCACAGAGGCTGGCATTTCTCTTTCCCTTTCTGCCTCCAGTTCCTGCAGTTTTCCTTGCAGTGGATGTGGCCACAGCTATAGTAGCATAATTTGAGGTTTCCTGAAATCCAGATCCTTTCTAGCTGTTCTGTCAAAAACCAGACAGCTGACCTTCAGTCAGCCCTACATGCTGCCAGAAGATGAGATACTCAGCCCTGTTGGGGCAGGAGAGTGCCTCTTGGATCTTTGCACCTGTGGGTTTATGATGACGCATGGGAGTTCACATTCTCCAGCATGTAGTTGAAAGCACAGTTATGCCACAAGCACAAGTGTCTCCACACTTTAGCAGCAGCTCTCAAATGTGCATTGATTCCATCTCCTCAGTAGCAAACGAACAGATGAAAGTGGGGAGGGATGAACGTGTGGAGGGAAACATGAATCAAGCACAATCCCATTACGTTTCCTTCTTAAATATTATTTCATCAACCCAGACAGAAATAACTTGAGAGCTACACAGTACCACTTATATTTGCATAACATCATGTTCTCTCTAGACAACCTGGCCTGCCTTGAATTTTTGTCTTTGCAGCCTGCTGTTCATACAGAAGGGCATTTTTATGGGCAACCAAGTCATTTCACGTGCTGCCCAACGGTGATTTTTCTCTTTGACATTCCTTCTGCCAGACGCGTGACAGCAGGTCTCCGTCACTAATGTGCACACATGGACTTTTGTATTCACGTGCACGAATCCTTTGAACCCCTATGAAAACATGAAAAGCGGAGCTTTGCACATCACAGCAGGTGAATCTGAGCACTTGAAAAGTAGATGGACAAGAAGTAGGTATAGATTTTGAGGTTTGTCCAAGGTCTTGTTTGAGAGACACGCCACCCTAGACGCTTCTGAAGGGAATTACATCAGAAGTCCTATGGCCCATCCTCTGTACTCTAAACAATAAGATTCCCGTGTTGAAAAGAAGTGTTACTTGAAACGCGAAAGAAGATAAATGTTTGAGGAGGAGGGTGATTCAGACTGCTAGTGACAGGCCTTAATTCACCTTCTGGCTATTAACTGAAAATCTTTCCCTAATACAGTGTATACTCATGTTTAAATACAAATCATCGATCACTATAGCAACCCCTTTATCACATGAAGCACATTCTTGCTCTAAGATAAAAAAGCACTTTTGAATAGAAACGCACACACCCACTCATCAAAAGGTAAGGTGAGCATCCATGTTTTTTGTCTTGTTTTGTCAAGATTATTTTTGTTTTAAAGGCAGGTAAAAGATTCTGTGTGAATTGGTCTGCACATATTTTGATTGTTTATTTTGAATTTTTATTCTGAATGTATTAGTATCCAGACTGAACAGAAGGAACAGATGCTTCTCCTGGGAGATTTAAAAAGGGAATAAAGAATCAATATGTATTTAATCAGGCTGTTTTTCTCAATTATCATTGCTTTAGCTGTAGGAAAAGTATTGAATTATAGGGTAGCATCTAGAAATGGAATTTTCATTCTGCAGGAAATTCTCACATCAAATTGAACACAGTGCTTAATTTTTTAAATTTCCAACAGAACACAATATCCCAAAAGTCAGCAGGTTTGACTGAATTGTTTCATTTTGGTAATGTAAAAAAATCAATTTTGAAGAAATATCAGTGTATGTTCAAAGTAATAGGTTAAGGTTTTTTTACTCAAATTAAACAAAAAAGTTTTATTAATGCCTCAAAATTGACATGAATGAAATTTTTAAAAACCATCTGTCTAGTTTTTCCCTATGTAGAATGTTAGCATATTAACAGTCTCCTGTAAAGTGCTTAAATATTGATGAAACCTTTTGTTGGAAATGTTTCAACAAGTGCTGTTGCTTACTAGATTGTATGTAGAGTATTATGCAAAATCAGGTAATTAACTAGCACTGGCTTCTCAAGAAACAGTGGGATCCTTATTCTGCAGAGCAGCTGCCTACACTTGCAGGCACAAGTGAGGAATGCTCAAAAAATTTCTTTTAAAATAGAGTTGGGATCACAGAGGCAGTTGAACTCCAATGGAGGTTTTACTTCTTCCTTCTCTTTGCAGGAGCATGATGGAGTGAACAGCGTAGCAGCTCATCATGGTGCTCATGTGCCCATCTGTAAATGTGGTGACCTAGATGTCATCTTCAACTATAAAGCCTCAAGTCAAAAGCTAGTAGTTACTATCTTGGAGGCCAGGGATATCCCAGACAAAGACCGCAGTGGTGTGAACACTTGGCAGGTACACACAGTCCTGATGCCTAGCAAGAAACAGAGGGGTAAGACAAGCGTTCAGCGAGGACCCATCCCCATGTTCAAGGATAAAATTACCTTCAGTAAGCTGGAGCCAGAGGAGTTAAGCAGCCACGCCATTCGTTTCCGCCTCTATGCGGTGCACAAGATGATTGGAGAGAAGATGATGGGAGAGCAGCTATTCTACCTGAGCAACATCAGCCAGGAAGGGGAAGTGAAGATGACGTTGGTCTTGGAGCCAAGGAGTAATCTGAGCGTAAGTTTGATGAAAGAAATACGGAGTCCATAAAATGGTTCATCTGGTGAATGGGGACCAGCTGTGCCTGATATGTTTCATTCAGAGCTGTTAGGATGCAACTGGTGGATCTGTCCTACTGTCAATTAAAAAGTTATCAGTAAGGGAAGCACAGGGCATGTCTTCCCTACACAAAGCTGTACCTTATTAACAACGGCTCAGCTAGCAAGTTTACACAAACATGTAGATCTACATCTACACAAGTCAGCAAATGCTGTGCTACGAAGAAATAGTAGGTTGGTCCAGGAACCACCAGAGCTATTTACATCTTAATTTCAACCAAAACAGTAGTTCTTGTGCACCATTATGTTGGTGGACCTGTACTACTGCCAGTGCCAGAGCTACCTTATTTGGCACTAACTACTAGCTTGTGGATCTCTGCACTGTGCAGTTTCCATGTTACCAGAAATGCTTAGTAATGTTCATTTTCACGACAGATGGAAGTGGAGAGGTGGGTCATGTGAGGAGGAACTGGCTGTGCTACTTCATAGTCTTCCATGCACATCGCAGTTGTATCCAGCTCTGGTTATGCCAATCAATTTGGGTAGATGAGCTCTGTTGTGATTCATTGGCTGCAAAAAGCTCAGTGAGAGGTTGTGCACATGAAATGAGTAAAACATCTCTGGGTAAAGAGGGGGTAGAGAGAACGTTATGGTAGCAAGGAGAGAAAGGAAGAAAATACACAGTACATGACCAAAAAAACCCAAACTATAAAATGCATTCCATCCAAAAGTCATTGTCAAGGAGATTTACTGTGCAGTTGATGTAGTAGGATGTATGCTTGTCTCGGAGACTTTGATTTACATGACTGACAACACATTATGCAGAGTTCCTCATCTTTAATGAGAAAGTTCAGAGATGTGTTTTTGTAAAAGTGGTGCTCTGATTCTTCTGGTGCCCCATAATAAATCATTCTTAGTCATTGTCATTTCTTAAGAGAGATCTTACTAAACAAGGCTACAAGGTATAAATTAAGGGAGGGTGGTGGTGAATGTCCTGATGAGACTTTCAGTGCTCTTTCCCTGCAGAGTGCAGACTCTCAGCTTAGTCTGTCAGCAATCTCTCACAGTGATAGCGCTTCTTCAACACAGTCCCTGTCGCATGGAGGGGTGCCAGAGCTGCTCGTAGGATTGTCGTACAATGCCACTACGGGGCGGCTGTCAGTGGAGATGATCAAAGGCAGCCATTTCCGAAACCTCGCAATTAATAGGCCACCTGGTAAGTACTTCCACTGCTATTAAATAACACCGTTGAATCAAAATTTGCTTTTTATTTTCTTCCTCGAGATATTCAATTATGTCATTTCTGAGCTGGGTTTCATTGCAGAGTATCTGATTGAAAATTAAAAGCGTTATTTCAAATACATGTGCTGGTAAATTTTACAATGTAATTGGAAGCAATCATATGAAGGCACAGCTAACGGGACAGTAATACCTGAATGTCTCTTTTATTGCGTATACCTTTACAACATCTGATTATGGCAAAAGTGCTATTATACCCAAAGCACAGAGTAATTCTCAGCAGATCCATAAAAAGAAAGAAGTGCTTTTCAAGCAATTATATGTTACCATGTGATCTACAGAGGCCCTGCCTAGTGCCATTAAGTGTTTCCCAGGGCTATGCTTTGTTTAGTCCCCTTACTGTGCTGCTGAGCGCTAGGTGACCTGGTGCTTTAGGCCCTTTGAGGATCCTGCTGCTGTGAATTCTCTACTGCCGCACAAAAAAAATCTTCTGCAGAAAGAAGATTTGAAAGTTGTTCTTCTGGGTCGCAACAGTTGAGTTCCCTTCCTCCAATACCTAAAGGAAAAAATGGAAATTGCCTTACAGTAGGTTTAGTTAGTCCCTGAGCTGTAGTTAGTCCTTGAGATGGATAGTGGATGGACGGTGCTAATGCCCACAATATAGATGGGGTCATGCAGCCGTAGTGCAAGGTATTATCTGCTCTCCTGCTGGTGTGTCACATTCAGGGCTTGAATGGCAGTGCTGTATTCATCTCGTATTGTCCTTTTGCTTCCTGTCTGAAACCAGCAGCTAATGGCAATGTGAAATAACATTTTTTTATTTGTTGCTGTGTTTGCTTTTTGTGATGTGGTTGCCTGCCTGTCAAAGGTAATAACCTTTGACAATTCTTTGCATTCACTGGATTTGACATAGTATCTCTAGCTTGCAAAATGCTAAGATTGCTTTTGCAAGATGCTGTGCTCTTTGGCCCAGAGCTAGCAAAATATTTATGTAATACTTCAGTTTCCACTAAACTGTACTTTGGTGTATTACAGAAACAATCTCTGTCATTAGTCAGTCCCTCAGGAATTAAGGGCAAGTCTGTACAACAGTAAAACACATGACACCAGTCTGTGTAGCCATAGCTAGTCTTTTATTAGCTGTGGGAACACAGGTCTCCATGTGAGTTACTTAGAGATGTTTTCTTGTTTGCAAGTACATGTTTTATTAAAAAGTTTCAAGTTGAAACCTTTTTAGTAATTTAAAACAAAGGTAGACTAAGACAAGGGTCTTACCACGTGCTCTAGCAAGCAAGCTGTGTTTATATAAAGCATTCAACAGTGTCTCCCATAGCTCCTCATATACAAGCTAAGGAAGTGTAGGGTGGATGAGTGGACAGTGAGGTGGACAGAGAACTGGCTCAACAACACAACTCAGAGCGGTGTGATCAATGGAGCAGAGTCTGGCTGGAGGTCTGTCACTAGTGGTGTTCCCCAGGGGTCTGTGCTGGGTCCAGTCCTGTTCAACATAGTCATCAATGACTTGGATGATTGGATGGAGTGTAACCTCAGCAAGTTCGCTGATGACACCAAGCTGGGAGGAGTGGCTGATACGCCAGGAGGCTGTGCTGCCATCCAGCGAGACCTGGACAGGCTGGAGAGCTGGGCTGAGGGGAACCTCGTGAAATTCAACAAGAGTAAGTGCAAAGTCCTGCACCTGGGGAGGAACAACCCCAGGCACCAGTACAGTACAGGCTGGGGGCTGAACTACTGGGAAAGCAGCTCTGTGGGAAGGACCCGGGAGTGCTGGTGGACAGGAAGGTGACCCTGAGCCAGTGATGTGCCCTTGTGGCCAAGAAGGCCAAGAGTATCCTGGGCTGCATTAAAAGGAGAGTGGCCAGCAGGGTGAGGGAGGTTATCCTCCCCCTCTACTCTGGCCTAGTGAGGCCACATTTGGAGTGCCGTGTCCCATTCTGAGCCCCCCAGTTTAAGAAGGATGTGGAACTGCTTGAGCAAGTCCAGCGGAGAGTTACCAAGATGATCAGGGGACTGGAGCATCTCCCTTATGAGGAAAGGCTGAGAGACCTGGGTTTGTTCAGCCTGGAGAAGGGAAGACTGAGGGGGGATCTTATCAATGCTTACAAATATCTGAAGGGTGAGTGTCAAGAGGATGGGGCCAGACTGTTTTCAGAGATGCCCAATGACAGGCCAAGGGGCAAAGGGCACAAGCTGGAACACAGCAAGTTCCACCTGAATATGAGGAAAAACCCCTTCCCTGTGCGGGTGCCAGAGCAGTGTCACAGGCTGCCCAGGGAGGCTGTGGAGTCCCTTCCCTGGAGACGTTGAAACCCCGCCTGGACGCAGCGGTCCTGTGCCCCCTGCTCTGGGTGTGCCTGCTCACGCAGGGGGTTGGACAAGATGATCTCCAGAGGTCCCTTCCAACCCCCACCGTTCTGTGGTTCTGTGATATATGCTGCAGTGTAAATACATCCTGAAGTTTTATTCTCAGAAATCAAATTAAAATAGTCCCAATATAGGTCCAAGTTCATTTGCTGCAGTTTTTTTCTGGCATGTTTTGATGTATGGTGTTGGAGTTTTGTCTCTTAGCTGCCTGAAGATGAGGATTATGCAGCACTTCTGTTCTTAAATCAGGCCCTGTACAAGTTGTCTTGTGTCTGGCTGGATCGGGCACCCATAATGCCCCACTCTTTTCCAATAAATGAAACTTCTTTACTGAAGAGAACTCAAATAATTGCCTTCCAGCTTACTACCTGCAATATCATGAACAAATTACTGATGTTTTGTGGTATTCTTCTAAGGAATGTCTTTCTGGGTGCATGTTGTATAGCTCCGTCTGTTGCAGTAAGCTGAGTAACCCTGTTACTCATTGTTTGTGAGTGCTGGGAGTTGTGTCTGTCCTGGGCCTCTTGCGGGATGGGGTTTGGCAGAATAGCCGTGTGTGCAGAGGCTAACTTTCAGCATGGAAAAGTTTAGCTGCCTTGATTAGACATCCCATTCTGCTTTTTAGCTGGTGGGCGCACGGGAGTGCAGTAGCTTGGTTGGCAGCATCTTTAAACCTGAGAATCATTTTGTGTTTGTTGATGATATGAGAACAGGAGCAAGATAGGAGAAAAAAAGGCATTCCTTGAGGGAGCTTTCATTTTAAATTCTGGCTGAATTTTCCATTTCTGTGTTTGTAGGGCTTCAGATAAACCTAGTTAAATCTGCTTGGTAAGCTAGCCAAAGTCTCCTGTCAACCACCTAAACTAATAGTCCTGACGTTTCATAACAGTTCTTCCATCTTTGCTGTTACGGCTATCTTGAGTTGTTGCTTTGCGTCCTTTCTGTATCCAGGTCAACTTTAGCATTGTCAGACCAGTACCTCTCAGTGTTAGATCAGTTCTTAGGGGCAACAGGGAAATTCATAAATTATTACAGGTGAATTCCAAACCTATCACAATCCGCCTCTTTTATTCCTACTCATATTGTTTCTTCTACATTCTGCATTGTTCTTCTGTGCCAGTAAATTTCCCAGTAGTGTGGTGAGAAAAGGAAAACCCAGTGAAGCAGAAATTGAAAGAAGTTAAAAGGAGGAAGAAAACCAGCACTTGTTTCGGATGCTGGAGTAGCAATTCACTGATAACTCCTGCAGGCACTGCGGAGGAGTGCTGTGAGGGCCGATCGTTACTGTCTGAAACACGCTGGTGGCTGAATGAGATGCTTGATAAGCCCTTCACGAGGTGAAAGCTAAAACTGCTACCTCCCTTTCTGGAGGCTGAGCAAATAGCCCTTGTGTTTTCTCAAATACGTCCTGGCTGTGGTTCTGTTGTTTGAGGCTCAGAGGGAGTGATTTATTTCTTTAAAGTGTCATGGGGATTTCAAACATAATAGTGCTTTGGGACACTTAAATACCAAACCCAAACTGCTATTCAGGGCAACCGTTTATGGGAAGACTGAGAGAAGTCTATGGTAGAATCCATCACTGTTCCCAGCCCTGCGTGCACAGAGCCTATACAGTATCCATATGTGGTCCTGTCGCAGGCTTTAGTATTGGCTGCTGATGATAGCTGCAGCTATAGCAAATGACAGGAGAGTCTTGCAGACAGCAAATTCTCCAGCTGTGCTTTCTGCCCACCTTAACCCTCTTCTCTGCCACCTGGGGTCCTGCACAGGTGAGCTCAGCATCTCCTGCAGCGTGCGTGCTCCCTCCTCAGCGTCCTTGCACAGAGATTTTGCTGTGTACAGAAGAAGGAACTAGACTGGGGCATTGGTGATTTTTAGATGTTACAGACTGCAGAGGCTAAAGCAGATGGTTTTTTGGAGAAGGAAAGGAAGATTGTGCATGTCTCAATTTTTCCTGGGCACGTCTTGTGCTTCACTTAAACCTTTAAATGGGATGCAGAGTGTTAAACTGAGTCAGCTAAATATCAGAGTCATGGGTGCTTACATGGGTAATAACTCGATTAGGAAACAGCTGGACAGCTTACAGACTTAAATATTGCAACAGTGTCTTCTCTTCAGGTCACATGTGTGGGATTTAAGGGTAGTTTGGTCAAGGATGTGTCCAGGTATTGTTCAGGGGAACATGCTGAGTTATAGGCCTGAGTCTACAGTCCCTGATCACACAAATAGATCCATTATCACTCAGGGCACTTAAGAGCACTCAAGAGTATGGCTGCAGCATTGGACTGTAAATTATCAGTGTGTGCCAAAATGCCTAATGCAGAACAACATCTATGGGTTTGTCAGATGTGGACACCCTCGGTGTTTTAGTGCTAATGTTTTAGTGCTTTGGTTTGTGTGGAATGTGGAAGCCTCATTCTCTTTGGTTTTTGTAAAAATCATTAACCTATGCTGGCATTTTGTAGGGGTTCATGTTTTGGTCTGTGGTATTGTATCTTCTTAGAACAAAACCCGGTGTGTTCGTCTAAAGGACGTTTACTATTGAAAAAAGTAACAAGAGAAGCCTACACCACTGGCAGACATGCCTTTACATGTCTTTACATACTATGTGCGTGGTAGTAGTACCTTGGGATTGTAGTAGTGGACCAGGGATCGTTTGCACTTGTCTGTGTATAAACACACAACAGAGAGATGGTCTCTGCCCACATGATGTTTAACCTTCATGAGCTGCTCTGCTGGGTGCAGCTCTCTCTCCTCTAATCCAGGCTTTGTTCTTCCCCCTTCTGCGTTTCTTTTGGGGTAATGCCTGTGTGTAATGCAATTTGAGAAGGACTATTGTAAAGATATTCCCTCGCCTAAAAAAAGGTCCTCCAAACTTTTCAGCAGCTGCAGAATTAAGCACACATTATAATTACATCCGTACATGATCATTATTATACCAGCAGCATATTAACCCCTTCAAACAAATACAATAGCATTAATGCTGGAAAAGACAAGAGGGAGAGAACAAGCGATCAGATTTCTATTGGGAAAAGGAGAAATTCTTTAAGTAAATACTTTTCTGAAAACAAATAGCTACCTGAGCCGTAGATAACAATGCCAAGGAGTATGGAAGATGCTCCCATAGTAAAATTAGGATCTTTACACAGTATTTGTTGCTCTGATATCAGAGTTCTTGAAAGGCATTAGTGGTTTTTACTTTATCAACTTGTTTGTGAGGGAGGGAAAGTTATTATGCCTGTTTCATTCCTGGAGAACTAAGGCACAGGTTAATTTCTTTAATTGCTTTCATTCAGACCAGGAAGCTGAATAAAAAATATTTCATTTTAACCTGCATACCTAGCACTGAACAGAGAGCTTACTTGACCTCCTAAAGCTTTTTAAGTCATGCTCCCATCTCATCAGTAATAAAAGGGGGGTCTGTACCATGTCAAGCTGGGGCAGGCTCAGTCTGGAGAGCTTTGTTAACAGAGCAGTAGAGGTGCTGGGCCACTACTCACTGCTGAGTACGTGCCAGTCAGTCATAGTAAGCTTGTACAAGATCACCTCCTGCGTCTTTTCAATACCCATCCTTGAATATGGCTTGAATAAATGTAACAATAAGATCAGCTGAGAAAGGTAAGAGTAGCAAAGATGAGGCCGGCTGCAAGGAGCCCTAGAAGGAGGTCTAGTGATGAGCATCTGGGCAGTGAGGTGGAAGATGAAGTGTGGATGAATGTAAGGTATTGCATGGGGGCAGGGATGGAATTCAAACCTAATCTGGATGGACTCAGAGCCTCTTGGGAGTGAAATACTAGGCTTATAGTCAATAGCTCGAGGAAAATGTCCACTCAGGGATCAGCAGCAGTAATGAAGTAGTACATCAAAGGTAAGGAATATACAGGGGAAAAAATGAAAAATTGGTATTTGTAAATACACAGTCAGCAGTCTAACGAATATCATGTACAGTTTTGGCTCCCTCCGTTCAAATAGAATACGGCAGAACTGGAAAGAAGCGAGGAGTGACAATCAAGAGCATGGGAACAGCTTCCAGTGAGCTGCAGCTGAATAGACTGCACCTCCTATGATGCCACAACAGGGGCAGACGGGGGAAGATTTCACAGAGGTCTATGAAATCATAAGTGTCGTTGTGAAAGTGAGTCGGCAATGGTTATTCGTTGTCTCTCCTGATACAAAACCAAAGGATCATAAAGTGAATTGAGGAGGTCCTGAAGAGGAGACAGCTCTTCACTTATGCTATTGAGCTCCTTACTGCAGAACATTGTGAATGCTAAAAGTCTACTTGAGTTTGGTACAGCACAGGACAAGTTCATGAAGAAAAATCCACTGAGGACCATTAAATACGAAGACACTGTCTCTGACTGAGGAAGTTCTTGAGTCACAAATCACTGGTGACTGGGAGAGTATTTGGGAGACAATCAGCATATGCCATATTTGCCATATTTGCCATATTTTTAAAGAATTACTAAGGCATGTGGCATTGGGTACTGTTGGGTGGATGGACTGGCTTGGTACAGCTCTTCCCACCATGTGTGTGACCTGGGACTGATTAGGCTTAGAAAAGTGAGTCACAAAATTATGGACTTTTAAGGAGCAATTGTGAGATTTATGTGGGAGGTGTTCCGTGATAAATAGACATCCAGTGATAACTTGCAGTTATTCAATAATTTTTTCAATACTTTTATATTTCCAAAAGGTCTATAAAAAGTATAATCCATGTTACACTTGCTGCATATAAAATGAAGATATCTCTGAATCAAAGGAGTGCATTTGAAGTGGAATGTATGGTGATGCCTCTCCCACTCCCATAGCTGTGAACAAGAAAAAAAATCGTCCCCATCCACCCCCTCCCCAAAACAAGGAGAAGAAAAAGCCATTGCTTCCAGGGGAGAACTCTCCTAATTCCAAATTTCAGCTGGAGCTGAATCGTTAGTGCAAATCTGCAGTGACTCTACAGAGCAGTGTTTGCAGGAGATCTGATCACAGGCTGTATAATAAAGCCATACCTGTGGGCACCACTGCTGGAGGTGAGAAAAGCTAGGCTTAAGCATCCTTACATCATGCTGCTACCATTGCCGTTGCTGAGAAGCTGTGCATTCATGCTTTCTGATATGCTCTCAGTTAAAGTTCCCACCCCCTCTCTGAGGCAGCAGCGATGCATAAAGCCCACTGTATGTTGTGGGAAGTGTTGAAATACCCGTATTAGGGGAGAGTAACCTTGTATATCTGAAGAGGTGTCTGTGTTATGCTTTCCTGAGTAAGCCTGGATTAAAGCTGCACCTCCTCAGGGTGGAGAGTGCAGGGAGGTGGGTAAGCTGGCTCCACAGCCCAACACCTGTCCCAGGTGAAGGCTGGCACTGTAAAATGGAGTGGATATTGGGCATTGTGGCAGCAGAGGAAGATCAGCAGGGAACTGAGCTTGGAGGGTCTCTGGAAGCAACCTCCTTTCCTGAGAGACCAGGGCATTGCTTCCAGGGAGCCCTTGTCTCCCGGCCCTCTGCAACCCCTCTCCTTGCATGGAACAAGTCACTGATGCTGGCAACTCCCTCCCCTCAGGCCAAAGAGTGCTTGCAGGGGGCAGTGCACTCCTTTCTGCTGCATTTTAAATTAAAAGCACTGCTGGTCTATTCTCCGGTGACTCACACATCACGAAGGTTGCCAGATCCTAGCCTCTCCCTTGCATGAGAGCTGCTAGCCAAAGGAGAGGGGACCTGAGCAACAGAGACTGGGTGGAATAGGAGAAGGAAAGTTGGCTCCTCAGCGAGGTAGTAGGCAGCTCTTAGATCTTGTATGGTATATAGAGTAGACCACAAGCTGCCTCTGCCCTAATCCAGACTTTCACAATGTGGGTTTGAGAACAAAAGCTTGGGTCTAATTTTGCTCCCTGCTGTTCCTCCCAACCCAGCTGCAGTGAGCCAGGGTCACAGGGTATCTGCCCCACTGCTGGTTTAATGGGGAGGTAAAGCCATGCGCTAATGGAGCAATGGTCTTCTGCGTCTCAGAGATACTACCTTGAGCTGTGCTGAATAGAGTACCGCAGAGCTGAGCTCTGGGGCTGCTTTGCCATGCAATGCTGCCGTTCATTACATAGGCCAAGAGTGTGGACATGACAGCTGGGTGAAATTAAGCCCTAGGCCCAAGGCTTTATTTTGCTGAGGGTGTTGTTAATCTGGATTGCAGCATGCTGACATGGTTATACTGCTTTTGGAAATGAGCTAGCTTGCCTGGAGCACAGGTGGGGAAGTTCATACAGCACTGTGTTGTACGCTGCAGTCCACAGACCTGAGGGGTCAGGAGTCTTTGGTTGTTTATTTCCTTTCTAAATATAAATTCAAGCAGGGGGTTGGATGCTTTTGTACTGCAGTGTTTTTGTTCACGGGTCAGCTTTATTAATAATGGTAGAGCTTAGGGTAAATGAAAGCAGAATGCACACTATGGTCCCTGCTCCAAAAACAGGAATGTATAAATTATAGTTGATTATTCCCCTGAGTTGTCATTATCAGTTAGTTCCCTTAGAAGGATGATGACAGAAATGGGTCATTAGAAGAATCATGGATAAACTGATTGCCTTTGCAGATGAGCTCTCAAGAGGTGTTTTATGGTTGGGGCAGTGTTGATGGTGACAGAACTGTCTGCATGAGGAGAGGTTTGGCCAAATCCCTGGAGTAAGATTATGCAGCGCCAGCCCAAAATGTGTCTGGCTTCTTAAAGCATTCCTTGATTTAGTGCTTTTCACTGTGGTATTAAATGCAGAGGTGTTGATATTGTGTATATACGTGACCATTGTTCAGTCCACTCATGACAGAGATGAAAGATGAATTTAGAGTAAAAATCATCTCTAGCAAGAACTTCTATTCCAAAGCCTATATGGAAAGGAGAGCCTGGTGGATGCAGTGTTAAAATTGGTCTCAGCAAAATTAGACTTTGTTCCTGTTTCTTCACAGACTTCTGGGCAAGCTGTAGTCTCAGACACCCCCAGATATTAAGAGGTCTTGCTCTTCTTCATGTCGGTGAGATAGGTGCCTAAATAGAAGGTGAGCACTTAGGCATTTTAAAGAATGTAAACCTTAATCTCTCTTCTCCTTTTGTGCCTGACAGAAGTGGCATGAAAGTAAATACTCTGAAGAGTGTAAAGTGCTGAGATACCACAGTAATGAGGCCATTACTGAATCTGAGCATGTAGTTAGATGGAAAATGTTGCCTTCATAATGAATAGATGCTCACACACATACATTCCTCAGTAAATTTTCAAGTTCATCCTTGCTGTAGTTCCACTAATTTCACCGTGTATCCGGGGGTGGATTTTCTTTGGCAAAGCCAACCGAAGGGGAAAGCTTTCCATCTCAGAGGACGAGACTGGACCACAAGGAGAACTAGGAAGTGTTTCCTGATGGAACATCTAAAAAGAAGCTGCAAGGAGCACAATGCAGTAAGGGCAAACCAATCTTAAACAATCTTAAAATGTAGTTAGTGAAGCAGAATAACGGCCCAGCCTCATACGTACCAGCTCTGCAAAGCAAATTTCAGATGCTAAATATATTATCCACACCTACTCTTTTATTTCTGTTCAGGCAAGCTTGATTCTTTTAGCTGGTAAAATACACCCAGTGGAATAATTTTGAGAAGAATTAGTAGTCTGATTTAGTTGTCACTTGCACTGGTTTTGTGCCTGTGTTTACGTGGGGATGAATAGGGGTCCTAGTATTAGCTCTGCCCTGAGCGTAGTCTCAGTCCAGCCTGCACATTCTTGCCTAATCCAGATGATGCCTACAGAATCCCCACCAGCCTTGTACAGAATAATGTAACAGATCTGATGTGTATTAAAGAAAAAGCCTAATTTTTTGACATTGATCTCTGTTGGGTTTAAGTCATTGGTTGTGTGTGATGCTCGGCTTTCTTTAAAACCAGCTATATTACTGCTCAGTTGCAAAAGTTGAGGCCTGAGTCAGGGATTTGACATCCTAGAGTTTATGGCTGCAAGAAATTAATCCATTCATGGCCTGGAAAATTAACTAGGAGATCCTGAAACAGTATCCTATGAGGTGTTTTAGCTGTGTCACTTGCTTTAGTGTTAAAACCTAAATCATCTGTAATGGTAGCTTTGTCTACTAGATCGTTGCTGAATTATATCATCTGATGCTTTGATAGTATTGACTATAACTTGGTTGTCTCTGTAGGGGACTGCCTAAACCATGGTTTAGGTGTGATGTATCCCACCTGAGCTGCCAATAGTGGTGGCAGTCAGAAGGAAAGATGATAGCAAGGTTTACTGAGAGGAAAATCTGGACCTCAGCCCTCTCCCCATCTTCTCAGAAAACCATGTATAGGCATTGGTGGGTGACTTTTCCCTAAAGAAGTATGGGAAAATAAGCTAAAAAAGTATTTCATTTGCTGTTAGTTATGTTGCACATTGCCTAGCTCAGGTGGGATAGCAGTGAGGGTGTTTGTGGCAGTTCTTGGCTGCATACTGCTGCTCTGTTCAGCCCACCCCCTGCCCCAGCACACCCAGGGAAACCCTCCCAGGAGTTGCCAAGGGGTTCAGGGGCAGGACCTTTCCAGTGTTGCTTCATGTCCCAGCTCTGCCCTTGCTGACTGTTCCCACCCCTACAGTGATCCCAATCAAATGCCCTCACCTTCAGCAAAGCAGTTCTCAGAGGGTAGTGGGGAAAGCGATTTGGCACCAGGGACACGTCTAGAGAAAAACAGCCGTTGGGCCAGGAGCAAATAGAGAGGGTCTCACCACCATGAATTCCTGCGTCTCAGCACTCACCTCTCCTGCATGTCAGCAGAAATGAGCCCCTCCAGCTTTCTGCCTGTGAATGAGATTTGTTTGGAAAATATCTAGAAAACGTAAGCTTTCAATTTGAAAGAAAGGAAGTCTCAAATTCAAACAGGGAATTGTACTAATTAGCTGCTTGTTTGTATTTAAAAATCAGCCCGGCGGAGATTTTTCACTCTTTTGAAATCTCCTCCTCACAGAAAAAAGGGTGAATACATTAGAAAAACCCATACAACCCCTACTCCCCACTTATTTTTATTTCCAGGGAGTTCCCTGCAGCCTCAGACCAGCAACCAGGACTTCCACATGAGGAATGTTTCAGTGCATGTTATGGTTTGTCAGTGCAAAGCAAAGTGACATCTCTATGAGTATTGCAAGAGTTTGTCTGGTAGTTGTCTTGCATCGTTCCTCGTTGAGTTGAGCTAGAGGAGAGAGTCCTCTCTTGGGCTTTGTGTTTATGATCGGTCTGAAGTAGTCACGGGTTTCAGTCCCTGAGCACCACCAACACTGAATATTACTGTGGGAATTAGTCCACCTCTTGATAAAGCAGTTCTTTCCTTCCCAGATACAGTCAGGAAACTGTTTCATGTCAGAGCTCTGCTTTTTTGTCTAATGAGTAGGTCTTTGTTGGCAAGATCTACTTCAGTGTTACGCTGGGAGCCAAGCTGGCACCCCCAGCTAATTATTGGGCTGAACTTTCCCCACAGTAACTTGATAGCTGTACAGCTGTGCAGGCTCACAATTTGCTCCTTGATTGTCAGTCTCCTGACAGCTTTTTCAGTGGAACAGTTTGAGAGGAGTGGAGAGCCCTGCTTTGGAGACACAGAAGTGTTTTCACACCTGAAGTGTAATTTCACACCTTGTGTTGCTCAGTAGATAAGTGCGTAAAATAGCACATCAGACGGGAACAGAAGAGGATAGACATGCTGTAGACAAGAGATGGAGGCTTGTTATTTATTTCCTATCTTCAGCGCGCTCTGAAATAATACTCACTCGCAGAAACCCAGGCACGGATTACGAAGGGGTTAGGAGGGGACTTTTCTAGCCAAGTGATCTGTTACTGTCACATGCAGAGTGGGGTTAAAATTTACACTGAGCTGGGTCTGTGGAGCATTGGGACCACAGAGCTCATCCTGGGATCACAGTAATAGCAACCACATAACAGAGGTGAACTAATTAATACAGGAGGCAGCAAGACTTTTAGGGGTGGATTTACAGGAACACTGACTTGGATCATCCCCTCCCTGGATCTACTATGCATTTTTACTCCTTGTATTGAATTAAATAGTGAACAAAACTGACCTTGAATCCACCAGAAAAGTTAAGATAAGAATTTGGAACAGGCCTTGGTCTCATCATTTGAGATGAGATGAATCAAATCATTTCACTGTGTATGCAGGTTTCCTCTCCCTCTTTTTCAGGACCCTTTTTGTTTGCTCTCTCAAATAATAGGTCATAGAGGCATTCTTCCAAAGTAGAGTGGTGGAGAGGCAAGTGCAGGAAGCCCTGGTAAGACAGCCCCAACACGGCTTGGTTGTGAGGGAGAAGATGGGAAGGTGGTGACACACCATTTGATGTGGAGAACCCATAGAGATGCTCATAGTTTCAGTTAGTCTTAGGCAGGTTTGCTAGGCTTGGGAACCAGATTTCCTGCTCTCCCCATGAGAATAGGGCTGAAACACACATCAGTTTCCTTCCTTCTTCTCTCCAGCGGAATATGAGGAAATCCAAGAGATGCTTTCACCTGCTTCTCCTTGTTCCCTGGCTTTTACTATGAGAGCAGTCCAGCCCTCATCTGTTATTCACTGCAGGCAAAGCTGCTCTACTTGGAGCTTTTCGGGTGTTTTTTGACTGCCTGGGGCTTTTAATCTGCCACCCGTGCCAAACGTTATTTCCTCTTCTTTGTCCTAGACACCTATGGAAAGCTCTGCCTGCTCAACTCTGTGGGCCAGGAGATGTCTCGCTGCAAGACCTCCATCCGTCGAGGACAACCCAACCCCGTCTACAAGGAAACTTTCATCTTCCAGGTTGCCCTCTTCCAGCTCTCCGACGTCACTCTAATGATCTCCATATTCAACAGACGCAGCATGAAGCGCAAAGAGATGATCGGCTGGATTTCTATGGGTCAGAACAGCAGCGGAGAGGAAGAGCAGTGTCATTGGCAGGAAATGAAGGAATCGAAGGGGACACAGGTCTGCAGGTGGCACATGCTGCTGGAGTCCTAGTGGTTACCCGGGCAGCCTGTGGGTCCTGGGGCTATGGGCTGTCTCCCTTGTTCTCAATCAGCAGAAAACAGCTATCCCAATGCAAGCACCATGCTCTGACAGGTCACGTACACTTTAACCCGACCTTTCAGTGTCAGCAGTCATGGGTACAGAAGGTGACAAGGCCTGGGAAGCAAGTTTAGTTCTTGCATTTCCACGTTGTCCTGCATTTTCTATATCCAAATAATTAACACTAGGGAAAAGGAATGGGAAAACCTACAAAATCCTCTTGTGGGTCATTGTCTCGTTCATTTTGTCACAGGCTTAATCATCACAGACTGACTTCGATGCCATTTTCTTGTGGGAAAACTCTCTTCCCTCCCTCCCTTTATTTATATTAATGAAGTTTTGCAAATATTCTTGACACGCAGATCACTCACAGAAAGGCTAACCTGCATGCAGATCACAGTCTCTCCCTTTCATTTTCATGTTTCTAAGTTCTAGAAATAAGTATCTGATACCACTGTAGACTGGATTATATATTATTCAGGCAGCATGGAAAAGCACTCTTGAATTCTCTGTCAACTTTTAAGTGCCTCGACATTACTACTGTTCTTCTGTACTAACAATTAATATTAGGACTAAACATTACCAGTTTTTTTAGTTAGGCATCCTGTGCACTTGTTAGCCTGCATTGCCATAGGTTTACACGGGAGATAACTAGCATCAGTTTTATATTGCAATTAGACAATGCATGTTTAGATGCTTACTTGAAGTTCATGGCTTCTGTCATCACGAATACCAAAAAAGACCAGAACAAGCTGCACATCCACCTTTGTGCCTGAATCACTCTTTTCTGCACCATTGTTTTGCCTATGTGTTACTTTGTTTTTTAAAAGTGAGGTTCGTTCAGAAAAGCATTTCTGTGAGCATTACATGGGAAGGCTTTAGATGTGTCATTTCTCTGCAGTTCTGTTAAGCACAAATCAGTCTGCTGAGGGCTATTCTTCAAATATGCTACCCTATAATATCTCCTCAGGATCTGAAAAGGGACCATTTTGGCATGCTGAGCAGTAGAGGGTGCCAGATCATGTCACCTCATCTTCGGGGCGAGCTCTTTTGTGTGCAAGGGATAGGATCCAGGGGACCCCTATAGAGGGGCTGCTGGCTCTGCTGAACTAACACCAAAGAAGAGTATTAGGTTTCCTGCCTCTAACTGAAAACAATGCACGGAGCAGGCTTGCTGGATGAGGTGATGACACTTTTCTGTAGTTACTTTTCGGACTACATTGTCATTTTCCTTTTTAATCTTTTTTCCTGTCTCTGCGAGTTGAAGTCGTGGAGACGATGGATGGGGGGCACGTCTTAGTCTGCTACTTGACTACTGAAAGTTTGGCAGTTTTTAGCTGTTGTGATACTGTGTGCGACACAGCAGAGGATGTTAATCATCTAGAGTAGTGATGGTACGTAGGCAGTAGGGTGCTGAGATCTTCAAATACTGTCAGCTGCCCAGTCTCCTGTTCCCCACGCTCTCCAGGAGAGGACTGGCATTTCCCCATTCCTGCTGATGACAGCAAGACACGGGAAATATTTTGCTGAAAAGGTTTGTCTGTACTGAATCACTTCATGTTTTGTTTTTGTCATTTACTGAGACGTGGCACCAAATTCTGCCTCCTACTGCACCACAGTCATCTCCTTCCCTTCAACGGTGCTGTTGAAATCTAACTAGTGCAGATTGTGGCACTGGCTGTTTGACCAAAATTGAACCTCGGTGCTGGTTTGCATCACATCCAGACTAGCCAGACCCTGCGGGGCAGTGGTGTGAACACACAGGTTATCATTTGGTGTGATACGCACAGGTTTTGTCTGTCCTCGCGAGGCAGACAGAACAATCTGCATGTAGAAGAGCTTCTGGTACAGGTGACACCAATTATTCTACAGGCCGTGGTTTTATATATTCTTCTCACTTAACTGTCTGAGCATCATTTTTCTGCTGAGACTGGTGGGTTTCCTATGCAGGAGAGTTGTCCTCCACTGCCTAGATAAGCTGGCGTAATATCTGCTTTGCACTACGGGGGCTTTGTATCACAAAGCAGGATCTAACCCAAATACAGCTCAGCAAACAAATACATTTTTGTCTGTGCTGTTAATGCTGGTGTAGTGCCAATGCGAGAGAAAATGAGCATTTGAGTGGTAACCAGCAGAATAGAAATGCTTTTATATTATGTACTTTTCTTCTGGGAAAGAAGCAGAGGAAACAGCTCAATTCAAAAGGTGCATTTGCTGATTTTAGTTGTTTTCCAATCTCTGCATCTTTTTTCCTGAACTGCGTAAAATGTATATACAAGTGTTTACAAGTAATTTTGTTATCTGGGATGTGTACATATAATAAACTTTTTGAGATTCTCTTCATAACTTCTTGAACTGCAAAGTGTTGCTTATGCTTAAAGATTAGCTAAGGGAAAAGTATAAGTTGATAATATGTTTCAGCAGTGAACTGGAGATAACCCAGATTTATAATAGTGTGATTAAAAAAAATTCTTGGAAAAGATCATTTTACAAAGCAATGAAGTGAACTGGTTTTGGACTTTCATGGCGTTTTCACATCAAGGTCTTTTCTGAAGATACAGTCATTAAGGGAATTGAATTTTAATACATAATTTCAGTGTAGAGTATTGGGAGTCAGAGGAAAGCAAGTGAAAACAGCGTAGTTAGAGTAAATGAATATCTGAGCACGTTAAAACTTTTCTCTTAAATGGAAGCAGGTTGCTGCATCCTTGCATCAACATTTTGGCCTGATGTTTTACCAGGAAAATTTGGAGGGAAGGGAAAAAGGCTGAGGGAAGGGGACCACTGGGTTTTTGGAGCTGCTGCTAAACCTGTTGGCACATCTGTGCCTTGAGCAGTGCATTTGTGGGGCTCATTAAGTTCCTGCTGAAGCAATGGAGGAACTTAGGGATCTTGGGATGAACACAGTGCTGGGGGTGCTCATGCTTGCTAGCTGTATTTTGGAATTTGTGTTGCTTTTGTAATTTGTTTTTCTTTTTGGTGTTGACTGTCTGTGAAATGAAGGCTTTGCAGCAGCTCCCCCGTATTCCAGAGCTCCTGTAATTCTTCCCATTGACAGATTGAATTAGTCATTGCTAATATTGATACAGGCTGGTCTTGTGCTCATGGTCTTTCTTATGTAAATACCACTGCCCTTTCAGTCAATGCTTTAACTCCTTGTTTCTTTTGGAAGTGGCTGACAAGCCTAAATTTCTGGAAAGTTTTCTATTCCTTGGGAACCTTGACTCACACTTGGCTCTCAGTTGGTGGTGGTCAGTAGACTTGGGGTCCTGTGCTCTGCTGGCCTCCATCCATGGGGGTGCTGGTGCTGATGCCCAACCTCTGCTTCCATGGGGCTCCAGGAGGGGACAAGAGTCGTGGGACATTCAGCAAGTGGGAAGGCAACAGCTGACCTGGTTCTGGGAATGCTTGGGTGCTTGCAAGTCCTAATGCTCGGAGGTTTCCTAATGCACTCATGTTTTCTAAGATAATTCTGCCTATTTTGACACCACTGTCTGGAATCCCCGTGTAGCTTATTTGAATTTTCTTCTCTTGGGGGAAAAAAAAAGCCTGAAAACCCACAAAACCATTGTGTGGGAAGGAACTAACTGCACTGGCATAAGCCCAGAATATTGTGGGCAAGTGCTCTGGATACATCTCTGTATCTTGAACAGCGTAATTCAGCTAGCTGCAGTCTGTTCCTTCCTTGGTCTCTCTCCAGCCAGCACGCCCCTGTCCTGCTAGGCTTTGTGCCGTTATGTTATTTTTTGTTTTTAATGTGTATTGACAACAGAACAGAATGATCTCACCACGTTTATATTCCCTGTAATAATGCTGACTTTCAACTGATGCCCACAGAACTGAGTACCTCTTTTAGCCCACTGAGCTACAGCTATAGCTTACTGAAGTGCCCGTTTGTAAAGGCTTTATCTGGACGATTTGCTACTTTGTTTGATTTGTTTGGGTTTCCTTTTTACCGGTGTCTTTAATTACCTGGACCCTGCTGTGGCCTGCTCGCTCCCGTCGCCCTGGCTTGTCTGTGATTGCCTTCCAGTGTAACGTGGGGTGTGTAGCTCCTGGGGCACAGGGACAATACCTGGATATATTTTTAGTAGCTGCAGATCCAGAGAAGTTATTTGGTGCTTTACATAGTCGACTGATCTTCAGTCATGAATGTCTTTAGGTGTTTTTGGACGCACAGAACCAAAGGCTGCCAGCTGCTATTGATCATTTCTCCAGCATAAAGCCTGAGGTGGCAGCTTGGCAGAGGAGCAGGCATTTCCTCTGGTGGCAGTTCATTTTCTCCTTCAGTTGAGGCTGGCGATGACCTTGGAGCTAGTGTGCCTGCAGAGCTTTCTTTCCACTCCCATATTTATTGTCATCTTTAATCTGTATGATCACTGCACTTCATCTCTCTGCCTCTCAGCTCTCTTCTGCCCTTCAGCACAAAAGGTGGACAGAAGGACTGAGCAAAGAATATGGCCCTCCCTATCGTGTTATCCCCGGCGCAAGGGGAGCCGACTCCTGGAGGGGTCGTCTTAAGGTTACGATGCTCATTATCAGGACCTTGCCTCCACGATCTCTAGTCTGCTTGTGGAGTTCGAAGCTTGTTGGTTGGGCTGTGATACTTTAAAAATGACAAAGTAGTGACAGCGGTTCACGTCAATGTGGACCAAGTTAATGAGAGAGGAAACAACCTGTTCTCTGTTTTCTTCCTTTTTTTCATAAGCATTGTGCTCTGTAAAAGGACAACAGATCCTGAAGGAATTAGTATGCAGGAGCATCCGCTTTCCATTTAAAACGTACTAAGTGTGGTGTTCGTAACTATGGTTTGGGGGGGAAAAAAAGCAGCCAGGGTTTGTAGAAGAGCTCACACTTTGAATGAGGCAGGTTTTTCCCTTCAGCATGTGCTACCCAGGCAAATACATTCTCATACCCCAGGCAGTGATGCTGGCTCCCAGCTGATCTGCTTCTGTGATGAAAGCAGCCAGAAGCTGACAGATCCTAAAGCTTGGAAAGACATACAGGATAATTCAGCATAGCTGGTTTGGGTGTTTATTTGGAATCTGGTGCAGATTTAACAAGCTGTCGTGCGAGAAATGAAAACCCCAAGCAGTGGCCGGGAAGGAGGTGGGGAGGGAAGGCTCTTGGTGCGCTTCTGCTGCTGTAGAGCTGGGAGTTTGCTCACTCTGTGCTCCAGAAAGCAGCACAGCCGGGCTGCAGTGGCATCAAGCCTGAGCTGAAACCCAGTTTCTCTGCATGATTCCTTAGCTCCAGATCTGGTGAAGACATAAAGCTTTTTTGGTTTTGTTTTTTTTCTTTTCAGTGCAGAATGAGCTCGTGTCTTCCTGCAGCCTACGCTGTAGGCCTTAAGAAATGAATGTGTAAATATTTTGTCTCTCACAGCAGCCCAAGGTCATCTTTCTGGAACAGCAAACAGGCACAGAATCCAAAGAAGATCAGTCTGTCATGTGAGTAAGGTTAGCATCTGCACTTACAAAATGACAAAGGCTATTAATCCTCATGCTGTAATCCCCAAGCTGTTTGCCAGCTGGCAGCAGGAAGATGTTCCCGCTCAACCCACACAGCTCTCCATGTTTTTTCACCTTTATGAAGCAGATATAGGTCAATACTGTAGCCTGGATAAAGAACTTGGTAGATACCATTTATCTCTTCTAGCATTACATTCTCTCTCTTCTCCACACAAGCCACCTGTACAGACAAGGGTGGAAGAGGAGACCTGCGGGCTGGGCTTTCCCTGTGGTGCTCCCCCAAATTAGAAGGCTGAAGGTGAGATTTTTTCCCCCCCTCTCTGCTCCTGAGTTTCTCATGGGGGAATAAATTTTGAGATCTTGCTGCAGAGCTGAACAGCCCGAGCTGTCTCTAGACTCTGTCACTAGAGAGGTCCTTACACACAGAGCAAGGAAAACCCAGTGCTTGTATAAGGCACATACAAGCCCAGTGTTGAGACATTTTTAATCCTAATTTGGGAACCTGCATGGGATTTGGGTATTGCCTGTCACAGGGACATAAAACCCGAATCCTACAAGGTGCCACTGATGAAGGAAGTCTTTGCTGCTTGACAGCAATGCAGGTGGGCTCTGGTACTCTGTGGTCTTGCACAACAAAACACTGTACGTGCTGCATCCTGTGAGTGTTAGGCAGCTGAGGCTGGGAAAGGTTGAAGAAGAAACCTAAAAGCCAGATGGGAGCTATGAAGCTCCATTCAGACCTGTTAGTTGCTCATCTCTTTAGGAAATTGGAAACCAGATTGTTGGGTTTTCTTAACAAAAGTAGTTTAACAGAAATCGCATCTCCTGGGGCAGCTGCAGGTGCAAGGAAGTGAGGACATCACCTCCTGGCTCTTGAGTTTCCTCCTGACTGTAATGAGTGACCGTCAAACAGATACCAAATACTCTGGAGGTGTCTATCCCCTGATCTCATTGAGTAACGAGATGAAATGCTGATCTTGGCCATGGGCGAAGAATGAGAAGGATTCAGACAAAAGCTGAATTCTTTCCTGAGTCCCACGACCATTAATTAACCTTGACCTCCAGGGAAGGCATTTTATTGTGCCAAATACTTCCCTCTCCCTTAATTTCTCAGACTTAGGGGAACTTCACAATTTTTTCTCCTCATTAGCAGCTGGGAAAACTCATATAATTTTGCCAGCTTTCCTCATCCTTGTTGTGTCTCGTTAACACTTTCCAGGTGCTTTTCCGTCACACTGTCTCCATCATCGCATTTCCCATCCTCTCATTAATATCTGTAGAGATCTGCTCCAAGTCAGGTCCATGCCTGGTAGCAATATTTTATGTCCGTGGTGCTCAGGATAAAACCTGTCCTCTGATCTCTTGCTGTCACTATGTGGCATCTCAAGCACAAGTTTTCCAATTAAACCAGTATCACATCTCTCCCGTAGTCCTCTGCTGGCACTGCTGTGGTTTTTGTCTTGCTGGGCCATGTTCTCAGCTGTAACTTCATTGGCTTTTTCCCAGCAGAGAGTTTTGTTTGTCAAGATGAGTAAATGAAGTAATCATTTGGTAGACTTAGCATTTAAATATACTGTGTGGCATTTATACTGGTGTATATATTAAAATGTGTTTTGTGGTAGAGTGCCCCCAGGCATTTTGCATGAAGCACAGCTCAATGTATATTTGACTGTTTATTTAAATATACTGTATATAATAAGTTATTTTAAGTGTGTATTGGCTTCTTTCCCGACTGGAACGATATACCATTTCTGGCAGGTGCAGGTTTTGTTGACTCGCTGCTGCTCTCACGGCTGGACACTGGCGATGCAGCGGCTGAGGTGTGTGCATGCATCTCCTCTTCCCTCCGCACACCCCGTGACACGGTAGTCCTTCCCCTCCACTGGCTATGCAGGTGGACACCCATCGCTGCCGGAGTGTGTTGCCACAGGACAGCGTTGTAAGCCCTCTTACTGCATCTCCCTCCTGGTGTGTAGCAGAATAATCTCCCTGTAAGATTTTTTTTCTATCATTGCCGTGATATACTCAGCACAGACCATGGGCAGGTAGCGAGCCAGCTGGTATTTGGAGTAATTCGGCCCTGTGGCTGAGGGGGAGCGATAGAGATCTCAGCTCTCCTTTCTCAACCTGAGATGGACAAGCACAAAACTTATCCATAAATCGATCACTTCAAATAATAACAATACAGACAAATGAATAAGGATGCCAGGTCCCTAACTTCTGTTGGTGCAAAAGCAAGTATTCTAGAGCTTTAATTTATTGCTGTATTATTTTTTATGATAAATAAATCTATAAAAGGAGAGTTGTTCATACTGTGAAGGTTATAAGAAACAAATTCATATACCCTTTTCACTTTTGTAAAGTTCAAAGATTTGCACTGAATAGTGTACCTTCAATCTACTTAATAAATGACTGGTATTGACTGGTGAGTTCACCGGAATGATATGAGCATCACTTCACTTGCTGCGTGTGTGATCGAAAGAGATATCTGAAGTGCAAAACTGTGATAAAAAAGATGAAAAATATGATGAAAAGATGTTTGGATATTCAACAGGAAGAGTGGTACGGGTTTATTCTTAGCTTTTCATGTACTTGACAATGAAACATTTTTATTCTACTTAAGTGCTAACTTGCATGATCATACAATATATTGCCTCTCGCTAATTATATGCTGCGTTAGGAATACTAATGTCTAGATGATATCTGACGGGAAAAAAAGCATTAAACTCAGCTTCTGTAGAATTGTGTGCTGAAATTATCCACACACACATACAACCATCCACACCTTAGAAACGGTCTTATTTTGTTATGGTGAATGCTGTTGTTACAGGTTTTTATGAATAAAATAGAAGCAGATGGCTCATGTAGACATGCAAAGCTGGTGTATCTTCCTTTTTGTTTGCCTTGTGGCAAAACGGAGTGAATATGCATCTAGGAGAGGTGGACGTGTTTTGTTCAGAATAAGGATGCGGGTGTCCGGTGCATAATGCATAACTGGGAGGAGTGGGAAATATCCCCTGCCTTGGTCTCCCTGTCCATCCGCACTGACAGAGGGGCCTGCGGCAGCAGGCAGAGGCTGCTGAGGGGCTTTGGGGGACTGAAGAGGTTCCCATGTCCTGCTGTATCTCTGCCTCCTCACTCAGTATACCACCTTTCAGCCAGCTCTATGTGGGGAAGGAAAAGTGCTGGCTATGCGTTTGATATCTAGTGTTCCCCATCTCTCATCCAGCCCCTGGCAGGAGCTGGGGGTGCAGCCCCTCGCCCCAAACTCTGTGGCGGTCCCTCAGCCGTAATTTCTTCTATACGTCCATGGATGTGTTGGTACCGGCACCAGGGCATGTGGAGGTCTGTGTCAACAGTGTGTCTCCTGTGTGTAGATACCAGCTTTGTTGACATCCTGGCCGTGTGAATGGGACACGGAGGGATGCCCCCGTAGCAGTTGGGGTGGCCGCAGGGTAGATGCATCTTGCCTTGGAAACAGGTAAGAGCTCAGGCGCTGGGCTGGAGGGCTGAAATAGGGCTGACAGGGCACCAGGCACATCACTGCAGTGGTGAGGGGCATGTCTTTATCTGGTGCACATACCTTTGGTAGTCATGTGCTGGACCAGGCTTCCTAGGGAGGTGGTTGATGCCCCAAGCCTGTCAGTGTTTAAGAGGCATTTGGACAATTGTTAAGTTGTTGGACAGTTGTTAAGACAACATGCTTTAACTTGGGCAGCCCTGAAGTGGTCAGGGCTTCCTCTTTTATCCTTTTTCCTTTCCCCTTTCCTTTTTCCATTTTTCCTTCCCCCTTTCCTTCCCCCTTTCCTTCCCCCTTTCCTTCCCCCTTTCCTTCCCCCTTTCCTTCCCCCTTTCCTTCCCCCTTTCCTTCCCCCTTTCCTTCCCCCTTTCCTTCCCCCTTTCCTTCCCCCTTTCTTCCCCCTTTCTTCCCCCTTTTCTTCCCCCTTTCCTTCCCCCTTTCCTTCTCCCTTCCCTCCCCACGTGGTATACTTCTGCCAGGTCGCAGTTGTAATCCATGCCTACATTAAGACAGAGAAATACAGAAACTAAAAAAATTTCCAAATCGGTGATTTTGAACTGGGGGTAGTTTGTTCCTCTCAGAATAGCAGTGCTGTCTTTGAGGGAGACATGAGAAACCACAATTCCTGAATCCCTGCTGGCATCTGCAGGGCTGGCTTTCCAGGACCAGACCAGAAATAGAGTTTCTTTTTCTGGCGATGGTTGGTAGCTTCAGTCCCTGGAAGCCTCAGCAACGGCAGCTGGTACAAGCCACGTCTGGGTACACGGAAAACCCAGCCCAGAGCCCTTCATCTGAAAGATAGTGGGGAAATGGGGTACACTGGGAGACTCAGAGAGACACGAGGGAGTTCAGAACAACTTGCCCTACTTGGTGCAAATTGGTGATGAAAAATGTCTTTTCCTAAAGACTAACATTGGTGAGATGACCAGGCTCAGCTGAGAGGGGAGGCGGTGGGGGAGTGCTGGTGAAACTTTGCATTTTTGGAGATCTCAGCATCAGGGCTGGCTGCGGAGGAGGGACTGGGAGTTTGCTCTGGGCTGCAGCCAGCTCCCCCGGCAGCTCCTTGTGGCGCAGAGGGGAATCTGCACAACCAGACACCGTCTGCGAGGTGCTCTGGGGTTTGGGAGCTCGGGTGGGTGCTGTTGCCGAGGCAGTGGCATGGCCCGAGTCAGTACTGGGGCCACACTTTCCTGGCCTGATTAGTCGTGACACCGTTTCACCCCATGCATTTTTCTGGAAACCACTTAAAATTCACCCTGCCCATCGCCTGGCCTCAATTCCCCCACCCACTCCACGCTATTTCTCCCATGTAAATAAAATCCTAAGGGGTGCCAGTAATTACTCTAAAGGACTTGGGCACCACTGGGGAGACTGTACTTGCTTTGCTGTTCCCACAGCCTCATGATGCCCTGTGGGGTGTCCTCAGCCGCCGTATGCTGACAGAGTAGCTTGCAGTACAATTGCAATGGGTGGGTTTTCTCAGACTGATCACCAGCATGGGGCAAACGAAACTGGGATTTGTTTTATTCCTCCGGGCAGACTTGCCTGTATCCCCATGCAAGCTCGGCACATGCTACGGTGAAGCTGCTGGCATTGAACTCAGGGAAAGGGCCATATGTATTGGTGCCAAGATTTGGCCAGCTTGGCCTAAATGACTGGTCTGAGGCCACCCGTAAAATTGTTGGTAAAATACTCAGGCTTTCTGTGTGCGCGGTGTACAACACCACCGTGCAAATACGATGGTGGGCGTAGCAATCCACTTGTTACTGCTCTTGCTGGGAAGCCCGCTATTCAGCACAAGCACGTGTGGGTCTTGCCGGGCTCCCCGGGGGTTCTTGGCTGTGTTTTGGTTTATTGTTGTGATTATCTTGTTCTAGCTACATTTTAATTCCTTGCTCAGAGCAGCTTCATTCCTTGGCGAAGCACCAAGTATTGTTTTGCCAAGACATCCCTGATGTCATCCTAATTTTGACCAGTTGGAAAAGTCACATTTTTAATGTTCGGAAACTAAGTTTTGAATTTCAACGAAAGAGTGATATCATTTTTCATGAGAGGGTGAAAGCATTCCCACTTCTCAATCAGCTCAGTGGAGGCTAAAGAAGCTGAGCTGTCTGCCATCTGTCTTCTCGCCAGTCTCTCCCCCACCATCATAATTTTTTAACAGGTTGGCCAATTTCATTCACACTTGAAAGAAGGGCAACTCTCTCAAAGACAATTATGCTTCTATAAATTTTGTCAGCTGGCAGAGGGTCATTTACAGAGGGGCAAAAACAAGTAGGTTTGATGGCCAGGGGTCAGTCAGCTGGTCCATCCTGATGGCGTGCAGCTCCAGAGTAGCCACAGTGTGTGCTGCCTCTTGGGCTGTCTCTGGTTGAGCTGGAGGTGTCCAGGGGGGCGTGGTGGAATTTGGTTGTTGGTGATAGGGGATAAAGAGCACAAATGTGTAGGAAAACAGGCTTCATTAGTTCTGCTCTTCCCCAGCTTGTTTCTGACATTTTCTGAAGTTTTTTTTAAATGCAATAAGGTCACAAAAAATTAACAGGTTTTAAAATACTGACAACTTGTGTCATACAAGGAATTGGAAGAGAAAGCAGAATAGAGTTGTAGTACAGGAGAATCAGAAGGAGAAAGAGCTGGTCTTTTAGGATGAAATGCAGAGGCCGCATTTAGACGCAGGCAGGATTAGCCTCCCAAGTCATCCAGTCCCGCCGAGGTTGGTCATCCGCTGGGAGGCGTGAACAGGGTTCAGAAACTGGAGCTACTTGTCTCCATTTGCTGTGACAAGCTGACAGCTGGGGAAGGCTTTGAAGGGTCTATGTCTGTCGGAGGCAGGTGAGTGGGCCAGGCCAGGGATAAAAATTGGTCCAGGATGTAACTCCTCACACCTGAAACTGCCTGGTGGTTCAGGTACGAATGCTAAACATTTCAGGTACGTTTTATCTTTTGAAAATGCCGTCTGCGTGCTGTGTTTAGAAATACAGCATGTGTGTAGGTAAATGCTGCCTGGGAGCGCTGGTGCTTTTATACACACATCTTCTGAATGTTTGGTGCTTAAATTCAAAAGGGCACATTAATTTAATTCATTTTTCTTTAACAGTTGGCTTGAGGAGATGTAACTGCTTTGAAATGAAAGAACTGATTTTTTCTAATTCTGTGAGGCAGTTGAAGTAAAGTAAATGCTAATGTTCTGGGTTTGTATATTCCCAATTGCTCTAAACCATTTAAAAACGTATATTTATTATAGCACTGACTATGCTAGGCAATCTTGCTTCCAAAAGACTTAAAAAAAAGAGAAAACTACTCTTCTATTGTCTGCCTGTCCAGGTTTTAACTTGTGCAGTGCACACTTAAAGTCTTATCTTTTAAAATAATATCACTGTCAACAGAGACTTTGGTCCCAGTTCACAGTTCTGTTTTATTTCCATTGCATTAAAACATTGTGCATTTCAGCAGGGCAGTGATTCCCAACCGGGCATCCCTGGCCGAGGGAAAAACTCCTCCTCAGACAGGGAGGGGAGGTGATCTCTCGTGCTCCCATGACAAGAGGAAAGGGTTGGGTTGGGATGGGATGGGGTGGAGTGAGGCGGGACAGGGCATCTGATGTTCATCTTGCTGGAGGTCCTGTTCAGGCAGCAGAGCAATGATGGTTTATACTGGCAGGGGATCTGATTCCCTGCACTCTCTACCCCCTCAGAAAAGGGATAAAGAAAAGCAGCTAGACTTGGATTGCAGAAGAATTTGCTGATCAGAGGATGGAAATGCTTCTTGGAGCCAGCTGTGGAAAGATTAGCTGACCTTTTTCGCTGTAAATTATTGCCGGCTAATAAGTCCTGCTTGTGTGCTGACAGGCAGAAATTGGAGCAGAAATTGTGTTGAATGTTAAAAAAAATACAGTCAGTTTCAGGAAGACTGGAGTAACTAAGCCTGTCGTTCATTCAGCCCTTAGACACAGAGTAGGTGCTTCTGTGTCTTCCTTTTCTATCTCCACTTACAGAAGTGATATTACTGAATTAATTATGACATCTTTGTGAAGAGCTGAAGAATTGCACAAGCTCCCTATTCAGCAGCAGAGAAATGTCAGATTCATCTCACAGTAAATTTAAAATTACACCAACCTGAACTATCGCTACTGGCAGCATAATAATAAGGCAGGTAATCAAAATCAATTAAATTCCAGTGCCTTCCTATTGTCCTAGAAAATTCAAATCTGAAATTAGTTTGAGTTCATTTGACTTCTCAATAAAAGAAGCAGAGCTTCAGAGATAATTTGAAATAAGTATATGGCCGTGACTGATCTTTTCTCAGACTGCAAAGATAAGCGGAGCTGTGTGCGTGCACATGCATGTCAGTGCATACTGAGCACCAGATACAACCAGATGCTCAAAGTCAATGGAGTGACTGGTTTGAGGCTGTTGTGTTGATGTATGTTAGCTGGGACTTGGGCTTGCCAAGACTCGGTTTGTTAAAATCTGGATGAGATATTGATCAGCTGAATGCCAAAAGAAGTGTGCCTCCATTCTCACGGTGTAAGAGGGAAGAAACCTAAGCATGGTGCGTGCTGCTCTGCAGGACCTTCACGGAGACCCTGAGGCAACCAGAGGGAAGGGAGCTTGATGGGTCCTACCACCACGCGACATGGCCAGATATGACATGTGTGGGGCACCCATCTTCCAGATCACAAGGGAACGGGATTGCCCAGGAGCTTCAGATGCTGCCAGACTGAATGTGTCCCCACAGCATCTTGCCTTGTTTCCGGCATTGGCTGAGACTTTGAGTCACCTTCAGCATTAGGATGAGGCATGGGCTGGAGTGAACAACCGCTCACACAGGGGTCATTGTGGCATGAGCATGAGGCTCTCGGGAGCAGTGGTGGCATCCATGGTAGTTGTGTTGTGTGGACATAGACACAGGTGAGAGGCACAGATGAAAATTTATTGTCTAAGGAGGTTTCCTCTTGGATAAAGGTGCTGAGCAAAGCCCAGGCTGGGTGCTGGGGCTGAGCTAAGCCAGTGTTGTGCTGGTAACTTCAGTGCAGCCATTGGCACTGATCTGGCTTTCCTGAAAAGCTCGTCTTGTTCAGCCCCTTTTCCCAAGTCTGGGAGTGGCACACTTCTTCCAGGGCAGACCCCTACACACAGCTGGCTGGAGAAACAGGTTTTTTAAAAAAACTTTTATACTCTTCTATCTGCCATTATCTACCTATAGGGTAGATAGGATCATTGGGAAAGGGTTTTGCCCTCTTTTGCCACACTGCACAGGTAAGGTTTTACTTACTCCTTTTAAACTTTCCCTGAGCCTTGCTGGATGGACCCTTGGTGGTGAGGGTAGGCTGAGTCTGATATCCCACCTATTGCCATAAGGAGGGTGCTCAGTAGTAAAATGCCCCTGTCTGGCTGGGATGCAGGAGTTGCCCCACACCCCAGTGACCTGCTGTTTTGCTTGGGAGAAGAGGCAGTTTGGGTTGTTTTGCTGTGTGGCTTCTGCCCCTGCAGCAAACCCAATTTCTGCCTGTAGGATTTCAGAGTGCTGTGGTGCCTCTTTGGGGTCACGGGTGTATGTGCCACAGCCGGAGAGACACAGGGCACAGTGGTAGGGGCATCCCAAAAGCTCAGGGGAAAAAAATGTGCCAGGAGCTGGAGGAGGGAAGGAGGGAGCAAAATAAATTGGGAGGGAAGAGGAGCGTGACCCAGAGAGCGAGCAGAAGAGCTAATCTTTCAGCTAAATCCAACTCACTGCTCCCTCCAGTCCTTCCAAGCACCGGGTGATGTTTCTTCCAATCCCGCCCTGAAGCGGGCCCCCGGTACCCCTCGGCTCTTCCCCTGCGGTTGCCGATCCGCTCCGTACGCCCTTCAGCCTTCCCTGATGGGAGGTCTTATACTCACCTCCGCCCCAGGCTGGGAGCAGGGCTGTCCCCCCTCTAGCTCTGGCGTTTCACATGCCCATCCCCTGCCGCGACGCCCCAAGCAGCTCCTCACCGCCTTCCCAGCTCTGAGCTGCGGCATCTGCTCCATCCCCGGCTCACCCTGCAGCCCGGCGTCCCGCCCGCCCCGGCCCGCCCCGTCCCGTCCCGCCGCGGAGCATCGCGGTGGAGGGACCTTCCTCCCTCCCTTCCTTCCTCCCTCTTTCCCTTCTCTCCCTCCCTCCGTCCCTCCCTCCCTCCCTCCCTCCCCGCGGCCTCGAGTCGCGCCAGTGATGGAGAGAGCGTCACCGTCTCCTAGCAACGCTCCTAGCAACGCTCCTAGCAACCGGGCAACATCTGCTCCCGCTGGACCAATCCGCGCCGGGAACATCTGGGCACCCACCTCCGCGGGCTGCGGCCGGGAGGTGATGCGCTCCTCAGTGGCTGCAGGGACCCGCAGAAGCTGCCACCGCCACCGCCACCGCCACCGCCACCACCTCCTCCAGGAGCAGCAGGCGGCTCCGAGCGGCCAGGGAAGGACGGGGAGCAGCCCTCCCTCTGGAGCCGGGGCTCGCTGGGTGAGTGCCGCTGGGCTGGCGGTGGCTGGGGACAGCACGCCGTGGGGTTAGCCAGCCGTGGGGTTTGCCAGCCGTGGGGTTGGCCGTGGCAGTGAGCGGGTGGGGGGCTCTGCCGGCAGGATCTGCCCAAATGGCTTTAGCAGGTGGCTCTTGGTGTAAGAGTAAGTTTTGTATTTGTTTGCGATCCCTCAGCTTTGCTGCATCGTGGAAGAGGGCAAAGAGCTAAGAGGGAGGTTTGCCACTCATCCTGCAGCGCTAAGGGCTGCGGGAAGAGGTGCCTGCTGCTCTGCTGGACTCTAGCATGCTCTGTGAAAGGTCATTTTAATTACAGTAATCTTTTTACGGTCAAAACTGAACTCTGAAAAGTAACCATAGCTACTCTCTCATTGCCCGTTAGAGAAGTATCATCCTCTGGGGTGAGACAACTATCTAAATATAGATGTCTTATAGCTGCGAGACATGAATACGCACACATACGCGCTCTTTGTTTCTCTCTCTTTTGCAGGGTTTAGACCTGTTATTTTCATTCATGTACATAAAAAGTGTGAGTTTCTCTGCAGACACATGTAAAAGTACAGAGTTTGGGTATGCACATGCATATCTGTGATCATTTTTCTCCGAGTGGGAAATAGTCTTACTACAGCATGCTAAACACTCCCCGCAGAAGGCAAGGCGTCAGCCGGATACTGCTCCATCTACTTGCAGCCTAGAAACTGTACTGTATGTAAGGCAAACACTGAAACACACACACTGCAATAGCTGTTAAATAACAACGGTAATCTGGCTTTTGCCAGCCCTGTATTACTCTGCAGGCAGTGTGGGTGTGTATGTGCGTGTGTGATAGGAAATTAATGCTACTACTCAAAATAATGGTGTGGTTTTAATAGTACCCCTTTAGCTTTCCTCCAAGGCTGACATGAATTAATGGAGAAAATAATGTGCTGTTTTAAAAGGTGCTGTTCAGGGCAGCAATCGTGTTCTAGCTCAGGAAACTTCCGGATATTTAGGGGAGCAAGCTGTATTTTTGCAGCATTTGCTCCGAGACGATTACAGCTATACCACTGAGAGACTGGAATAATTTTTCTTGATGTTTTATTTTACTTCTCTGATGTCTGAAAGGGAGCCTGGGAAGCAAGGTCAAAGTTAGAGAATTGGATGTGACATCAGAACTCTTGTTTTTCCTGTTATTAAGCCCTGTGGAATTTCTGAAATAGCACTTTCCTCTCTTGCGGGCCAGCTACTTGCCATGTATGTCCTGACTTTGCCACCTGAACCTTGTGTATTTCTCCTTGATCCGCCACGGCAGGTAACCGTTCAGCAGTGCTGTGCTGCCAGAAATGCTCGCTGAGCCCGTGCGAGGAGGAAATCTTACCGGAACTGCTGAGATTATCCCAGAAAGACCCTTTGCAGATTGACTCCGCATCCTCAGGTAACTAACAAGTTTGCAGACTTCAGCTGGTGGGGCTTGCCTTCAGAGTGAGGGAAATTACTTGAAAGGGGGTGAAGCTGGAAATATGATTTCATTCTATTGATAAAAGCAGTGGGACTGCAAGGAGGGAGACAGGAATAGTCACTCAGTCATTAAGTCTCGTGTCTTTATGCACTCATGAGAGCTATTCAGATGCTTATGTCTTGCACACACATGTGCCCAAGGAGAATCTGCAGTTAGGGAGATCTGCAAACCAATCAGCAAATGAAAAGAAAGGCAGTTTTGAAGAGCAAAGCCAGCAGCTCCAGCCAGCAGACAACAGCAGGGCTGTGGGTCCCCACCTTCCCGTGGGTCAGTTAAAGGGGGCTCTCTGTGCCTGAGCGAGGAATAAGACACGATGCTCTGGAAGGACTGCAATCGATCGGCAGTCCGTGTGAAATCCTGGGGCTGGCATGTGTTTTTGATCCGCATGTTCATCTGCCTGTGGACTGGTAGCTTTGCATTATCAACTGGGAATCCCACAGTGGGACCAGCTGCTTTTCCTGCCCCTGGAAGAAGGGATATGCAGCAGCATAGTGTGTGAAATCAGAGGAGGGTTTCAGCTGAGCACTCCCTAATTGCAATGTTGGAGACAGGGGGATTTATCACTGCAGTTTGACAGCAGTCGCAAGGACATGATGGTATTTCCTGCCATGTCAAAGTCATGTCTCCTGCTGATAATAAACGCCAGTTTCTGTGTGCTCAGAAGCCTCAGGTTTTCTATTTGTGCATGCAAGAGATAGTCAGAAATGGTTCTGTCTCAGCCAGCTTTAGCTTGCATATTGATTATCTTCCCCTACGCTGCGAGAGGAAACCCTGCAGGGCACTGGCACATTTGCCTCAACCCCTTCCGCGCCCAGCGTCCGGCAGGTCTGGCTTGTCCAGCGAGCCTCTGTGCTTGCCCCCTGCAGACGTCTGCATCAACAAGCCAATAGTACCTGCTCGTACAACCCCTTCCACTGCAGCACCGAGCAGCCAGGGATGAATTTTCTTCCCGAGGAAAGGTAGGAGAGGTGGAGGCACAGGCAGGTGTGAGAGCGTTCCTGGGGCAGAGCTACTGTGCAGACCCGGGGCTTGCAGATCCCCCTCTGTTGCCTGAGATGGAAAAGCACAAGCTTTGTTGTTTTTTTTTCCTGGCTATTCAATCATTCGTTGAACTCTGTCTTGCCTCCTGTCTGGTTAGCTTGCAGCGCTGTAGAAATCACCCGGCACTAATCCGTGCCAAAGAGGGGCTCTTGTCGCTGGGGTGATGTGGGAGTGCAGGGGCCAGATGAAGAGAATTTCTTGCCATTTGCAGTTCAACTGTGAAGTTGCTGTGTTATAAATCTATTTCCAATCCAATTTAGATAAGATAACTCTCTGTCCAAACATGCCTAATAACTCTGTGGGTACCCCGCCACAGAGCGCTGTAATTATTCCTGGAGAAATAAATAGGAACAGGCACATTTTGCTCTTTCAAAAGTACAATTAAACCCCTCGCGAAGCTGCATTTGAGAGATCCAGGCTTGAGACAGAGGCGTCTATTCCCTCACTGCCTTGTGTGGGATTTATGCTTCAAACTTCCATTAGCGTTAATGGCAGCTACAGCCGCCGTGCTCCGATGTGCCATGCATTCAGAGCAGGCACGCACCGGCGGGGTGTAAACACTGGCCAGCGTGAGCAGGCGGCCCCTGCCCTGTGGCCCCTGAGCCGCGGCAGCACTGCCTGCTGTTGCAAATTTTACCAAGTCCTTGGTGACTAGCAGAGGGCTTGCAGCTGAATGCTGGTGGGATGCTGAATGCGCTTTTCTGAGGTTCATCCAGGCTGGAAGGACGAACCTTACACTCAGGACTCAGTGCTACGCTGGTTAGTCCCTGTGGGGAAGTTTGGCCCTGTGCCTTGACTTGTGGTGTAGCGCTGAAAAAATGTAATGTGATTAAGATGTATCTGTCTCTGAGCTTGACTGAGGCAGAGGCAGTGACTCATACCACCTTGCTGTAACTGTCAAAACACTTGGCTCGAGAGAATAGCCTTCTACACAAAAAGCACTGATTCAATATGTTTATATTTAAACAAAACACTAAGGGGCTGATTCACTGCGGCATTACTACAGCCTTGTATGCCTGTAACCCTGGCCAAGCAGCCCTTAGGCACACGCAGAGCTACTCTGCTCTGGCTTTCAAGCTAAGTACTCGAGAAAGGCTTGGTCCTTGCAAGCCTTCTGCAAGGAGAGGTGCTCCTTCTAAGCTTTAGCATTGGTGCTGGTGTTGACGGCACAGTGCAAGGGCACAGGACGGGCTCTCGTTCTCTTACACCTGCAGACAGATGTGTGGACGTCACCAGCAGCCACAAAAGGTGATGGTGAAAATGATACGGGTGGTGGTGGTGGGATGGCAGCTACCCTGAGCACAAGAGCAGACTTTGAGCTTCTGTGGAGCAGCCCTGTAATGGGACTCGCTTGCCTTCGGTTCACATTCTCATCCTGTTGCTGAAGACATGCAGGCAGCACCCTTTCCCTCCTGCAGAGAGGAGGCAGAAGTTGAGGCACCCGTGACATCCCGTGGGAGCTGCTGGGCTGAGGAAGTGGGTGCCCCAAGCCCTGCAGATTTGGAACTTCTGGAATTTGCTAGCAGCCACTGTGGTGTTGAGCAGCTTGTGGCTACTTCACTCTTACAAGCGGGAGCATATTTAAAAGCAACCTTACAGCCCGGAGGTGCACTTGGTGTTCATTTGCTGGTTGTTTCCCTTTCTTGCTATTAAACCAAGTTACGGACAGTTGTTATAACTTGGCTGCTTTGTCTGTTGTAAGGTCTTTAGGAATTTAAATACAGCGACCACTTTGCAGCCAGGGGGTATGTGTCAGGCTGGTGTCAAACATAACCCCAGAAAGGGGGCGCTAGTTGGATGCTCAGTGAACCCACTGCCAGGATGGTCATATGTGTCTCTGCAAAATCCAGTCCTGTCTGTCTGCTTCTGCAGCCAGCATCAGCCCCCAGCTCACGGCATGTGCTAAAACACAGCCCGCCCTCCCTCCCAGGGCCAGGGCGCCAGCGCTCCAGCGGCCCCTTGCCAAGGCTCCTTGCCTGGCTCCCTGCTGT
The DNA here is from genome assembly GCF_963921805.1 of Phalacrocorax carbo. Lineage (NCBI taxonomy): Eukaryota > Metazoa > Chordata > Aves > Suliformes > Phalacrocoracidae > Phalacrocorax > Phalacrocorax carbo. Next base: position 31,405,868 of record NC_087521.1, on the reverse strand, counting down.
TTGCTGGTGTCCCCAGGGCCGCCGGTGCTCAGGGGAGGCTGAATGTCCCACTGTCACCCTCCATCTCTGGGGCAGGGAAAGGAATTCCTGTGGCCAGGAGCAGCAAAGGAGAGGTTTGCCTGGAGCTGGCAGAGCTGAAGGACTGAGCTGTAATATTCCGCACGCTGTGGTTGTCTTTCTTGCCCCTGCACACGGGCCGATTTTCTGCTTGCGCTGCACACAGGCAATGCTAGGTCTGTGCTTCCAGCCTTTTCACTGAAAACCCCTAGAGAGCAAGTTTTAGCATTTAGAGGCTCGGTTTGAAGGGGAAGGATGGGCCCGTGGTTGGCTCATCAACCTGTACGCTGAGTTTGGCTCCTTTCCCAGCCCTGACAGCCTGGGTAGCTGCAGGAATGTCACTTCATCTTTCAGTACCTTTGTGTTCCTCAGAGTGGTGCAAGGAAAACTGTAACGGTCTCCCATCCCACGGCGCTGGGAGCATAAATGCATTTGTGATTGCACTCAGATAACACAGCAGTGGGGTTTCCACCTAGGAGAACCTAATATCAGAGTAATTAAATGTCCAGGGTGTCCATGCTATGGTGTAATACAAATACTAGGATAAAACCTGCAAGCAATGAAGGTTGCTGCATATGAATTTAAACCAGTGTTTGCAGCTTCTCAGTGCTAACAGAGGTAGAAGACCACAGCTGTACCCTGGCCCTTGAGAGCTGAGGTCTGTGCAGGGAGCGTCTCTGGTGTGTGCTGTGGTCCAGGCTGACCAAAGTGTAGCGTTTGTCCCACTGCAAGAGCGCTTGTCCCTCTCCTGGGGAAACACTGCTGCTTCGTGCAATCCATGTCGGGCCGGATCCCAGAGCAGGGCTTGGCTCCAAATGAGGTGTTAATCCACCAGGCAAGAGTTTTCTGCCCAGACTTGTAACAGCCTTTGTGGGAAAACTCCATCCTCACAGACTTGAAATTCAGGGAGAAAACACAAGAAGACTCTCTTATGAGGGGATTTCTTTTTCAGCCCCTTCTTGTGGGTTCTTGATGTAGAGGAAGGAAGGGAGAGGACATTACTCCTTCCTGCCGGTGAAGGAGGGATGCCACCAGTCCCTGAAATAGTTGTGTGGGTATCTTTTCACTCCCACCTGCAGCTAAGACTCGAGAAGCCCCCCATGCCCCATGGTAGGATCCTTCCAGTGACACACATGACATCTGTGTTTTGGCTGTGCAATACCTTTTGGCTTTTCTACTGTGGCAGAGAAGCAGTCCAGAACCAAGACCTTTATTTCCTCAGAAAACCTGTTTCAAATGTTCCCCTAAGGAGATCTCAATTTGGGGAAAAAAAACGTGTCCCATAGGACCTGATTTTGAGTTATCCTAAAACGTGGCTGTGGATATTTTCTTTCCATGGACTGCCTTTAAATGTCAGCATAAGTTTTTTAAAAATAGTGCATTTAAAAACAACATAGATTTCTTACAAAAGTGGGGGTTTGGGAGGTGATGATGCCACCCACAAATGCACATGCTTCTCTTGTATTGTCTAGTGAATAGAAAAGCAAAAGCCAGTCCTGGCTCTCACTGGGGCCCAGTGTTCAGCAGACTGAACACCACTGAAGTTACAGATCTCATTAAAGTGCTGAATTAGCCCCATGTCACATTTGCATAGAGATGAGCAAGCTCGGAGCAGCCAGCCAGGCCTGGCTGCGGGTGTGTGCAGAGCCCTGGTCCTCCCCAGGGCTCTGCTCTGGGGGAGCAGACCTCCACTGGGGTCTTGTCACAGGACAAAAGCCCCGGTAGTCCCTTCTCTTACCCCAAAGGCTGAGCCTCCATCCTTTGTGCCCCGTAAAACTGAAGCAACCCAGAGACCAAAGAGCTCCACCATCCTCCCACCAAGCTGGGGCTCTCCGGCTTCTCTGGGACGACACTACCACCTAGTGAATGCGTTCTGTATTGGTTTTCTAGGGAAGCCACGGAGCTCTGTGCATGGTGTACGGAGATTAAAACCCTTCCCTTGCCCCACGCACACCGCAGCGTGGCGCAGGGACCCCTCCTTTGCAGACATGTGGCTCCATCCTGGTCCCTCCTGCGGTGCGTGGAGACCTTCCCAGCTTGGGCATGTCTCTTGCCCTGCTCTGTGAGGCCGTGGCTGAGCAGGGGTGCCTGGCACTGGCAGCGTGTGCCCAGTGCTGTGGTTGTCACTCCGGAGTGGGGCTTGCTGTGCCGGCAAGCCTCAGGGTGCCAGCTCAGAAATGCCTTCACATTTGCCAGCCTCTCAATTATTTTTCCAGTGGGTTCAGGGCTCCAGGTTGAGGTTGTGTCATCCTGGCTGCATCCCGCCTCTGGACCCGTCCTTCCCCTACACGCTGTGGACCCTGTGATGTTACAGCCACCATGGCAGCAAGCATCACTGAGCCTCTTTTTCTTCTCATTTTACGCAGAGCTGATCTGATCGGGGCCTACCAAAGACATTAACGACGTCGAAAGTAGCCTACTTTAAGAGAAAATATGCAGAAGAAGAACATTTACATCAAGATTACCATGACTATTGTCCAAAAGTGAGTAGCTCTCATTCCAGACCCCCTGCTCCCTCGGTTTAATTCCTCGATACTAAAGACCCATTTGCTTGCTCTTTACTCTGCAGCACCTGATACTACCCGAGGACCGGACTTGTATTCTAAAACTTTCTCTCCAGAAACTCCGATTCCTGGATGACCCTGAAGCCTATCTCCGTAGGTCTGTATTAATTAACAATCTGTTGAGGAAGATTCACCTAGAGACAGAGAGGGAGAGCTATGAATACTTTAAGGAGGCTCCATGTTATAGGACTGCTTACTCTGATGCACGAAAACGGCTGAAGTTTATGGTACAGGAGTGCTGTTCCCAGTCGCTCTATTATGAAGAGCTGCATTCGTATCGCATCGTGCCTTACTCTGCAGAGAACGCCGTTTACGGAATGGGCTACGCGAGCAGCCACTTGGAGCAAAATTCTCAATTGCTTATTTATAAAATGAATTAAAGTAGCTGTTAGACCCACTGATGTTTGTTTCTGAATGCTTGAACTGCTTATTGAGATGTTAAGATGAGGCACTAATTGCAGATATACTTGTGATCAAAGGCGGATGTGTTCAGAGCTGAGTGGAAGGTACTTTGAATAATGCTCTGCAGTCCCCGCTGCTAACTCCCTGGCTCTGAAGTACCTTGCCATACACACAGAGCTGGTGCAATACGGAGGTTCTTACCTGCAGAGACTGTGTGCAATGTGTTTTGTAGAAATAAAGCTGCATTTAAGTTATCTGTGTGTAGATACAGACGTTCAAAATCACTTTGCAGTTAAATTACGCCATCCCCAGTGGAAGGGGAGCCCCCAAAGCAGTGGAGTAGTCTAACAGTGAGGAGTAAAATACAAGTTATTTACTGCAAGGATATAGGTAGAAAGTTTCTTTAAGGAATGCTTTGACCATCAAGGAGTCAGTGCCAAAGGAAACAGCCTTTTGCTTAGGATTTTCAGAGATTTAACGTGTTTGCTACTTACAAGACGCTCTGAGATTTGCAAGGGTTATTTTTTTTTTTAAATAATTGCATTCACCTTTTACTTATATTATCTCTTAGCTGGTATCTACTTTGCTATTTTAATACAAACCAGAATGACTCACAGGAAAGATGATTGTTTCTTCAGCCCGTCATCAGTGTTTCCTTCACTTCATTTGATTCTTTCCCTAGCTGTTTCCCTGATACTTTTTTGCATGCTAATTTGCTGTTTGGCCAGAGGCTCACATTGGTGCTAGGGAATAGACAGTAATTTCTTTTTATGTGGAATAGAAAAAGCAGAAAAACAACGCTAACTCTCATAGATAGAGAATGAATGTATCTGACAGACGTTAGTAAAACCTCAGAGGTTCTCCTGATGAAACTACTCAGCATTAGTAATAGCGTTTCAGGTTAAGTGAAATGACAAATTTCGATCTGGGAATTAACCTTAGAATATGTAAATATATATTTCACAAGCTATGACGTGAGAAATGTTCAGCAAATTGATGACTACAAGTGGAAAGTTTTATAGCTGCCAAAGCTATGTCACGAAAATACCAAAGAGTAATACAAAGGAAAAGATGATGCTCCAGCAATGGGGTCAAAAGCAAAGATTGCACTATTAACCTGGGGAAATGTGATTAATGAGCCTGTAAACTATCTGTTGCCGATACACCTGCAGTTCACCTGCAGGTGACTCGCATCCCAGAATTGCTGAACAAATACACGAGATGATCTGAAGCCTGTCAAAGTCCTACAGGTCTCCTGGCTTACAGTGAAGAAACCGGCTTTGCCTTGCTGGCTATCACCACTTTAAGGCTTTAAAGCAAAGCAAAGAATAGCGCACACTCAGCTGGAGGCAGATATGTATCTAAGAACATAATTTTTTATTTTGAAAGGCTTTGCTCATGCAGATGTGGCTGATGCATTATACAGTATGAACAAATACCATTGCTCGCCAGGGACGTGCTTCATGTAGGATTCCTTCTGCAACCCTGCTCAGAGGATCCTAGTCGTGCGTGTTGCACATACCATTGCAGGTCTCAGGCATGTGTTAGTGCAGGAGAAAAGGCAGAAAGGCAAAAGCAGGAGGTGTAAGGAGCAAAGTTAACGCCGATATCAGTAGTTAGAAGCCAGTACAGGTTTAGGAGACAGAAGGAAATGGTGAAATCCAGATATTTTTTTAAATGAAAAGAAAAAAAAAAAAAAAGAAGGCTGCAGTCTAATTCAAAACAAGGATAACCTGCAAACCGGAGAACATAAACAGCACAGATATTGTGGGAAGGCTGGAAGAACAGGGCAGTGCTGTTCGGGAGGCGCTATTTGGCGTGACGAATGTTCAGGTTTTTGTTTTTATTTTGAGACAAGGCAAATTTACTTGTCTCTTACAAAAGGGTGTCTTTAAACCCTCGGTCAGTGTAATTTGGTGTCAGAGCTGCTTGGCTGTGTGTGGTTATATTCCTGCTGCGCCTGGGCTTGCACCAGCCCAAAATCATGTGAATGATTAAGTTCCCATTTGGCATAGTTTGAGAAATCTCCAGCTAAAAGTGGCCGTGCCCATCTCGACAGGGGCTGGCTGAGAAAGGCCAGGCTAATTATCAGGTGTGTGGAGCAGCCCTAATACTGCCAGTAAAAGCTGGCAGCAAAACCAGTCTGCTGCATGGGATGTGGGCTGATGATACGATCGCTGTTGTGAGAGGTGCCATTATCCCCCAGAGAGCTCTCTGGCCTCTGCTGGCACCTTGCATGCCTCATGAGGACTTAGGGGCTGGGCTAGGGACATTAGAAGACTGCTAGGTAGTAAAGGAAAATTACTTCTGTCTTCTGATTTTTCAAACTATGTAATTTTCCTCTCTGAAGGGATCTGATTTATGCATTTTTTTTGTCTTTGTGTCGTTTTCGCCTGAATTTGTAACAATCTAGCAGCTACATAAAATGCTAAAATGCTTTTTTTCTCTCACTGACCTACTTTGCTATATTCAGAGGATGGTTCTGGCCTCACTAAACAAAACTTTTTATGTAAAATTAATAATGTTTAAATGGAATGAAAAAGCTCAGTGGGCTTAAAGCCTTTAACTTCACCTGAAAAAACTCATTGCTCCCATCAGATTCATCTTTGAAGAGTAACTTCTTTGCCTGCTGAAAGAGGCAGATACTTTCTTGTCCATTGAAAGCTTCTCTGATAACTGAACAGACATAACAGACAAAAATCTAGATCAGATAACAAAACTCCTTGGGCTACCTGTGAAAGAGGATGATAGTTTACTCCTGTTTTTCTCATGTTGTTTTCTTGAAAAAAACACATTGTCTGGATTTTTTTCATTTCTACTTGCGCTAGGAGCTGTTAAAATTTATTATTTCTTTCTAGAAAACAATCTGGGTTTTATGGTTGACTTTTTTTATGTGAAATTGAATCAAGGGTCCACAATTCTAAATATTTTAAGCATGCTCAAGTTTTTACTGCCTTCTGCTTTGCACAGTCATTCGTGCTGTTGAAAAGTGGGTCTGAAATACTCTATTTTAGTGCTTAAAAACCATAGTTTATGGGGTGATAGAGAAGTACAAAGGTGCAGTAACATTGCAAGTTACTCCTGAAATATTTAATTTAACACTTTTTGAATTATATGCTGATTTCAACATTTAGTTACCACGTTACCGGGTACCAGCATTTTAATACCGCTACATACAGTGATTTTGCTTTTTTGGGTTTGTACCTACAATTCAGCTCTTCTGGCTTCTGATGTGTGAATCTGTCTGTAGGTGGTCAACTTTCAGTGATAGATATATATATATATTCTATTATGACTGCAGTAGGAACTCCTACATATGGGCTATGTTTGCACTGGATGTAAAGAAAGTCCTTCCTTCCCTTTGACTCAGTTGCCTTGGAGATAGTATATTCATCAGCGAGAATATAGACGAGGTGGGTGACAAGGACAGACTTGGAAATGATAGCTGATCATTTTGAAAATAACTGGCTTAGGGCAATTCATTTTCTTCTCGGAATAGCAGCACACTTGACTGTAATTAGTGTTTAAATGAGTTAGGTTTTCTTTGTGCCGCTTTTCCCTAACTGGCTGTAAATGCTGGGCCTGATCCTGGACGCAGAAGAGGCGGTGGTGGCTCCATGGGAGGCACGGCGCGGCTGCGTGGCTGTGTGCGTGGGGTCACCTTCTGGCGCTGCGCGAGCTGTGGCTGAAGGCAAGAGGGGTACAGGTGCCAGGAGGCAGCCGGGCTCAGTGGGGCAGCATCTCTGCCTGTACGACCTGGTGCAGACACCCCAAAATATTAGGGCCCTGATCCTGTAAATGCTTCAGTTATCATCTAAGTTACTTTGCACAGGTCCTCTCGCACAAGCCAGAGAGGCTCCTTGTGTACTTGATGCTCAGCATGCGTATGAGTGTGTGCGGGGCTGGGGTTGCTGTGCGCCGCAGAAACACTCCTCAATTGCCTAATTATCGGTGAAAATGATTATCGAGCTGCCGCTTGAGTTCTTGAATACATTTATATTGCACTGTAAATTGAACTTTTGTTTTAAATGAATGTGTTGAGTATATGGACTATCGTGCCTTAAAGTCCCATCTTCATACAAGCCTTTGTATATGTTCTGTAAATCTGCAAACCATGTATAGCTGATGATAAGTCTGTGCACTCTATACAGATCCGGTTCGGTACTCAGCAGGGCCTTGGGAAACACGACCCTGACCTCACTTTGCAATGAAAACAGAGGTCTATGGCAATTTACGCTTCTCTTCTTTTTCAGATTGCTTTCTTCTTCACCGTTCATGAAATTCTGTTTTTCTGGTTTCTGTCATAACTGGGTTCTGGGTTACCTAAAATGCCAGACACCCCTCACAGGAACTCAGAAAGTTGTAAAAAAGTTGTCTCCAGCTTTTAAATGCCATCTGTACAGCGCGCTCTCAGCAGGGAATCACAATTGCATATAACAACTGTGGCAGGTGTTGTCAAGTATATCTTCATATATTTGACATGATTAACAAAGCAGAAAAAGGAGCACCTATTTCTATTGAAATGCATGAGCCTGCATCATGTTAAATACATGGTGATTATACACCACTTAATTGGAATAATACCTACTGGTTCTATAACAAAAAATGGCTTTTTAATGTTTAAAATTATTTGGGACCTGACTAAAGGTTTTTATGAAATTGTTTTCTAAAGTGAATAGTAGAAAAATGTATATGTATTTTAAATATACATATGATATGCATGTTATTAATAAAGATCTATTTCTATTGAACCAGATGGACTGTCATTGAATATATGCTGTTTGGTTAACAAGCTAACATGTAAAGTTACTAAAGAAAGGTTTCTAACACAATCAATCCCCTGAAAAATTTTAAACCCACAGATTCTTTGAGGGACCTGGATCCCTGAGATGAACCTGGACTCATCTGATATATCTGACATCAGTGCAGAGCTGGGGCAACTCCTCTGGATCCTGTGAAAACCCTGGCAGTCACTTGTCATGCCTGGATCCCATCATTTGCATCCCTACTTTTCTATGGCCTTGCAAGACCCTTCTCCTTTTCTTTGTTTATTTACTTTATTTAAAAATGTGAAAGGAACCATTTTCCTAATGATGGTCTGCAGGGCACCTTCCAGATGCTGCAGAAGGATGAAAGATAAAATAGGTAGTTACTGGAGCAGTTTAGGAAAATGGGAATTTTTACCAAAAATACTGGTTGTAGTGCAAATATCTCTGTCATCCTCAGGGCTTTTTTGGTGGGATTCTTTTTCCTGAAGAAACTGAAGCAAAACCATGAAAACATTTTAGGGATATTGAAAAGAAGAACTATTTACAAAAGGATGAACTTTCCCCACTGCACAGGAACTTCTCAAAGCAGCCACAGGGAAACATCTTCCCTGACTGGGTACTTCAGTGCCCACCTCTAGCCAGGGCTCGCGTACCACCCCCAGGCTACAAGCCCAGCTTTTTTAAGGACCAGAGCACTGCAACCAGCTGCCATAGGCTCAGCAGTAAATCAGTCACCTCCTCTGATGGCGCTGCTTTAGGAGAGAGCAGCTGCATGTTGTCAACCTGCAGATGGCTCTGAAACCACTGATCCTCTGTCCCCTACATACCTTGTTTGAATACGATGTTACCAGGATTAAGCTGCCATGACCCAAATTCTGAGATGTTCTTCCTCAGACACAGCCCCTTACCCACCTCTGAACCTCTCCTCTTTTTAATCAAAAAGCAATACCTAGACCTTGGTATGGGTACACGCATGATTTACAGGATTGGTAGATGCTGAGCCTTGGGCCTGGTGCAATCCTGGAGAAAACTCCTCTAGTGTGGAAATAAAAGGCAGTGTAGCAGCTTCCCACCTCCTAGTGCAGCCACACTACGTTGTCCAACCCATGCAAATACTTTCCTACCATGGATATTTTCAAAGCCGTGGGAATCATCCTGCCACAAGGCAAATTGTGCTGCAGGTTGAGGGCAGGGTCCTCTACACCAGTTCCTCTGCTGCTAAAGGAGGTGGTGAGAGCATCGTGGCCAGACAACCATAGGCTTGCTTTGCCCTCAGCTGTATTTTCTTTTTCGCTCTTTGTGTCCGTTTGAAACCAGTTTGAATCAAAGCAGCTGCTGGGCTGCCCTACCTTGGCACTGCCAGCCCAGATTCTTGGAGCAGCTGGTGCAGGACCCAGGGAATCCAGCTGAAAGCCATAATTCACCATTACATCTCACAATCCATGCATTTCAGGGCTTAATTAATTCAGACCCCAAGATAAGCAGGCTGTTTGCCAAACTAGGCGATGCTTTGAGCTCCTGGCTGAAGTGTGCTGCAGAGCATTGCAACCTCCTGGCTTTTCTAACACAGCAGGACAGTCTACACTGCCTTGCTGCCCGCAGGCTGATGTGCCACTGATGGTAAATTATCCCCAGCTGGGCTGAATGGTGCCAAATTTTAGCTCTTACTGGTGGAAGGCAGCTTTTCCTGAAACAAACTGTTTAGTGGAAATTGTTGTCATTTTGCAGCAAAAAGGGTTGTGTGTAACATCTGCTGTTAGGGAAGAGGAAGGATGGCTGGGAAGGTAAAGGTCTTTCTCCCTGTAAGGTGCCAGAATCTCTTGTTCATAGTGGGGAGCTGCTATTGCTCTCCCACTTTATCCTTTGAGGCTCAGGAACATGCAGATATTTCACCTGTGCTAAGACCATCCCATTACACCATCCCCTGTGGTGTCCTCCATGGTGAAAGTCCAGTGCTGGCAGCATGGTCTGGGCATCCTGTGGGCCCCCGACCCTTGCTGCTGTGCTGGGGGGAGCCACAGGAGTGTCACAGTGTGTCCCCATGCACAGCTGGGATCATTGGTACTTTGCCCAGAGAGCATTCCCAAAGGCTGATTGCACCGTGCCCCAGGCAGACAGGGCCTCTCCCAAAGCTCTGCAGCCCAGGCAGGGTTTGCAGCTCCAGCTGGTGTCATCCAGGGAAACCTTGGGATTTGGCAGGTGCATGGAGCCACGGGGTGGGACTGTGTGAACGTGTCCGTCATGACGGTGCCATAAGGACTTAGGTGTCCTGTGCTGTGGTAGCATCTATCAGTCCAAGTCCATGGCACGGCCAGGTCTAGAGGGTGATACTCCCCCCTACAGCTGCAGCTTTTGCATCATGGAATCAGAGGGCCTTAGTGATGAGCCCAATGAGATGGGCTCCTTGCTTACAGCATCAGTGTAATTAGTTATTTTTCTGCAAAATTTTGTGTCAATTTTGTCTGCCTGTTTTGTGCCCTTTGGGGGCACAGGTCCATATGCAGATAGCTGAGGTGAGGACATGCCTGCTCTGGAGGAGAGCCAGAGTCCAGCTCCCATTGTCATTCAGACACACGGGCTGCAGAACAAAACCTGCTCAGCATGGAAAGACTTTTGTAGGTGTATCTGAATCAGGAGAAAAATTTGGGCTGGAAGAGGTGGAAGGTCTCAGATGGCAGAAGCCTTGCACTGTGCTATCAAGGAGTTACGCTTCATATGTAATCTGTGTCTTGGGACATGGGTCTGAGTGAAATAGTGTCCAGGGTCTAATGGACAGTCTCAGCAGTGTGTGCTCATGTTCCACTTCGGATTTTAAAAAAAAAATAATCAATGCCATGATTGTTTGATGGGACTTGTTACAAGCTTAAAAAAGCTCACATGGATCTGGCATTTGCAGTTCTCATTTGCAGGGATCGGCTGGAAAGTGAGGGCAAGCTGCAGCTAACACGGTATCTGTGGGGACTCAGATCTGCCTTGCTCTCGCTCCCTGGCAGGTCCCTTCCCCAGCAGAGGCGTGTAGGGTAGGCTTTTTGCCTGAAGATGGCACTGCTATATTGAAGGATTGCTGGAAAATTGCTGTAATAAAGCTGTGGGTAAAAGTAGCTGGGAGAGGCATTGACGTGAGCTCAGGTACAGGTGCAGTGGTAGGTGTTGTCTGGGTTGGGTCACAAAGGATCCCAGTTCCTACGGACAGGTAGCCCCAAACCAAGACTCCCTCTAGACCTGTTTATAACATTATTTTGAGTTTTTCCTTAGCAATTGAAACCAGACTGTATCCAAATCTTAACTGTTTGGTGTAAACTCTTTCTCCTCCACTCTCTCGAGAAGCAGTGTGGTGTGTGTTACTTGCTGAGCACTGCAAAGGTGTGATGTGAGCATAACAAAATGCAAGGAGCTGCTCTGACTTATTCACAAGAGCCCCTCCTCATGATCTGGTGTCAAGAGGGTGGATGGGAATGTGACCCAGGTGCTCGCATAAAGTAAAACAGTGGTGGCCAGAGCCACAAGGAGTGAATGAAGTTGACTGTCCTGGGCCCATGTTCTGCCTCTCCTCCTTTTGCTTCTTGAAAGACCTGAAGTAGCAGCAAATAATCCCTATGTTGTGCAGGTAAGAATTAGTCCATACAGTGAGGAAAATGCCCCTGGATGATCAAGATCTGCCAGGTCTGTGATCTGAGCATCGATATTGGCTCTGTTTCAATGAGAAGGTGATGGAAGACCATCTGCAATTACAGTGAAATGGCAGTGATGTCTTCTAGGGATTGGGACTGAGCACAAAGTAGCCCAAAGGCAATGTCCAGCCCAAGCTTGGTGGTTTGAGTATTACCTGGATGCCAGTAGACTAAACATGCAGGATTGGCCTGAGTTAGGGTGGGAGGGTGCCCTGATTGCCTGGGTATGGCACACCCTGCATGTGGTTTGAGGGGCTCCTTGCAGAGGTACAGCCTTCTTGGTCAGATGATGTTGTACCTGGAGAAACCTTGCTCCTCTGAAAGGTTCAGCCCCTGAGCTGCAGTCCTTGTGGGATGGAGCCCATGCGCCCACTCTGACCCGGGGCTGGATTTAATGTCTTCTGTGTATTGACACCCCCAAATGCCATCAGGAGAGAAAAGAAGAAGCAATCGTTGCCCATTACAATAATTCTGTCTCCTATAAATGCAAGGAAAAAATGCATAGCTGTGTGTCTTTATTTTCACCACTGGAGGGCTACATCTACCTGCAGACTTCATTTAGGTTACATTAAACCCAGAGCACCTGTCACCTTGAGAAATGTGTTGTACCAACGTAATTGGGGAAGGCTGAAAAGCAGCAACTGTTTTCTTTGGGGAAAAACCTGGCTGTAAACCTCATCAGTTTGCAGTGAAATAGCTTTTTTCCCCTGTTGGAAGCTTTGTGGTTAGTTTTAATAAAGGCAGTGGGTTGGGAGGGAAGGTGGGAAATTGCTTCAGGATAGTGCGGCTGTGAAAATACGAGCTTTAGTTTGTTTTGAGCTGGGTTTCCTCTTTCATGAATAATCTAAATACTGGGGCCATGTGCCATCAGAGGCAAAGAGGTCCTTGATCGCCTAAACATATTGCCAGCCATTTACTTATGTGTCATGCCTGTGCTGGCCAGTGGGACCCTGCGCTCAGCCCCTCTGGGCTCCAAACCTCCGCTCTCCTCGGCACTTGTGGGCTCAGCAGGTTTCCACAGAGCCTGGCCGATGGGCCGAGCTCTCTTTTTCTGGTTAACTCACTGGAGAGAAACGCGGCAGGCGAGCAGCTCGAGCTTGACAAAGGGAATGTCATTTCTGCAGATGTGTTCAAGTATGCTAAAAAGTTGTGCCTCTCTGGGGGTCTCTGCTCAGGCTGTTGGGGTTTTTTTCCAGCTTCACACAGCCTTTGCAGATTTCTAGTCCAGCTTTGAATTTCTATAGCTTGCAGACCCAGCAGAGCAGCTAGAAACGTAAGTAACAAGCCAGGCTTAGGGCGTATTGCCCCAAACCATGTTTGTCCCCTTTTTAACTGCAGGGTGGTTCCTGCAATGTTTGATGATTGACTCTTGGGGAGTGTTTCCTTGGCAAAGGGAAACCCTTGGGATGCCTCCCCCAGTGACGACACGCACTTGGCAGGGTGACTTTGTTGCTCGCCCAGTTGGACCTGTCATCACTGCCTTTTTCTTGTGCCGTCTTGGGCCCACACTTCTAAGGGGCAGTAGAGGAATTCAATTAAAAACAGTAATGTTCCTGCTGCGGATTGAATAAAGCTCTGCTTGGACTACAGAGGGCAGCAAATTGTTCAGAATAAAGTAGACTTTATCCCATGATAATTTTATCAGCTGCAGCTATGTTGGAGAAGTTCACTGCAGCTGAGAAGAGGAATGGGACTCCAGTGTAAGGACCAAGCACCAGCCAGCGTGGGGACCGCCCTGCGAGCTGCTGGTGGCTGGTGTAGCATGTTGCTCTTCTCTACAAACTCCCGTGGAAACGAGTTTGCCAGCTCATGTGCCAGTGAGAAACTACCTGGGATGGAAAATTGTTCTCTGCATTTTCCAGGCTATGGTGTGATAGTTGAAGTATTTTTTCCTCACATAGGTATGTGGTCTCTCCTGAAAAGACAGAGAAGCAAGCAAGGAAGGGCTGCCAGGTCAAAACCACAGACAAGTGCTCCACAGATAAAGTCTGCATTGCTCACAGGGGGTTGCATATGTGTACAACCCCCTCTGCACCTCTGGGTTTGGTACTCCTGGCTAGGTGTTGGGCAGGGGAGTGTAACTCTTTCAGTAAAAGCTTTTGGGGACTTCTTAAAGAAATCTTTCATGGAACTTCAACTTTTTGAAAAGGCCATTCTAGACGAGATCTTTTTGTGCTGCACCTCCCTGTTTCTCTCCCCCTCCCTTCCTAGATCATGTTTCCTTTAAACTCCTTTGAAAATGTCAGCTTTGATAAATAAATCAACCATTTTAATTCAGAATCACTAATGGGATCTGATGCTGGTCAGTGAGCAAACTGTTTCCTTTGAAATCCTTGCAGAGAGAGAACAGTTGTATCATATATCTTGTGTCCTCATGGCATTTGTATTTTTGGAGCAAGACATTTCATTTTTCTGGGAACTTACAGTATTATTTTCTTTTTGGTATGCAGAAGCTGGGTACAAATGTGCCAGGAGAAACAGCCATGCAGCCCTATTGGTTCTTGTTGAACAGCTTCTGCATAACCTAGAGCTTTTATAGCCCTGTAGCTGGTGGTAGCCATCTCTCTATATACTGATTAATGCCAGACGCTGGTATAGGGAAGGCTAGTACTGCTCGCTATTTAACACAGTGGGAATGAATGTGCATAAATGGAATGACATATAGGTCTGCCCATTGTGCGTGCTTCTAGTCAACCCGCTTTTGCTTTTCCTGCCTATGGGATGGTGGATGCAGGAGAGTATTATGAAAGGCTATACTATAGATGTCTGTAAATGTATTGCTTTCCTAGGCAAGGCAGCTTCTGTTCATTTCAAACATACACGTGAAAGGATGACAGCAGACAGGACCCAGCTGGGGTAAGGTATTAACGCAGTGAAACAGGCATTGGACTGGTTGTTTTGGGTGGTCTCCTTATTTCAATGAGAGTTTTGATAGGGTGGTTCAAAGTACAAACTCTGCTAAAGCCCAGCTAGCTTTGGACCAAAATAGCATGGCACTGTCTTTGCTAGGATGGGATGTTTAATCTTTTTTATGGAACTATTTTGGGGGCTTAGCTAAGCTCAGAAGGAGCTGCTGGGTGAGATTTTTGGTAAATTCCAGCTGGCTTTCCCTCTCAGGCTCTGTAAGGGGTGACTGCAGGACACCTCCCAGAAAGCATCCAGTCTTGGTGTGGAGACTTTGTCCTTTCTGAGTAGACTGTCCCAGTGGTCACAACCACTTAAATAGGTGGTGTTTTTTTAAATTACTTTTAAGTGTCTCGTTTCTAATTGGAATGGGACTGGGCTCAGCTTCTAGCCACAAGCATTTTGTTAAGCCTCTCTCCTAGATGAAGAATCCCTTTTAAGTGCCTGTTATCTTCTTCATGTGAAGACAGTGTAATCAAGCTGCCTCCCACTCTCTGCCTTTTGAGACTAAACAGATTGATCTCCCTGTCTGTGGCTAAAATGCCTTTTCTAAACCTTCCATCAGGGCTTCACTGGGGTATCTGGGGCTGAAATGGGACTGTAATCACTAAGTGAGTCTTAGGCTAAAGTGATTTTCTAAAGCATGACATGAAGCATTAAGGATTTCTTGGCCAATACAGAGTGAAGTCTTTTTTATCCAGTTTCTTGACTCCTGCCTTTTCATGTTTGTTTCAGTGGTCTGGACAGTAGGATGCACAATTGATTCTGAATATATCACCCTACAATGCCAGGAGACAGGTGTGTTGGCTGGGGGTGCAGATCCCTTTGTCAAGACCAGAATATTAACTGTTCTCATTAATTTCAGGTCACCCTGGAGAAAGAAGATGAAGACAGAAACGCCTGCTAGCAGGGGCTGGGAAGACTGTGAGTTCAGCTTTGAACTCAGGAAAGCCTAACGCTCAGCCTGTCTGCTGCAAGTGCCAGTGTGATAGCTATAGGGCAGAAGGTATTAGACAGAAGGTTATATTGGTTCCCTACTGGGGATAGTAACAGTTTCTCATTGTCTTACCTGTACTATGAAACAGCATCCTGAACTCTGACATGAAATCCTCCACAGCTAAGATACCTGTTTTCCCCCTACCCCAAGGGCATGAAAAGTACCGCATATTCAAAGAAAAAGAGGAAAAAAAAAAAGAAAAAAATGTGGCCGACTCAGGAAAGAAAAGAGGCAGAAGAAATAGCCCACATTGTGCCCTTGAGTGATGCTCAAGCTGTTGTCTGTAATGCAGCCCTCTGTGTCTTGAGAGCGCTGGAGCTCAGTGGATCATGCAAGTCCCCAAAGCCTTGGTTCTCGCAGCCAGCACAGGGCTCTCCAAGACAGCGGAGGTGTTAGGGATCACTGCTAATCAGGTAATCCTGAGCCTGGGAAATCTTACTCTGTCCCTGTAATATCAACTTTAGAAACTCTGAGCATTTTTGCCATCAATACTGGAAGCTGCTACTGCAGAGCAAGAACAGGAGAAATAGCTGTTAAATCAACATTAGATTAATATGTATAGTGCTATGGCTTGGGAGGAGACAACCTTCCTTCACACTAATACTTGAAATCTGTCCTGACCCTCAATGCAGGAGCTGGATCTGCTCCCTCTGCAATGCCCTGTGTTACACTAATGCTGCCCAGAACATGCCCACATTAGATAATCCCTGTATTGTGAACCTCCTGCGTGTAAAACTCATATGACTTCAGTTCATTAAGGCACGTTGGCTCCTTCTTTTGAAGCAAACTTCCACTGATGCAGTGCAGACCTAAAGTGCGTGTGGCGGGTTGGGGATTGGGACTGGTGGTGGGGAATGCAGGAGCAAGTGAAGACCAGAAACTGGTTTAATGGTGACTTGTCACACGAGTGAGTTTGTGCAGATGGCTTTGCTACTGGCTGATTCATTCCTGGGGATGAAGAGGAAATGCAGGGAAGAAGCAAAACCAAAATATTGCCCTGTGCAGTAAGAATTATGGTGGTTCATAATATACATACACATATGGTGTATGTCTAGTTATGCTCTTGACAGTATCTGAGAGTGCAAGGAATCATATCATGTACCCTCTTATTACAGTAGTTTCTTTTTCATTCCAGTTAGTTACTGGTTTATATTCCTGTATATCTTCTGTCAAACATAGCAAGAATAAAAGTTCAAGAGTTTTAACAACTATGTCAAGAATACAATAGGCAAAACCTCTTTTTTCCTAGTAGCAGCCCTGCC
The DNA here is from genome assembly GCF_963921805.1 of Phalacrocorax carbo. Taxonomy (NCBI): domain Eukaryota; kingdom Metazoa; phylum Chordata; class Aves; order Suliformes; family Phalacrocoracidae; genus Phalacrocorax; species Phalacrocorax carbo. Next base: position 31,389,242 of record NC_087521.1, on the reverse strand, counting down.
TTCCACTGAAAAAAAGAAGATAAACTCTCAAACTTCCCTTGCGTGGGACATAAAAACCTTCAAACAATCTGTGGCTGCCAACTTATTTTTAAGACCCAAATTAAGGAGTGGTCAAGGATTGAATAATGAGACTCAGAAATATGAAGACTACAAATGAAGCCAAAGGTAGAGCTGTAGGTCTGGTCACTGTGATTGATTTGAGGGGAAAGGAAGTGTGTACGGCTGCAGATTTAGTAGCATGAAATCAGGAATGCTTCACCTCTCTGAACGGATCAATAAAATAGAGAGTTTTCCTTCTGGAGACCATAAAAATAATAGAAATTATGAGATGAAAGAGGTTGCTTCAGAAATAAATGTATAAATATTACTGCCTACACCTCTAACCCGTTGTCTGTTTTGGTGAGTTATATTAATTAGCAAGCTTTGATTTCCTAGCGACAGGCCTTCTAATGACAGTACCTTGCATCTTCCTGGTGAGCAACTGAAGTCAAACATTCATAACAAGTAAATGTGTTGGCTGTGACATGTCATGGATAGCATGTGGCTATGAATGTTTTGCAAAACAAAATGTCCCTTAACAACTCATTTAAGTATTTTTTTCTTTGTATCTCATACATCCTCATTAATATGTTAACTCAAGGCTTTTGTTTTGTTTTGTTTTAACTTTATATCCTTGCTCTCTCTGAGAATCTTTTAACTACCTGTCCAATCTCAGCCTGTAGAAAAAAAACTTTGTCAGAAAGCTGTGCCATGAAATCTTCCTGTAACAGCGAAAGGATGACCAGATGACCTGGTTGCTCACACCCCAGCTGAAACCATCACTGGAGGTAAATTTCCAGCTGTGAACATTTGCTTTATCCTGATGATGCTGAATGCTCCTGGTACTTTCTGCTCTGATCTCACACAGACATGACTGTGGCAGTGCCCATGCTGTGGAGCTGCTAAGTGGGACTGTCCAGGAGCCAACAATACCCAGGACACAAAGGAAAAACTACTCACCTGAAAAGTGAAACCTTCATCCTCTTTAGAGAAGGCAGGAGAAAACATGGATGGGCTACATTTGGGAAAGTTTGGCTCCTGTCATCCATGGGAGTAACTTCTTCTCCAAGGTGACCTGTGTGTGGCAATGAACAGGGTGACCATCACCTTAATATGCAATAGTACAAGTTTGATTTATTTAAAAAATAATTTCTTACTTGTTTACTTTTTTAAGCACTTTATGGCTGTACACTTCTGTTTCTCAGGGCTGCCATCAGACCCGAGGAACCACTGTGGTAATAAATTCCACAGATAACTTTGGCTTGGGGCCAAGTAAACTTTTTGGGAAAAAAAAATGAAACAAAACAGAGAATTAAGCAGTAGAAACCTACAGGGTCTGTTTATTATATTTTTTGTGAAGGAATTAAGTGCATAAAAGTGCTCCTTCCTTTGGGATATATGTCTAGTGCTGTGTTATACACAGGAGCCCTAGACCTGCAATTTGTCATTTTCTTGTAGTTTGTGCATAGTCCATTTTTAATCCTCCTTGTCCTGCAGCCTATAATGAATTCCAGTTCGGTCCAGTTCCAGATATGAACAGCCCTACAGTCTCCCATTAAGCTGGTTGTGCAAACGAACTAGGTGCACAAACTGCATTTGGGTAGGAAAAATCATCCCTGCAGGCTAAATTGAAGCTTATTGATAAGGTTTGATTATGGAATAAAGAGATTTATAGGTGTTTTTGTGCTTAAATAGGAGTGTCAAAAGTGGAATTTGTTACTTCTCTTTATTCCTTCTTTCACTCCCCTTTCTCTCCCCAGGCAGCAACGTGCAGGTTGGTTTGTATTTTCAAGCCCTGCTCAGGTTTGTGCAGTTTGGGTGCAGGGCACTGTGCTGCCCCGCATCCCTGCACCAGCCTGGGTCAGTCCCATCCCTCTAATGGGCTCCTGGCCCTTCTGTACAGCGGGGCTGACCCGTGCCCTCCCTGGCAGCAGGGTGTGGATGGTGGAAGGGACATTTTTGAGAGTGGCAGCAGTACGAGCCATCAATCTGAAACAGCAGCCCGCAGACGTGAATGCAAAATGTGATGCTTTCTGCCACGGGAGAGAAACGACTTCCACAAAATGACTGTGGAACAGCATTAAACTCGAGTAAAGAGCTGAATTAATCACAGGCTCCATCAGTGCACTGGGGAGGGTGGCACAGATGAAGGAAAATGAACCACCGCTGAGAGCTGAGCCAGCACCCGGCTGATGAGGTGCTCTCCCTCTTCCAAGAGACTTGCAAAAGGATTTTTCTCCCCCTTGGAAGTAAGGTGGCTTTTCAAATGCGGCAAGGAAGATGACAGTAAACATATGTTCTGCTTCCCGTTAGCTGCTGTCTGAGATTTTGCTCCTCCTGCGTACAACTGATTCTTGATTTGTTTCCACACTTTTCTTGCTGTGCCCAAAAGCAGTTACAAAAGGGCAGAGGAACAGCAGAAATGTGAAGACCAAGAACAGCATTCACCACCCACAGGCCTTGCTTTTGTTTTTCTGGTAATGTTTTTATGCTGGGCAGGGTTGCACATGATGACAGGATTTATTGATCTAATTCCTTGTTCCTACTTGGTCACCATATCCTTTGGTCCCCTGCCTCTCCAAAACACATCTCACAAGCTTATTCCAGCCATCATATGGAACTTTTCAGTTTCTGTGTCTAAAGTACTTCTGCCCTGATAACTCCTACATCTCTAACAGCATTTATCCATAACAAGAGATATTTCTGGACCAAACACTTTGTTGCTTTCAGAGCTTTGGTGCAACACAGCCTCCTGGACTCCTTCCTTCCCCTGGGTACAAATGGCCCACAAAGGAGGTAGGTAGAAGTTTAACTAAATCCTGCGCAACCAGGGATGTTTAAACGCCTCCTGAAATACATCCTAATGAAGACTTACCTCTTGAATGGCAAACAAGGTACAGGTTTAATCCACAGATGGGCTGATGCCCTACTGGTCTACTATAAAATGGCACCAACTCCAATAAAACCTTAGAAGTTTGCAAAGCCTTGGAAGTCATGGATTCTTCATGGCCAGACCTGGACTTAGGGTTCTGGTTTTAAACAGTCCTTCTGGGAGGCACAAGGGAAGAGAAAGCAAAGACTTTGGTTTATAATCCTCTTTTTACAGGTCTTGGTAGCAGTCTTCTTGAGGTTTTAGTACAGCTGAAAGACAGGAGCAGTCCCAACGGGATATAAAAGCACTTATGCAGGATAGTAGTCACTGCAGAAATGTGGCTCTGGGCTGTTGGGAAATTTGGCTCTTGAGGGGCTGTGTGGGACTCTGTATATCTATTTAATCCCTTATCTTGGGTTTGACACTATTTGACTCCTTACTTATGGTGTTCTGCAGAAGATGGAGGCTCCACCGCCCTCTCCAGGTGGTGTATTCCAATGTTTCATTTTACATAGCATTTGAAAGCTGTCCCTAAGGGAGATCTGAATTAGACCTTACTGCATTTTAAGTCCATTGATCCATCTCCAGCAGATAGAAGAGTTTTACAACCTTTATTTCTGTATTATCTTTTACATGTTGGCAGCTTCTTCCCTCCCCATCTCTTCTTATCCTCAGTAGACTGCAGAAACTGCAGCTGTAAAAATCTGTTTCTCAGCAGGCTGGCCGTAGCTCCTGGAAAGGCGGCGTCCTTTGCTCTCTCTGGCTTATACAGGGCCTCGGCTCTGGGGGAAATGCAGGGTAACTGGCATTTACCTACTTTTAATTGGATTGAATTACCACTTGCACTGGCGAAGTTCCAGCACTACTTTTTGGCATCTTGACAGGGTGCTAAAGCTCTAGCATCTCTGCTTTGGTGGCACTGCCCCTTGTAGAGACACACAGGTGCCTGGACCGATTAGACTGAGCACATTGCCTGCTTCTCTAGGGGCTGGTGTTTTACCTCGTGGCTCTCTGACACCTGGAGAGGCTGATCCACCCAGGAGCAGCCCCTTGGCACCTACAGGTAGAGACCAAATTCCTTGACCTTTCTCCCTGCAGCTCCTGTCGTGAGCTCCCATGGCTCCCCAAGGAGTTAGGGTGCAGCTGCCCTGCAAAAAAGGGTCAGAACATATTTTTTTATTAATCTCCAGCCATGGAAGTCCCTCTCATCAAGGAAAAGGGGAGGCAGACTCAGGTGGTGTTTGTTCACACTCTGCCAGTTCCTCCATCTCCTGCATAGGCTAGAATATTTTCCTTGGTGGATACCAAGACTGTGTCTACTCCAATATTCACCCATGCTATGCATTACATTGCTCTCATCTTCTCTTTTGTCCTGGCCTGAGCAGTGCTGGATCAATGCTGATTTTGCCTTACATGTCTCCTGGGTGTCTGTCTCCTGCAGACCCCTCCTGTAGCTTCTCCTTTTTGAGTCAGTGTCGCTGTGCGTCATTTCTGCGAGCAGCTGTAGGACCCAAGTTCTCTTTGGCAGAAACGTCACCTACTTTCTCCCAGCTTAATCTTGCAAAACCAACCAGTTTGCCTCCTCGTCTCATGTTTTAACTTTTTTGGACTGCTTCTCCAACTCATCATGTGTTCCTCTGTGGTGTCTGTACCAGAGCTCCAGGGCTGCCATATATAGAAGTATTGGTGCACTGGAGCAAGGCTAAACATGAGAGCAGTCAGATTTATTTATTTTCTCTGACTGTAACATTTGCCTTCTGGGCAAGCACTGGGGACCTGCCGTGTAAGCAGTTACCACTTGAGCTCAAGAGCCAAAGTTCTGCAGTTGGAGTTGTAAACAGCCTCTTATCTCTGTGCTGGACACAGACAGTGACCTATTTAACACATTTACTACCATGTTTTAAAATAGTTTTAAAAATTGCAAGTGCATGATGAAAAGAGGTGTAGAAACAGTTCAAACAAATTTTGCTTCTACAACTTCTGCTCAAATCAGTCTTGCCACTCCCCAAAAAAAAAAAAAAAAGGTTGTCTTGGCTTGTTACTTGCCTGCAGGGTTAGTGCCAGATGGAGTTTAATAGCAGGTACATAATATCCTGCTGTTTAAGGGGTTTTAATTTTTTTTTAAACAAACCTCCACCTCTTCTCCCTTTTCTCACTTTTTAGAAGGGTCACATCTATGAATAGGCAGAAGCCTGAGTTTTGCTGTATTCTGCTAATTTGTGGTGTTTAAAAATGGCCGTATCCTTTTCTGAGATGCTGTATTTTTTTGCTTAAGTTTCACTTTTCTTTGAAATTACAGAAATGAAAGTCCCAAATCTCCCTGAGAATTCTATAGTTATTTTCCTTCCATTGCAGCTAGGTCAGCAGAGTTGTAAGTACAGATGATGACCAAAAATCATCCCAACACCAAAGGGCAAGAACTATATTCACACCACCCAGCAGGAATACAACTGCCGTAGACACTAGAAATTTATTTGAGAGAAAAATATGAGCCATTAAAGTCCTGACTCCCAACATAAATTGTCTAACTCTATGCATTCTTTTCACATGTAACTTTATGTTAATTCATTGTTGAGGGCATACGAGGCAAGGAGGGATGGGAAAGATTGTAGAATACAAGGGAAAAATGGCCGAGTCTCCTGTCCTTGGTGATGTTAAAGGTTAGTCAGGGGTTGAGGCAAGCTGTAGGTCTTTGCATCATTTTTTTCTTAATTAAGACTTCAGGAAAGCTTGTTTTTTAATACCTGCAGGACCACCTTATGGAAAACCAGAGCATGACTCTTCCCCTTAGGTGAGGAACTGCTCTTAGATGTGATACAAATGCACTAAAACTCAGTACCTTGCAGCAAAAGCCTGTTTTGTGTTTAGGTCCCCCTGCTGCCACTCCAAATCAGAGAATAATCATGTTAAGGACAGCTGAACCACCAATGGTCTTCACCTAAATGCCTTTGCCTGCGAAGCTTTCTTTGCAGAGGCATGCAGGCCAGTTTATTTCAGAGACGCAATGATCAAAGGCACAGTACAAAGATTCCGTGTTGCTGTGTGCTGCAGAGGAAGGCTGGAAGTAATTTGGGTCAACTAAAGTTAGAACCGTCCCCCACCTTGCGAGACAGATGTGAGCTTTGAAGTCAGGGAGATTATCAGCAAGACAATCCAGTACAGCCATTTTTTCCCCAGTCCAATTTCTAATTTGCTGACTCGATGCCTGTGCAGGGTCCTGTTGCTGGATGAGAAGGACAGCCTGCCCAGTCCTGTGACCTGCCCTTGACCAAGGTCAAAAAACCAATGTCCGAAAGCGTAAAACACTTGAGCAAGTGATGCTGCAGCGTGTTCCTGGAAAATAATACTTCCTGACCAAAGAAGCTTGTGATCAACTTGGGCTGAAGGTCAAAGGGATTTAGGATCCTTGTATTTGCCTGCTTTATCTGATGTGAACTGTGGGAATAATCACAGCTCTAACATCTTCTATTTATTAATTTCTGGACTTTGGCTTGTGCCTTCTGGGGCTGGCAGCTGGATGTAGACTCAGTACAACCATCCTGTAGGGCTCAAAGAATCCTGTTCACAGAATAAATGGTCATCAGTAGGAAGGCCTTTATCTCTGCCTTGCACCATAGATGGATGAAGGCTTTTTCAGGAATAAGACACTGCTCTGTCTCCTGGATGTCCTCCCCACACTTCCCTTAGCTCTTCAGAGGTGGCAGCTGTGATTAAAGAACACATCAGAGGCTTGATGAAATCCCAATCCCCCAGAAACTAGAAAGCAGCTTTGATGAAGCCACAGTTTTGCACGATGCGTGCCCACTACCTCTTTGTCACTTTTTCTTTTTTGCTGCCTGGGAGAAGATACTCAGCTTGGTTCCTTCGTGCTGTTTTGATGAGTAACCCTCTTATTGGGGAAATCCCTGACGTATATGTCTGGCTTTTCAGACTGCTCCCTACTGCAGACTTATAACTTCTAAGAGATAGATGACTGCAACACAGCCTGTAATCCACGTTATCAGTGAAACAGGCTCTGTTCTACAGATGCTATCTTACCTTTCCAAATAGTCCCATGGCAACACTCGCTTACAAGTTTCAGACTAAATGATCGCTCTAACAGCTTGGACTGTTCTCTCTTTGCAAGTATTTTATGCACCAACTTGTGGACATATGCCAAGCACAGCCTGAAACAGAAACTACTGGGCTACGGACCCATTCTGCCACGCCCAAATATCTGTTACAAACCACCAAATGCCTTGCTCCTGGTGTACTGAACCAATTAAAGCTAGTCAGGAAGTTAGACTCACTCAAAAAAAAAAAATCTAATGAAGGTTTTCCTAGTGGTTTATGCACCCAGAAGCTAACTTGTGTAGAGGAGGCTCACTGCTCCAGATCATCTACCTGCTCAAGCAGGGGGTGTTGGACAAGATGAACTCCAGAGGTCCCTTCCAGCCCCTACCATTCTGTGATTCTGTGATTCTGTGATCTCCCTACGTTCATTCCTTCCACATCTTTGTGACACCAGGTGGCACTAACCTGATGGGTTACCTTGGCTTTCACAGGCAACCTTGCCTCCTTTCCTGCCACACCAGGCAGGCAGAAGGACAGTACCTATATAGGGCATGGATACAACCATGAATCATCTGCTTGTCTGTCTTCTGTTGAAGATCCTCAGTATTCTTCTGCAGGTGGAAAAGAACAGCAGCTGACAAAACTTCTTCTGAATAGAAAGATTTGCAGAAGGGACTACAAGACAAATATTGAAGCTCTTTTGCACATTCATATAGAATACCAAACAGCAAAATGGTGGGAGATATTTGGATTTCTGGGTTCTTGCTTTAAAGATGTTAAGTATGAGTTCCCTCTTATCCCCACCTGATCTCCTACCTCTCTCTCCAGTTCATTCCTCACCTTCTCTGCCTCCGGGTTTCAGTCTTCCTATTTCCTAACCAGTTTATACCCCTCCCTGTAACTTGTCCCTTTGCACATTAATCCCTCACTTTTTCCCACCCACCTCTTGAAACTTCTGCATTTGAAAGAGGACAAGGTGCTTCCTCTTCATACAGCATGCCCAGGCCCAGGCAGACATGTTGCCAATGAGAGCTCTATTGCTCCCATCCTGACCTGGAACTGCCCACAGTGATGTCCAGTTGAAATGTTAGGGAAAGTCTCATCTTCCACAGGAGCTGAGAACAGGGTTCTTGGGTGTTTTGGAAGTTGAAATGCCAAAAATCAGACATGTCAATCTTCCTGTGGTGAAAGAAAGAACACGTTACTGGTGAATGCTAGCCCTTTTCTACTTGTTGACATCCCACCGCTTGGCTGTGTTAGAGGTTTTCTAATAAAAGCTTAAAAATCCCTTCCTCTCTCCAATACCTGGCAGGAAGGATGAAGCCAATATCTTCCTTTTTTGTTTGTTTGGTTTGGGTTTTTTTTGTTTTGTTTTGTTTTGTTTTCCCCTTGGAAGCCTCTAACCTGTTTGGCTATAAATGCTCTCCAAAAATGATCCCTGAAGCAGCTATATGAACACTTCAGCACAAACACTTAATGTTAAACTGAATAATAGAAAGAGTTGGCCAAGCTTAACACCAAACGGTGTTGTAAATCAGGCCTATAATCTGAGCAGGTCTGGCACATAATTAATCTTTGGGGAGTCTCTGGGTAGCAACTTGCATATCATTAGTCAGTAAACTCCCACAGGTCTCCAAGGGTTTGGGATTAAGCTCTGCTTGTGAATAATCATCTATATAATCACCTCAGGCAGGAGTTTTACTGACCTTCAGTCCCTGCTCTTAGAACAGGTGTAAGGTTTAAACAGGCTATGCGAAGTTTCTTTATATAGTTCACTGCTATCTCCTGCGTGTCTGCTCAGACCACATTGTAATGGTACCGGGAAATGCAAAACTGATCACCATGAGCCAGGAGCAATGCATTTTCCCCATACTTTGTGTTGCTGTCCTGTGCACAGAGGGTGGAGTGCCTGGACGAATAAATCCCAGTTTCCTGCTGTCTGTGCAGAGTGCTGCTGCAGCAAGCAGCAGTCAAGAGAAGTTCAGACAGGAGGTGGTTTTCAACTCAGGTGATGCAGGAAGGTTTGAACGTCTCATTTATTACAGGGGCAAACTCCTCTCAAACACAAAATCAACCCAGACATGTTTGCCTCGAAAATGATAAAAATTAGCCACTTTTTCTAGGTTAATTTACACAAAAGTTTATGACACATAATACAGCAGGCCAGCTGTATCTTACAGATATCTTTAACTCTTTCTGATTCAAAGAATTTGTATTTGAGAACTCTTTTGTGAGAATTAATGTTGCCTTCTCAGGATCAAGTGCAGTTGTGAGCTGAACTTGTGGTTCGGCCCCATTTTTGAGCACTTTTGCATCTTGCTAAGGAGACGCAGCCTGCGGGTTAAGGGTGGTAAAGCCGTGAGTGATTTCTCCTCTGGGTTGCCTGCTGAATACGGGCAGTGAAGCGTCACCCAGAGTTGTGGCTCTTTGACTTGAGTTCCAGCTCATCCTCTCAAAGGGAGCTCCTCTTTCACCCACATGAGCAGAGAGCACTCCTGCTAATCCCACCCTCATGAGGACAATGCTCAGCAGTGCAGCTGAGCCCTGCAACTGCCGACCACAGCAAGGCCAACAGTTACTGTCATTTGAGAAAGTCTGTTTCTCCTCCTTCGTTATAGAAAGGTCTACAATAACAATGTTCACCTAGAATACAGTTTAGCCTCTAGATGTGGCTGCATGCTGCAGAGCACTCAGGGAAGCCCCTGTTTTCTTGGTAAAAAACAAAGAGAGACCTGAGGTTAGAGCTGTAGATATGTATTCTGTCTTCTGTAATTTTTAGTATTGTCTTAAGAAACTGGAAAAAGTTTGTGATGAAATTCTGGAAATACAAGTTTTTCCAGGCAAAGGATCCAAAATATGTATTTGAAACTCTTCAGTAGGTAAATTTTAGAAAAAAATGTTTTCTAAAATTGTTCCCTGGAAGGAAACCATTGCCCATTTTCTGCTCTTTTACTCTGCTGCAGCTGGCTAAAGGCATTTTTAATGCCCTTACAATGATTTAAGTAAGAAGAAAAATATTAATAATAGAAGCAAATATATGTTTTAAAGGTACTCTCCACAACAAGGCCATGGATTTAATAGGCTTTTACTGTATTATCAATAGTACAATGCTGCAGCATTGATCCACAGCTATAGGGAACAATCCAATTACTCTTCAATTGACTTAAAGTAATTAGTCGGCTTAGGCCAGGGGGTAATGTAATCAGCTGAAAATGTTCAACAATCAGATTTGCAGAGAGCTGAAATTCACATTTTCTTTCTTTATTTCTTTTTTTGACTCAGAGATCTCATCCTAACTAATGAACACAGGCAAAGCAACAAGTCAAAATATGGTTGGAAACCCCCAAAGACTCTTTGAAGTCGGTGGCTAAGGTAATAATGGCTTGTAAATGGGCAGATTATTTTTGAGATTGACAGACTCATGGACCTCTCTGTACTTTGTCCTCTTTAATGTGTTCTTAACTGCTAAAATACATTCACATTAGTCTTTGGACTCTGATGCTTATTTTGTCTATTCAATTCTTTATAAAAGAAAAAGTAATTATGGACGTTTACTGTTAGATCTGAGGTATAAGGACCTAAGTGTTTGTCTAAGTGGTGGTGGGGGTGGATGTAAACTTGAGATCTTTTGGGACTGGCTAAGAAAAAACCTCTTTAATCAAAGCTTTCCCTATAAACTGTATATGCTTGTGCTGAGGTCACTTACAGTTTCCAGAAAGGTTTTAATCTAAACTGTTGGGGGAAGGGGGGGAGGGGCTTGTTGTTTGGTTTGGTTTTGCTTCTGTCATTGTTTATGGCATGGCACTGCTTTTTGGTGGTTATGTTGCCTGTGCTTAGTAAGAGATGAAAAGATTCCAGCTACAACATTATGCCTGAGTATCCTGTGTTCTTCCTTGTAGCTTAACGAGTTTTTGAAGGCAGGATTAACATAACCAAAGCATTAAAGACTCAAATACTCTCATGCTGAATGAGTGGTTGGTACATTATTGGTCTGACTCCTGTTTCACTATTATACTCCCTTTGACTTCTGGGATTGCTGCTCTCAGACTAATAGCATACAGCATCCAGATGATCTTGTTTCTAGTTGAAAGAATTGGAAGAGGGTGCTTCATAATTTTACAGAGTGTTGCTTTTGCCAACAAAAACTGAATACAGTGCAATATCTTGTCTGAGGACACTCTGCTTACATATACTTTCTGTTAACCTGCTTTAGTATCCCTAAATAATCGACTGAAGGGTGCCCTTGCGTTTTGTGATGGAGAAGAGCTGACATGTTACTACTGTGTAAGAACTGACAAAACAGGAATTGAATAGCTTAACTCTGGAGATCCTGATCTGATACAGGTGTTCAGGTCTGCTGAAAATCTCCGCGGCTTGAACTCATTATGTTCAGAAAAGTTAGGAAATATCTTGATTTTTCTAAATGCTGAATGTAATTTGGGTTTGAGCAGAACAGGGCCAGGAGAGGTTGTAGTTCTACAGACGTGATTCCTTCTGCACTGGGCCAAAAGAAAGCCAATGTCTTTTGAACTTGGCTCATCATTTGATAGGTCAATTATATCGTAGTACCCTCTAGGGTGAGGCTGATATCAAAACTGCCCTAGCCTCTAAGCTTGGGTTGGAAAGGAAGGTTGGATTTCTCTGAATTAAGTAAAAATGAAGAAATAATGCACACATCGGGGTTTCTTGAAGGCTGAACTAAAACTGGGTCATGGCAGCTCTTTTGGAATTCAGCCCTTTGCCCGGAGGTCTCTGGAGCACGTACTGGGGACTGCTCTTGAGATAGACAGGAAGCCTCACTTGGAACGGTCTTTTGTGCAGCTCTTTAAAGTTATCTCAGGAATCTAGCAAAGTGAGAGCTTCTCTAGGTGAAGGAAAGTAGTTAGGGTTTTTCCTGTCTAATTAACAGATGGAAGGCACTGATGTGGAATTGAAGAGCTTGGGCTAACTTCCAAGCTAATATACTGTTGTATGTGAAAATACTTCAACATTAATAACAACAGAATGGGATTTACAGACTCTCTCGACTCTAGTGTTGGTAAGAAAGCTTAATAAGCCCTTATCTTGTGTCTTCACACCGGAATGGGTTTACAGGATGGGAAGAGGAAGAGGGACCTCAAGGTGTCTCCCTCAGAACACCCCACTGCAACATCAGCCATTCTGGTTTAGACCATCTCTGCAGCTGGATCTGGCCATTGTGTTCTACTGAAGGGGGAAAACCATCATTATCCTTTGAAATTCTGAGTGAATACAAAGTCTTTAAGTGTGAAAAAGGCTAAAAGACTTTTTCTTGTTCATTAGGTTATCTTGAGGCTTTTTCTGAGTTCTGCCCATTTACGTTCATGCATTCCAAAGAATTTAGCTCTGGATTTGTAAGCAACTGTTGTAATGCTAAGTTAGAAATATTTGGGGAAGACATTAAAATAGTGTTCTAGAGGGTTTACGACATGCTGTGCCATTATGTACTGCTGTATAAAAGTTGAATAAGAAATCAACTGAATGAGCTGTGCTATTCATGTAAGGCTTGCTAACCTATGAATAATGTGATCACCCCAGACACTGCACTGTAAAGGTTTTATAAGCAACATTAGAGTATTTTTATCTATATTTGCATGTCTAAAAAGGAGGAAAAAAAACTACTAAGGTTGTAGAGTGCTAAACAAGCTAAAGAACTTGGCTCTGAGTTCTGACTTTCTTGCTTTTTTTATTCTCCTTTTGGTTTGGAAGTTGCTTTCCTGTCAAATGGAATGCTGAGTTTTCCTTTAAGAAGAGAGGAAAGAGATTGGGTAATGTTATGCTGATTCCTCATCTCCTCTCTGGATGAGTCTTCCTATGTTGCATGGAGCCATCAAACACTTGTATATGAGCACCATGAAAGGAATTTGTATCTACTCAAGGCAGTGCCCACCTGCCCGGTCACCACTCTCCTTTCCAGTTATGCTGTGTTCCTTAAAGTCTTTCTGCTCCTCGCAAAGAGAGAATGAGGATGATCTCATGAATTAACAGATCTGGAGGGTGCCATGGTGCACGGATTTTCCATCTACCTGGTGAATTCCTATCTGATGCTGAGCAAACCCAGCTCTTCCCAAGGAGCCACCATCTGTCCTCAGCTTTCAGGACCACTGAGAAAACTGCAGTGTGGGAGGGTGTGTGACAGCTTTCTCTTTTCAAGTGAGAAATCTCTACTACCTTCCCTGCTCATCCTGATTATACTGTTCTGAAGGTCATGTTGCTGCTCGGCTCTTGAGTTACAGCGATAGCAGGGACAGGTTGTCATTCACTGTGGGCAAAGGCTGGAGGGAGAGGAGCCATACCTTCTCAGCGGCTCCCTTGTACTCTCTAATGCCTGTGGATGGGAGAGAGAGGGGGACTCAGGACCATGTTCCAGGGGGAGGAAGAAAAAATTGAAGCCTTCCTGCGCATCCCCCGTAAGCTTGTCTCCTTTTGACATCCTCCTTGTAATGTGTAGCCACCCTATTTTGCTCATGCTTGCCCTCTCAGTACATTTCCTGGCCCATGCTCTCCCAATATTGGCTCAAATCAATCCATTTGCTTTCTTCCCGTGCAAATCCGTTGTCTGCAATTTGCAGGGAAAGCAAGGAAAAAGCCCTTGACCTTCACTCAGAATCTGTGAGCAGGTATTAGGAGAGGCAGATTGGCTTGCTGTGTCCATGTGTGCCCCTTGCACCACTGCAGGGCAAGTTACATGTTAGAACCAACTTTACTTCTAAAAACTGCAGGGCTGTTCCTTAAGTGAAAGAAGTTTCTGCCATCTTCAGGACTTGTCTCTGGAAGGTCAGCTGTGTGCTGTGTTAGAGAAGGCTGGTTCATGAAGTATGTGTGCATGGGAGGGGAACAGGAGACTGATGATTGAACAGACCTTCTGCTCTGGTGTCCTGTCTATGCATGCTGATACTTGCCCACCAGGACTAGGAGGTCCTGTGGGAGGCAGTTCACAGAGCAGGAACCAGGGCAGCCAGGAGCATGGCTTGTGGGGATCCGAACAATGGGTTCCTCTGTAAGTAGTCCATTGACTTTTTGACTATGCTTCACCTGTTATGCTTGGTAATGACCACAATCACTAGATTTTATTTATTGTAATTGCTATGTTTATTCCATCTTTCCAGTCCACTTTGTAGCAGGTAAAAGCAGAGTCTTTTCCCAGCAGAGAGTATGTTAATTTCTTATAGTGGCAAAATTGACTTGGTCCTGCTGTCAGTCACACAGTTACCCTGCTAGCACAGCCTGGGTAGGGAGGGAGGGAAGCCAGGCCTTAACTGGATCCCTGAACTGAAAAAGGTCTCTGCACAGTGAACATTTCGGCCACGTTTCAACACAGTTGAGGGAATGATGAAATCTGGGATAGGGATAGGATTGAACATATAGGGAAGGAGAAAATACAGGCTTTACCTCTAGAAAAGATGGTAGAAACTAATACCTTGGATTAAAATTAAATTTTGTTGGCTTTCCCAGTAGATCCAAGCCTCTGTTCAGGTAGAATTTGTACAATTCCTTTTTCTGTGATCTTCTGAAGGATAGTCTGGAGTCAGACAACTATTGCAGTAGGGGTTTGGCAATGGTAAAGTTATGAGGAGTGTCTGAAAACCTCTTCCTCTGATGCTCTTTGATCTCCACCCTTTAAATAAGACACCGCATGATACAATCAGCTTACGCTCAGTAGTGCTCATTTAACTAAGTGGAAAGAAGCAGGAGCATGGATTGTATTGATGTGTAGCTGACTATGTTACTCAGCCTCTGGACAAAACTGCTGCTGCTTATTCACCTTTGTGATTGATTGCTACTGTATTATGTTCTTTCATGTTGTGAGTCACTTACCAGATAGGACAGCCCTTCTCTGTCTACTAAACGTTGCACAAAGGTTACTAATTGAGTGACTCACTGCAGCGTATCATTTTTAATGTCAGCACTTTTTTGCTCATTTTTGCAGGTCTCACTTTGGATGGGGTTATTGATGCTGTGGGACACTTAAGCATCTGATTACAGTGAAAGCCTCCTTAAATGTATGACTCACCAAGCTGGTCTGGTAACCAAACCACAGGCATTTCTAACATGAAAAAGGACTCCTCCTCTTGATCCTGAGAGCTGTATTGTTTCCTCTTATATTATTTCCTGCTTTGTCACATCTGACTAGGTATGTTATGTGATAACCTGATGTGCAGATTGCCAAGGTGGGCAGAGCTGTGGAGTCCTTGAAGGCACGGGAGCCAGCACAACCCTGCTGTCCAGCAGGCAGCTTGTCTATCTCATGTCCTGGGGCATTTTGTGCCCGTGTGCATGGGGGTATGAGAAGGTGGCTTTGAAAAAAGGGGCAGCAAATGTATTAAATGTAGCTAAGTTATTTGCAGTAGTCCACCTATTGTTTTCTGGGCCCAGAAAACTTTTTTTCTTCTATGCCTGTGGTCCTGATTTATGATCTTGTACTTGAGATGTACTTTATGACCATGACCTGAGGTGCCTCAGTCCTTGGCACAGCACAGTGTGCAGAGCCCAGGGGAATTCAGAGACAGCTGGTACATCTGTGTTGCAGAGCTTGGAGCTGGGCAAGGAAACAACTGAGGCCTGGAGGAAGCAAAAGTTTGATAGGGTATTTATTTTCTTCTGCTAATATAATAGTGCTGGTGTATCTATGTGCTGACCTGGAGCTTGTTCTGTTCATCTCACATCCCACATGTTAGGGATAGGCCCTTGGTGTCTCAGTGATTGCTCTACAAATTAGCAAGTGCTGTTTATTCCTCCCTTCCACATCCATGTCTTGGAGAAGTGTGATTCATTAAGGATGCTCAAGTCCTGAATACTACTGGGAGAAAAGTCAAGAGCTGTATGGAAATAGCTTGTGAGGACACAGACATATCTGCTTTGCAGTGTCTCTGCTGGTGCTGCATCTCTTGGGGATTCCCTTTCCCATCCACAGCTCACTAAGTTTATGCCATCTTCTAGGGATGTTCTTGGGAAACTTTTAGTGCCCAAGGCTGTATTCCCAACATGGTGGGAGATGGTATCTTTAGTTGCATTACTTGGTTGAGAAATTGCTGACAGGAAGAATCTGCACCAATTATAAGTTATACATGCTGAAGAATAAAGACTGGGGAGGATGTCAGATTGCTTAAATCTTTTCCAATACAGTTCTGTTGGACATGCAATTGCTGAGATCTCTGGATTCCTGGTCAGCACCTCTGAGGTGATTGTCTGGCCTTTGCCACCCCAGCTTTAACATGACATCAGGCAGTGAAATAGAGCTCTTCTAGGCCCTTTTCTATTGCCTGGAATTTTGACTTCTAAACACATTGAACTCCAAGAGGAGTTCTGTGCTCAGAGACTGGGTCTGAGCAAAAAGAGACCACTGGTCTTTAAGATGAAGAGATCTCTTATACATGCCTGAAGTGAGAAGAATGCAAAGCTCAGATGAGTGCAAGAATCGTTTTTAATGGGTTCCAGCAAATGTGTGTGTGATTAGGGACTTTCAGACCTGAACTATAAGGCGTGACATCTTGACATGAGAAGGAAGTACTTTCTTACTCTTCTTCCCAGGTAGATTCAGTTTGTGGACTTCTGTTATTATGAGTTTGGCAAAACAACAGTCTGCTCATCTTACTGCTGGTTCAATTGCCACAAGAACTCTCATAAAGACAAAGTTTCTGCCAGACTTGGTTTAAGCAGTCAAAGCCCCTAGCTCTGCAGATAATTACCTGTGCCATGGATAGGGAATCAGCTCTCTGTGTATATATCCACAGCAATTTGTAGATGCTGCTTGTATTGTCTGAAATTATTAGTCAATAGCATGGCCTGATTTATTTAAAACCTCCCTGATGCATGATTAAAATGTCAGCAAAGTCAAGGGGCCCTCAACAAAGATAAGATCCCCTAGAACACGGTCAGTAGCTGTCTGGAGGAATGAACAAATTTAGCCACAGTGCAGGTGCCTCTGTATCAGCCAGGAATTTTTCATTTTCTTCTATTATATTTTGTTATGAGATTTATTCATATTCGAGTCATATGCAGGAGAAGTTTCGGTCTTTCATGTCAGATAATAAAGACATTCTTGGAGAAGTAAGGAGGGGGGTCAGCAGAACTGTTGTCTTGGACTTCTGGAGTGCAGACTTTGGCCTGTTCAGGAGACTGGTTGACAGAGTCCCTTGGGAGGCAGACCTGATGGGCAAAGGAGTCCAGGAAGGCTGGATATTCTTCAAGAAGGAAATCTTAAAGGCGTAGGACCAGGCTGTCCCCATGTGCCAAAACTCAAGCTGGTGAGGAAGACCCATCCGGCTGAACAGAGAGCTTTGGCTGGAACTCAGGCAAAAAAGGATAGTTTGTGACCATTGGAGGAAGGGGCAGGTAAGTCAGGAGGACTACAAAGATGTCATGAGGTTATGCATGGAGCAAATTAGAAGGGCCAAAGCCCAGCTAGAACTTAATCTGGCTACTGCTGTAAAAGACAATAAAAATGTTTCTATGAATACATTAGCAACAAAAGGAGGACTAAGGAGAATCTCCATCCTCTATTGGATGTGAGGGGAAACATAGTGACAAAGGCTGAGATAATTAATGCATTCTTTGCCTCAGTCTTTAATAGTAAGACCAGTTGTTCTCTGGGTACCCACCCCCCCTCAGGTGGAAGACAGGGATGGGGAGCAGAACGAAGTGCCTGTAACCCTAAGGGGAAATTGTTAGTGATCTGGCTACACCACTTAGACACACACAGGTCTATGGATCTGGATGAGATCCAACCAGGGGTACTGAGGGAGCTGGCAGAAGGGCTCACCAAGCCAATTTCAATCCTTTGTCAGCAGTCCTGGCTAACAGGGGAGGTCCCAGTAGACTGCAGGTTAGCAAATGTGATGCCCCTCTACAAGAAGGGCTGAAAGGCGGAACTGGGGGAACTATAGGCCTGTCAGTCTGACCTTGGTGCTGGGGAAGGTTATGGAGTGACACATACAGGACAATCAGGTGTCAGGCCCAGCCAGCATGGGTTTATGAAAGGCAGGTCCTGCTTGACCAACCTGATCTCCTTCTATGATAAGGTGACCTGTTTAGTGGATGAGGGAAAGCCTGTGGATGTTACCTATCTAGACTTCAGTAAAGCCTTTGACACCATTTCCCACAGCATTCTCCTGGAGAAATTGACTGCTCATGGCTTGGATGGGTGTCCTCTTCGCTGGGTAAAAAACTGTCTGGGTGGCTGGGCCCAAAGAGTTGCGGTGGCTGGAGCTAAATCCAGTTGGCAGCTGGCCACACATGGTGCTCCTCAGGGCTCAGTGTTGGGGCCAGTTTTGTTCAATATCTTTAGCAATGATCTGGACAAGGCGTTCAAATGCACCCTCTATAAGCTTGCAGATGACACCAAGCTGGGTAGGAGTGTTGATCTGCTTGAGGGTAGGAAGGATTTACAGAGGGATCTAGACAGGCTGGGTTGACAGGCTGAGGCCAACTGTATGAGGTTTGACAGGACTCAGTGCCGGGTCCTGAACTTGGGTCAAAACAACCCCATGCAATGCTACAGGTTGGGGGAAGACTGGCTGAAAAGCTGCCTGGCAGATAAGGACCTGGGATATTGGTCAATAGCTGGCTGAATATGAGCCAGCAGCATGTCCAGGTGGCCAAGGTGGCCAGCAGCATCCTGGTTTGTATCAGCAATAGCGGGGCCAGCAGGAGTAGGGAAGTGATTGTGCCTTTATACCTGACACCGGTGAGGCTGCACCTTGAATACTGTGTTCAGTTTTGGACCCCTCGGGACAAGAAGGACATTGAGGTGCTGGATCGTGCCCAGAGAAGGGCGACAAAGCTGGTGAAGGGTCTGGAGAACAAGTCCGATGAGGAGCGGCTGAGGTAGCCAAGATTGTTTAGCCTGGAGAAGAGGAGGCTGAGGGGAGACCTTATCGCTCTCTACAGCTACCTGAAAGGAGGTTGTAGTGAGGTGGGGGTTGGTCTCGTCTCCCAAGTTACTATTGATAGGATGAGAGGAAATGGCCTCAAATTGTGTCAGGGGAGGTTTAGTTTGGATATTAGCAAAAATGTCTTCACTGAAAGGGTTGTCAAGCATTGGAACAGGCTGCCCAGGGAGGTAGTTGACTCACTGTGCCTGGAGGTATTTAAAAGACGTGTAGATGTGATGCTTAGGGACATGGTTTGTTGGTGGGCTTGGCAGTGCTGGGTTAGCTGTTGGACTTGATGATCTTAAAGGTCTTTTCCAAAATAAACAATTCTATGAAATATAAAAGCAATAACTTCTTCCAAATACTGTATGTTAACCTTCAGGTGGATTGCCTGCTATGACTCTGCTGATGAGAAATAGTAAATCTCTCCAATGTATTTCCATGCTGCATGCTTTGAACTCACAGTGATCTGCAAGCATTTTAGCTCCTCATAGAAAGAGTAATTCTCTTGTTGTCTTGTTAACAAATTGAAGAATTAATTGTAAACTGAGA
This sequence comes from Phalacrocorax carbo, assembly GCF_963921805.1. NCBI lineage: Eukaryota > Metazoa > Chordata > Aves > Suliformes > Phalacrocoracidae > Phalacrocorax > Phalacrocorax carbo. The sequence continues at coordinate 31,369,835 of NC_087521.1, read as the reverse complement.
GAAAAGGGATTATTTTTTTTTCTTTTACAACCAGTATTGTGGAAACCTTTTGGGTGGAGGAACAGATAAGACACCTAACAAAAATGTCTCCCCAACTCAGTATTTGGCTCATGAGTATGTCTCAATTTTTAATTAACCATGAGTGTTTTCAAGTCCAGATTTGCCGATCTTCTACATTGCAAACTTGTGTGAGTGCCAGAATTTGGATTTTTCTCTCTGTGTCTGTTTTCCAGCACAGTGGCACTGGCCAAAATTCTTCTTTATCTGGTTTCTGACTACTAGGCTTAGCTGGAGCCAGCTGAGCTCCAGCCCAGCTCCAGCTGCAGAAAGCCTGAATTTTCCTGAGCACAGGAAATCCAAAGATGGAGTGAGACCTTCACATGGAAGTCCCCCAGCACACACAGGAGTGAAGGGAGAAGGCTGTCTTCTGACACAGTCCAGGCATATTGCAAGCCTCAAAATACTCCCATCTTCTGAAATCTCCAACCTGATTTGGAGTCTGATGCAATGGTAGTGACGGTCACAAGCAGCTGGGTGCTTGGGTGTCCATTCACATCAAATGCAACAGCTAGATTGCATTCTGGCAGAAAATCTTTAGGAACACTGATATAGGCAATGATAACACTTTACCAGACTTTTAGAACTGCTGCCTTATTCACAACTGCTAGATATCCTTAGATTAAGACAAGTATTTAATCTTGTAAGATATTGTTTTCCTAGTTCTGTTATGGGACCCTCTATAGAACTATGGCCTGCATACACCATATTGCAGGACTGATTTTTATCTGAGGGGAGAGGGAGTTTCAGCCAGCTGTGTTCCATATCACAGGGCCTTCAAGGCATCTCCTTGATAAACAACGTAATATTTTTGTAAAGCTGTAGCCAGAGGACAGTACTTGGCATCTGTTCAGGTTAACATGTCAAGGATATATAGGCTGTACACTAACGGTATTTCTTATTGTATGGAGGCAGCGTGTCTGCACTGTTCTCTCCAGATGACCCAAGAGAGTTGTGTCCATCTCCAATGGTTTCCAGAAGGCTAACTGTGCTTACCTGGATTTCTGATGTCGGGAAGGGAAAGAACAGCATTAAGCCTTTAGAAAGGAATAAAGTAAATCTAAGATTCTTCTAAAACCCCGCAAGGAGGAGGAAATGAGGGGAAGGAACAGTGATTAAAGTAAAATTGTAGTCTCATTTAATAAGTTACGATTGAGCTGGGGAAAAGCTGGCAGAAGAACATTGCTGAAGCCTTTAAAAACAAAACAATCCCAGCTTTATGGGAAAAGCTTTGAGTCTTCCAGGAATAACTCATATGCTAACAAGGATGTTATATTTTGTTTCCTTCCAGTAACATCTATGAGTGAATCAAGAACAGGGCTCACTGTGCCATGTGCTATACAGATGATACCCCAAAGAAAATGGAATTTTCTTCTAAGCAGTAACAATGAACCATGTGAACCTGACAAAACAGAATTTGCTGGCCAGAGAAGGGAGCTGAGAGATAGGGAAGCATTTGGTTTATGACTATATCCTTGAAAAAGAACTGAGGGACTGATGAAAGAGAACACCCTGTCTCAGAAGATGCCAAAAGCTGGGTGATAAAGTATATAGCCAAGGAGGACAACTGATTGGGATGTTGATAAGAACTAAAACCAAGTGTCTTTTAGGTGAACTATCTTCATTATAATACTAAAAATCACACCCATAGGCCAGAAAACCCTGTACTCAAATAAGCCACTTAGTCTCTGAGCATGCTTGGCAAGTTTAAACATAGCTGTACCTTTAAGATGAAGTGAGAAAGAAACTAACCAGTGATTAGCTGGGGGTGTGTGTGTGTGTGAATATTAGCTGTTATGACACATTTAACTGTATAAATACCTTGTAGTTTCTTGGTGCCATGTGCTAGCTTTGTGGAGTTACTAACATCCATCTTTGTGCAAAAATGAAATGAATAAAATACCTCTGCTCTGTGTGTAGTTTGGCACGCCGGGTGAATGAACCCACTTTTCCGGAAAACATAGACATGTTAGGTTCTTGAGACAGTTCTGAGGAGTCACGGGGGGGGGGCAACAAACAGAGGAAGAAATGGTGTAGGAGGCAAGGAAGAAAGAGTAGCCTTGGTAACTCTAGAAAGAAATCTAAATTCAGCTGAAGCTAAGGGTGTTTCCTGAGTTCCCATCATCTGCCTTGTCTATATATTCTGCATTTACAAATGTTCTTGTTAAAAATGATCTGTTTTAAATGGTATGAATCCCCTTGTTTTCTGTAATTGCAAAGCTTTAAGTGTTTCTCAGTTTCATATTGTTGAAGATCCTTGAACAAGAGGATTCTCATCTTAGAATAATCATATAGATAAGTGTGTATTTACCAATACTAGCTTCTTATGTAGCTCTCTTCATGAGCATCCTCTTCTCAAAGAGTACTTAATCTTATCTAACAACAAACTGACATCCAGAGAAGTCAGGCAATTTCCAGGAAGGTAGTTTGCCCATGGGATGAGTCAGGGTCTCTCCGTTGCCTGGTTGTTAAAGGGTACATATTTGCAGAAAGGGTGATGGTAGGATGGGTTATGATGGCTACCAAGGAAATCCCCTTTCCATTTGGTGGTAGAGAATCTATCCTAGCATATTAATGGTATTTCTTGCCAAATGAACTTGTAACACAAAGCTACCTGTGAACGAAAGAATTGGAAATATTCTTGCAGCTTGGCCCTTCTGTTTCTAGGAACTTTGTAGAAAATGTGTAAAAAGAGTTTGCACGGCACAGAATTTAAACAGCTTTTTAAAATCCGCCTTAGGTTAAAGCTGCAAGATAATCCAGTATTGCGTAGGCTTGAAAAAGTTGGACAGATATGAATTTAGAAAGGTGGTCCCCTTGCCAGGCTGTACTCTGTCTGGGAATAGGCCAGTAGGAAGTATGTAGTCAAGAAGGTACTGTCAAAGTTTTCAGAGGATGGTGGTGCAGGGGCAGATTCCTTTGCAGGGCCAGCTTCTGGTTCTATACCAGACCATCTTCCACTTGGCAGAGGTTTGTGCAGCACAGCCTGGGTAGATTTAGTTGTTAGGCTTCTTCACTGGGGCTCTCTAGCCTGAAATGTTCCAGCGTCTGCATTTCGTACAAAAATGTGTGAGCACATACTCTTTTGGGGGAGGTACTGGGTATAGTACACTTGTGTGGCTTTCACCTGTCTTAAAATATGAATTGTTCTATAACTAATGAATTCTCTTAAATTCCTGTTAATAAAAGATGGGAACAGATTTACTGGTGGAAAGCATCCCAGCTCAGCAGCTTTTCTCAGCCCTAGACAACTGCTATTTGGATGCATTACTTTAATTGATTTGTAAATATTGCAAAACACGATGAGTTTAAATTTTCATGCCTTAATGTGAGGCTGTGGCTGCACTATAGGCTGGGAGTTTGAACGCCAATCTCAGTAATTGCTAAAAACATACAGGAGAGGTGGTTTGCTAGAGTGTAACTGGAGCTCACCAGCTCAGATGATGGCAATGATCTGAGCCCCTTTACTCGCTCCATCTGATAAAAAGGGCTAATGGGTCATATTTGTCTTCCTTTCCAATTTTATGTGATATCTTATTGATATGAAACACTTTGGTTGCATATCTCAACAAAGCAGAGAAATAACCTTTGTTTGTTCTGGCTAAGCCTATCTCAGGAATGGAGTGCTAAGCTCCCAGATAATGGAGGTGGCCTCTAGCTGTATTAAATGAGTCTAAAGCTGCCAATTGCTAGTTGTGCTGGGATGGCCAGCCCTAAGCCCATTCACATTTGTTCATTTAAGCGGCTTACAAAAAATTGAAAGAGACTTGTAAGCGAAATTGTACATAGTTCATAGCTTTGCTGGGATGGTATAGGCCCTTGTGATTTGAAGTCAGGATCCTTGCTTGATGCAGACCATTTGCAGTGGTCATATTACGTTAGCGGTTGTGAGCACCTGGCTCTTCAGTGTATGGTGTTTGATCATATGATTAGCCTTTTGTGAGCCAAGGAATAATTTCCACATTGACTGTCTTTTTATGTAGTTTTTCTTTCCTAAATTGCCTGCATAATGTGTATAAATCTCACATCCAAACTGCATATAGAACAGACTTTCTTTTTGGTTTGTGAAGATATGAAATATGTAGCCTCTATTTTGCATTCATAGCAGTCCAAAAGAAAGAGTTTATGCTTTTGGAAAGCATCCTGAAGGTATTTTCAGCATCTTCATTTTAGGTGCCTGGCTTCAGAGCTTTTTAAAGAATTTCTGCTCTGAAAAATTTATTTGAGTAAGCAACAGGATACGGGTAAATTCAGGCAACCGCAGACAGTAGTGACTTCAGCAATTCTGAGGCCAAAGACAAGGAGAGCTACAAGACCAGGCGTATGGAGAAGGGCTGTCACACTAGAAGCAGGAATAGGTGGACCCCGCTACATTAATGTCCCACCATTATTTGGATCTGAAAGGTGCAAGACCACCCTACTTTTTTTAAGGTGGGTTTATCACCCTCAAGCTATTTGGCAATCATAGCTGTGTCAGATGTAGGTCTCCCCTGGTTGTAGGGGTTGCTTACTATCCTTAGGAGTGACTAGAGAGGGCACTTGTACCTCCTGCATGGCCAAAAAGAATGTTTTGTGCCCATGTATCCAGTAGTAGAAGGTGAACTGCTCTAATACCATTTTATTTGCTTCAGTGATGGTAATTGGGACTCTTACACAGAAGAGGTGTTAGCTGAGAGCCAACCTACATCAGGGTGGCAGCAGATGATGTAGAGTCATCCATCAATATTCGTACCACTCTTCCATGCCTTTAAAAGAGTCATGCACAAGGGGATACAGCTTGGTTTGCTGCAGTTACACTCAAAGACATGTCAAAGAGCTGTGGGATCAGTGCTGGCTCTCTACATCCATCTGTGAATATTTTGGCACATCACTTGCTCCGGGACTTCTTCAGGATTTGGCCTGTTATTAGCAGTTTTAAACCGATGATTGCTCACAAATCCTTTTTCATAGATACAGAGACTTGTGTGTGTTATATCTAAAGCCTGATTACTTTGGTTTTAGGCAGCAGGGATGAACTTCACCCAAAATGGTTCGGGATGTAAAAAATGCTGCTTTCTTACTGGTTCCTTGTATTATTGCACTGGAAATACATAGGGCTGATTGGTGTGTATAATATGTACCAGTGCAATGATCACAGCTCTTGGGGGCTAAAATTGCTTTGCTCTAACCATTATACCTCACTGCATACCTAAGTGTGCAAAAAAGTCCCCTGGAAGTGTACTGCCTGTCATGCCTTATTGCTTAATGATGTAGCCAGAGGCAGACCTGACATTAAGGCCATTCTTTCCTCCCAGTTGGGAGCGCATCTTTAATCCCATCTGAGCAGATGCATTTAGAAACTGCAAAAGGAGCTTGCTCAAAGCTGTCACTTTGTTACCTTAATGAGCCCATTCTTCAATCAAGTAGTTTATTCTCTGTGAGCTCAATGATAGTGTTTGAATACTGGATATCTATAGTGTTAGACCCAGGCTCTTAAAAACACTAATGGCTGAAGACACACATCTCTGCTTTCTTAAGCTTGGTCACCTGGGTACAGGGAGAGGTGGGTAGGATGGAAGGGATCAGCTGAGCTTTGCAATTTGGACAGTCTCAAAAGGACTCCTGAAAAGCTGAAACCTCATTAATTCCCCTTCCTTTTGGGCAGGACGCTACTCAACAAATCATGCCAGGCGAGGATGGGGGAAAGCAAAATAAAGAGTATAAAAATTAGTGCAAGCTTAGCACTTGCTTTTGAAGTAAGCACAGTATTGCGCTGACATTGCTGGCATTCACCTGCCTCTGTTAGCAGTGCTGCCAGCTCCATTTGCTTTGCTTAGCTTGGCTTTGCTTGTCTTGTTTTGCCAGGAATGCTCCTTTAGAGTACTGGGACTTGGCTGTGGCAGAAGTACCAGACTGGTGGCATGTAGTTTTTGAGGAAACTTTCTCCTTCTATGACAGTATCTTATTTCTCCCCCACTCCCCCTATTACCTAAATTCCTCAGTTTTCAGGAGTCAGAACTAGCTAGTGAGGGTATGTGTGCTTATACTGCACATTGAGCCCAAACTGGAGTTGTTGTGTCAAGACTTCATGTGTTTCCTGTCAAGAATCAGGACCTGCAGCTGTACATTAGGTCCCCAGATTCAGGCCCAGCTAATTACAGATTGCTCTCAGGTCGACGTGAAGAGGCAAGAGTGTTATGATATCTGTAAACCATGAAAATGCACTTGACTGGACAATAGGGTTTCCATAGCCTGGCCCTGAGGTTCCTCAGGCCGCTTGTGGGACAAGATGCCTTGCAGAGGAATCTAGATAGATAGGCACACTGGGCAGTGATTAATGGGATGAAATTTAACAAGTCCAAATGCCAGATCCTGCACCTAGGACAGAGTAACGCTGGGCACAAGTATAAACTGGGAGAGCCCTGCAGGAAGGGATCTGGGGGTGCGGGTCGAAAGCAGGCTCGATACGAGTCAGCAGTGCGCCCTGGCTGTCCAGAGGGCAAACTGCATCCTGGAGTGCATCAAACACAGTACAACCAGCCAGTCAAAAGAGGTGATTGTCCCTCTGTGTTCAGCATTGGCGCAGCCTCACCTCAAGTACTATGTGCAGTTCTGGGTCCCATAATTTAAGAAGGATGTGAAGGTCCTTGAATGCAGCCAGAGGAGGGCAACAAAGCTGGTGAAAGGGCTGGAAGGAACGTCCTACGAGGAGCGGCTAAGGACTTTAGGCTTGTCTACTTTGGAGAAAAGGAAGCTGAGGGGTGACCTTATCGCTCTCTACAGCTTCCTGAGCAGGGGAAGTGGAGAGGGAGGTGCTGAGCTCTTCTCTCTGGGATCCAGTGATAGGACACATGGGAATGGTTCAAACCGCACCAGGGGAGATTTAGACTGGACATTAGGAAGCCTTTCTTTACCGAGAGGGTGATCAAACCCTGGAGCAGGCTTCCTAGAGAGGTGGCTGATGTCCCAAGCCTCTCAGTGTTTAAGAGGCATTTGGAAAATGCCCTTAACAACATGGTTTAACCTCTGGTCAGCCTTGAATTGGTCCTGACCAATCCAGTTGGGTTAGATGTAGGTCCCTTCCAGCTGAAATATTCTAGTCTATTCTTGCACTTGCCAGGAAGTAGAGGAAATTGCCAGCCAGATCTCTGCAACAGTTGGTGCTCAGCCCATCTTGCATACTCACCTGCTATTTTGCAAGTTGCCAAATGCCTGCTTGCATACTAAGAAAAGATTGCTGTACGGCTTTTAGATAAAATGTTAATGAGTGGTTGAAAATTATCAATCAAAGCAGCCAACCATGGCTATACAAAGAGGAGAGTTAGAGCTTTACCAACACCCAACCTTTTTTACCAAGGAAAAGCTCTGCCAGTTGTCCTTCCTGCCGCCACCAGCACTTTGAAATCAGAGAGCGGCTGTTAACATGCCCACTGGTTAGAGGGGAGGCAGCAAGGCTCACAAAATACCAGCAGTTCTAATTAGTTGATCTTGTGGATATTACTGATTGCTCCTAGTCACGGAGCAGACTTGTGTTTTTCTCCTTTGGGATGCCAACTGTGAGTACAATGCTGGATGCAAAATGCTTCTTGCCCAAACTTGTTTGTCGCTTAACCTGGCTAAAGTTCCTTTGTGTTGTACTAAAAGGGAAAATTCTCCATCTTGGGTTTTACTGTTCAGTGAAAAGGGGCAAACAGTGATGTCCCAGGCATGTCAGCAGTGCTTCCTGCTACTTGTTTTGGACCAAGGCTCAGGGCTCAGAAGTTTGTTTCTCCTCCCCCCAGCTATGCCAGCTAATCTACAAAATGGGGTTTGAGCGTTTAGCCTTGCATAACAGTTAGTTTGGAGGAGCCTGCCCTCATCTCAGTTTAATCATCACACTGTCATAATGTAAATAACTATGGGTGTTTTTGGAGGAAGGTCACCGGATCAGTAACAGTTTTGCCCTGGGGGCTCTGACATACTCACGAGTGCGTGAGAGAGATGTTTGTGCAGCTTCTTTCTTCTTGCACTTATTGCTTCTGTCATGAGAGTGGTTGGGTATTATTTTTTAAAAATACATTTCCTTAGGCCTTATTTTCTTTAAAAAAAAAAAGGTATCATATTAAAATTGTCTCCAGTTTGCAGTCTCGTGCTTCAGTTGCTTTCCTCTTTCTGCTCTTAGAAAGCTTCGCTGTTGCTCATACTCCATTCATGTAGAGCCCCAGATACATGACTCACAGGAAAAGAAAAAAAACAAAACACCAACAAACCAAAACATAAAACTAAATCAAACCAATAATTTTTCATAAATGAAACAGCGCTGTGTGGAAGCTTGGCATCACCACTGATATTGCAAATAAATCTAGTATATAATCAAATAACCTGTTGGTGTTTCTGTGCCAATAAAGGAGGACAGTACTCAGGAGGACAGCACACAGCAAGCTCCTTGTATCTGCTCCTACCTGAGATGGGTTATTTGGAGTCCAAAAAAGTGTCTTGCACACTGTGCCTGGAGCTCTGAATTTCATTCCTCAAAGTGTTCATACAAAGGTGTCATGCAGGTGATATTCTTCATACTGTGGAGACCTGGATAGGATTTGGATTGGAGTTGTTTAGATCAGGCTCATATGCTATTTATTTCAGGGCTGCTGTCCTCTTTCCATGGAGGGATACAAGCCAATGCTAGTGAGGAAGGGCAGCTCCCTGTTGCTGCAACAACAACAGGTATAGGAGAAAATGGCAGTGATCCTCACTTCTGCCTGCCAAGACAGTCTTTCTGGCTGACTCATGCTGAACTGTGCTCCGAGATGGTGATAGGAGAGCACTGGTGAGCACAAAACTTGTCCCTTATGACTTGTGCTGCTTTACTACTCTGCAGCACAAGAGTGAAAGCAAGCTCTGCTGAGGTTTTATCTTCTCCAGCCATTGGGTATATGCACAATACACAGCAATTTTCTTCCCAGGAGAGGTTTAGGAAGACGGAGGTGGGAACCAAAGCAAATGTTTTGCTTTCTTCATTGTCTTATTCCCAAAGAAAAGCTCCAGGAACTCTATAGAAATATACTTTCTCTTCTTGAACGCTTAGGCCAAAACCATAACTTGGATTGCAGAGAGCAAGAAACTAAGATTGGTGGTCTTGGGTTAGGTGAAGAGGCATCTTCCTCCATAACTTTCTGACAGGGGTGAAAGCAGTCTGTAAGTGTTGGAGGAACTAAACCAGGGTTTTCTTTGCCAGAGACTTGAGCTGACTTTGCTTTCTGTACTACTTCATTTGGTGGTTCCTGATAAGTACAGCACAGAGTGGTACCTTCCCTCCATCCCACAGGCGGACAGACACAACCTACACCCTACACATGCACCACAGAACAGGTTTCCACCAGAGACTCTGAGTAGGAGGTAACACACTGTCTCCAGGAGACTGAACTTTCTATCCATGAGTTTGTATAAGCAACTGTGTGGATGTCTTTCACTGGGTACCTGCTATCATGTTAGAAAAGATGGGAAACAATTATTCACTGACTGGCACAGAGAGAGATAGTCCTGAAATTTCTGTAGATCCAGTATAAATTTTCCTTTCTCTTCCACTTGTCTGTCTTAAATCACCAGGCTTGTTTAATCTCTCATCCCTCTGACTTCCCTTGCTGTCATTCCATGGGCTTAGTCTTATCCTGTGCTTTTTTAGGCAGTATGATCCTAATCAATATTGTGGGTTTGTGTGGAGGTGGTTGTTGGAATTTGGGTTGTTTTAAATGGGAACCCAGGAATGGTGGACTGGAGTCGTGAATGTCCCCACCACTTGTTTGGCTGAACAAACGTGAAATCCTTTGAGTTCATGTGCTTGCTAAGCAAGGCTTAGCAAGGCTTGTCCGTGCTCCCCACCGCCTCTGTGTTTTGGGGTTTCTAGTGCCAGATGCATTAAACAGAAGGTCAGATGGGATGACCCACCTGGTCCCTAAACCTTTCCAAATCAATGAGTATCAAGGCAGGCAAAAAGCTGAGTGGGAGCTCCCTTTGAGTCCTTGAAAAGTTAATGGCTGTGTCATGTAAAGGACCACACATTTCAAAGCCTGGCATGTGAGTTGCCCCTTGCTAATTAGAATTCTGGGGGGAGAAACCATTGCATCAAAAGTTTAAGTCCAAGTCTTTATGCATTTTCTTACTATTGTTTCACTGGCTCTTAAACTACTTGCTAGTACTCATCCCAAATTCATGAAGTACTATAAATACTTGCAGAGAAAAACTTCATTATTTTTTCATAAAGGACAAGAAATCTAGTTTGGAAATTCAGTTTAGTAATCATGCTTTCAAACAACTGAGGGCTTGCGGGTTCCCATTAAAAGCTTGTCAGATGGTGCTTATGCTCTGAGCCCTGGGTGGGCTATTCCAACTGTAAGATGGAAAAGTTAAACATCTTTAATTGGACATATTTCCATATGTGAGAGAGACAATCACCCTCTGACGGTGTACTTCATAAATTCTCTAAGGACTGTTTGAAATGCTGTCTACCTATTACCACCTGCCAAGCTGCATGTTTGATTTTTAATCTCAGGTCCTCTTTTAGGTCCCTTTATGCTGCCAAATGAAATGGTTTTGGTATGAGTAGGAACTGAATTCTGCCCATTTGCTAATCATAGGAAATGGCTGCTCAGAGTCCTTATCTCCCATGATTAGCAAACAGGTATCTAGAGCATCCTTCTCTCCCAAGACATAATCAGTTCAACTTTTGCCATTCCTGACATACCAATTGCCTGGCATCATGCTTAAACTCCTTCTCTAAAAGGGGATCCCAAAACCTCCTCCCCAGCCCATCAGCTTCTTTGCTGAGTGATAGAAATGTTAAAGCTATACCAACCTGAATTTTCATCTCTTGTAATGTAAACTCATTACTCCTTGCCCTCCTCCCCATGAATGTGGAGAAGAGTTTATTTCCACTGTCTTTTTAGCTGCCTTTATGTACGCGAACACGACTCTGTGTCCTTTTAGATTTCTCTTTTCTAGGCTAAACTTTCTCCGTATTTCTTCAGAGATCACAGTTTCTAGATATCTGCATCTCATGGTCTCCTCCAGCCTCTCTTCAGCTAGCTGACATCCCAAATGTATGGCAGTGCAGCACATGGGGAGATCCCAGCTTGGACTTGTCACTGGTGAAAGGAGTGGAAAAAATATTTTGCATCCTACAGGCAGTGCTCCTATTTGTGCATCCCAGTATCGTGTCTGCTCTGGTGAGACACAATGAGTCAAAGTTCTTTTACATTTGAAAGTGGAGTCTTCTGCCCTAAAAAAATATTTTTTATTGACTCAAGCACTCAGACTCAGTGCTTATGTGTCCTTAAAGTTTTTGCATCTGGGCAATTTCCCATTCAGATCATAACAAACTTGGACTGAGGGAAAACAGGTGCTTTTGTTTCTTGCTTGTGGTGACTTGGTACTGTTGTTGCGATGGGGGGCACTGCTGTTACCCTTAGTAGGTTTTTACCTCAGAGATAAACTGACTCAATTTTTCATGGACTGCCTTTTTTTAATTTTTTAATTACTCTAGACGTTATACCCCCTTACTATATTTTAAATATTGTTCTGAGCCATGAAGTAGTTTTTCTGCCCTCCCATCCATTTGTAGTATTTTCTAGATATTCACTCAGGTTAATGCTCATTAATCTAGGCTCCAAAATTAATAATTCCCTGATAAAATACTCCAGTTTAAATTACTCCTTAGGCTTAAGGCAGAGGTCATGTGTGAGTCATAGTGTATTCCCACCACTTTGAGGGGAATATTTTTCATACTGTCATATCCAGAAACATCAAATTATCTGGTGAATATTTAGACATGAGTGTATTTTGGTAACGAGAAAGAACAGATATAAATGGATGTTCCAAAACGCTATTATTGTAATGATACTTGTTAGGTGTTTTTATTTGTTGGCTGCAGTGTAGTAGTTTAAAAATACCTGAATTATTTTCAAAAGTCAAATGGATAAGACGCTTTTAAAGGAATGTTTGTAAAACATTTTCTAAACTAATTTTCTTGCAGGTTGGAAGAACATTAATATATCCCTCAGCCATCCCTTTTACAGCTTGGTCTGTACTAAGCTTGGCTTCAGTACTAGGCAGTCTGGGAGAGAAGGGATAAATGTGCTGACCTGTCACTGTCCTTTTACCAGTTTTCAGGATGGATCTCAATGTCCTGGCTTTTCTAGGCTGCCTTTATTCCAAACTCTTGTATGTACTTCTTTTCTATATCAGGTTTAATGCATAGCCTGTGCAGGGCTAGGTAGCAGGCCTGGGTTATGGAGCAGACTCCATATTTCACACATGTTGTTTTCATGCATTCATGGCTTTAGCACTGAAGAGACCCTTACACCATTATCTGATTGCCCCCAGTAAAGCACGAGCTGTATGCTGTACCTGAGGTGCTTGCTCCTGACCTGAGCAGAGTGAAGCACTTGGTCTAGAAGGCATTAAGGCCAAAATTGTATAAAGTTAATTAAAAATCCTCCACCAAAATAAACACAAACCCACTGACCTTGGTTTTATTAGTTAGTGTAGTGAAGCAACAGGCTGGAAGGAGTCTTGAGACTTGGTGCTATCTTGGTAGCTGCTTGTCTATGGTACCAATAAACACATGCCAATAAAACACTCCTACGCTGCAAAGAGCCTGTTACATTTCCTCTCTCAGAGAAGAGGGAACAAGGGATTGCTGGGGTGTGCCCAAACCCTCAAAGAAGGTGGCTTTAGCTCCCTGTTTGCTCAGCCTACATCCCACAGGCACAGAGAGGGAGAGACTGTGCTGCTGGATCGTGGCCAGCGGATCCTACTGTCAAGCTTCTGACATATCAGCTTCTGCTTGTGGAAAACTCCATCTGCAGGTTTACAGGCTGTGATGTCTAAAGACAGATTGGCACCAAAAGCCAAGTTATGCCCCTACCAAAGCGCTGACAGTTGCACAGCGTTAGCAGCATCCCCCAAGCATGCCAACAGTTTGAAATTAAAACCAGTTTTACCTAAAGCAGTAAACCAGAGTCTGAAATGTTCCCACCTCCTTCCCTGGGGATGTCACCTGCCCAAACTGGCACTGGAACCGAAGGGGTCATGTATCTATGCTTGTCACTCTCTCAATTAAAGTGTAAAGGAGTCATACAGTGCTGGAGGTGCCTGGGTGTGGGCTGTTAAAGAACATAATGGCTCCGTCAGGACTAGTGAGGTGTGTTGGCGTGGTGGGAAACACAGGTGTTACCAGCATGGTGCCGATGGCCTGTGAGGCACATCAGCAGAGCAGGCACAGCAGGAAGGACAGGCTCCACATTAAAGGCTCAGATCAGAACCCTTCAGCTACATGAATATAAGGGAGGAAAAGCAAGTAGGAAGCAGGGAAACCCTACAAGCCCGAGGGGCACCGCAATTCAAAAGGGATGTGCTCAGTGAGACATGGTCTAGATGTGAAGCATGGTGCTAGAAAGTGGACTTGTTACGTGGGAAGATGGAAACAATGGAGTCTCTGGAAAACAGAGAGAGCTGAAGGAGAAGGAAAACAGTCCTCAATTTTGTTAAGTGTGTAAGTGGCTTCATATAGTGGGGGATTAATCTGTTCAAGTACATGGTGGGTAGAATCAGTAATAATGAATTTAAATTAAAACAAGGGAGGTTTAAATTAGCATAAGAATTTTGGCTCTAAGAATAGCAAAAAACTGGAATAGGAGGTGGAGCCTCTGTTATTCAACCTGTCCTTAAATTCTTGAAATAAAATCCATCGAAGATGGCTCAGGCAGAGTTAGTTGTGTATTCCATCCCCCATCTCCACACCCACCCCCCCCCCCCCATTATTTTTTGCTGGGGGCTGGCGGGGAGAAACAAGGTATTTATATCAGTTTTTCATTCCCTCTTTGAGAGTGGGATTCAGCTGTGCTACCTTCCTCATATCATCTCTATTTACCATCATAGAATCATAGAATGTCCTGAGTTGGAAGGGACCCACAAGGGTTGTTGATTCCATTTTTGGTCATGCTCTGAAATGACAGCCTTCAATGGAGGGAAGGCTTAATTTCTTTAGGATGAAAATGTAAATTTGGGAATTTTCCTTTGATTTTTAGCAACCAGTGTCTAAGCCTTCCCTTATAAGAAGTGGAAAAAGATTACCTTCTGTTTAATGGAGACCAGGCCTTTGTTCTTAATTCTGCTACAGGCTTCCTGTATTACCTTGTGTAACTCTCCAATATACATTAGTACATCAAGGTGAGGACAATAATCTTTATCCTTCAGAGAGAAGAACATAAGGGAGTCTGTGTTTAGTGGCAAGGACTATTTCTTCTCTATACCACCCCTAATATGCAGAGGCACAGTCACACTTGAAACCTTCATGTGGCTGCAATAGCCAGCAATTTTCCTTTGTCAAGATCTGGGATCGCCAATGTCAAACAAATAGAAAAAGCTCCCAGACAACACTTCCTAGATGAAATCCAGTAATAATGTGTATAAAGCATTCAGAAAACACAGAAGAGAGCTCACCCTGGATCTAACACAGATGGACGTGCTCACGTGAGCCCAAGGCTTTGTGTCTCCCAGGCAGGCGCTTACTAGCGAGACCTTGTCAGACTGTCAGTACCGCACTGTACAGCCTGCTGGTCTTGCAGTGCACTGGTTTTGAGTCATTAGCAGCTGTGTGGCTTCATTTTGGGAAGTAGTGTCCCCAGAATGGGACATGACACCACTGCAGGGTGTTTCATGCTGTAGCAGGTCTGCACTTCCGCAAAAGAAGGGCTTTATAAAGCTTGGGGTGGTTGCAGGGGAGAAAGCAGTTCTTCAGGCTCAGAAAATGAGACAATCTTTCTCTTCATTGCTGTCCTAAAATTTTTTAACTTCTCTTTCCTTGAGAAACTGTTTCAATCTACCTGTCAGGATCCTGTAAGCCCTCCTGACTCTTGTCTCCTCATCAGCATCGCCCCTGGGCACTCCAGAAGTGTCACTGGTCATGTCTGTACTGTGAAACGGCACTGTTCTACTCTACAGGCAGGATATCCATGGCATGCTAGAGGGATGTGCAGGCACCCAATGAGCCTCTGCTGGCCTGGCAGTCTGACAGTCAGGTAGGGATGTATTGCATTTGGGAATGGCAGATCCCAGTCTTGCTCAGTTTCCATCTTCTGGTGTGGTCCTTAGGGTTTTATACCTTCTCATGTTGGTATATTTTTGTGTGCTTGAGTTACTGTTATCACCTCAGCACCTTCACTTCTGTGCCCCCCTCCTCTCCTTTCCTTGCATGGTATTAGCATACAGACTATTGCAGCTCACCAGCAGTTTTCCAGAAAAGAACAGCAAATTTTGCACAGCTGTAAATGAGCACAGGCAGGCAGCTGAATCTTGGGCTGGAGCTACAGAGTGGTTACCTGATGTAGTTTATTCCTCGGCCATTACAGTCAGTCTTAATAATCTGTGTTGAAGATGCTCATGGTAGTTTTTACTAGTGAAGTGACTGGAAGCTCTAAGGGATTGTTTTTCTTTTAGAAGCAAAGTACCATTGCTGAGCAAAAACTGTCCTAGGGGTGCACTGTGCCAGGGGATTTCAAATACTGAAGTAGAAGGTACCTTTTAAAACACACACTTATTAGCCTTGATTCAAAATTCTCCATGTCTTGGAAAGTAGCAATGGGAACAGCTTTTTAGCCTGGGGAAGTGTTGGTCTGATCCTGACTTTGTAGTGTCAGTCTGTACATGGCGTTAGCATCTGTTTTCCTTGGCATTGAAGTCTGAGCAATGATGAAGCTGAGATGGGGAGAATGCAAAATGTGGGATGGGATGAGCCCCTACAGTCAAGTGCTGAAGTATTTCTGTTCTTAGTTGGTCTGCCGTGCAAATCCATGTACTCCTGTGACAGTTCTATAAGCGATTTTTTTTGCTTTCAGAATTTGATACGCTGTGACTCTTTTGTTCCAATCTCTTCCCCATCACCAAGCAAATCCCAGGACTTTTCTCTGGGCACTTTAGGAGGCAGCACTTCTGTCTTTACCTGTTTAAAGCAGAAAACTAAAAAGAAAATTCTCCTGCTGCAGGGAAAAAAACCCTGCCACTGGCAATAACAGAGAAATGAGATTGTGCGTGGAGGGTGGACATGTTCGAGGTGAGACCTCTTTGGGGAATAATCCCACTGCAGTGGGACTGTGCAGCGACAACGATGCTTTCTGAGACAGGATTTAAAAAGGAGCAGAAGAGCGAGGGACTGAAGAACTCCTGGATTTGCCTGTGGAACCAGCTTCAAGAAGAGAGCAGCTGAGGCAGTGATATAATAATCATGAGAGAAGCTGCAAAACCTTTGATTTAAAGCCATTCTCCTTGAATCATATTGCTATCAAGCACCCTTTTTAGACACTAAAATCTTTGCCAGGAATAAGGGAAAAGAGACAAGGGACCCATACAAATTACACAGCAGTTTGTCTGTCTAGTTCTCAGTACATGAAAAACTTTTGGATGCTGTGGTAGTCACAGCAGCAAGAAACATGAAGTTGGCTAACTCAGCGTCTTCTCCCTCCGAAACCTGTTTTTGTGTACTGAGCAAGGGTCTAAGAGCACTTGTGGTTTCTTGGGCTATCTGAAACCTCAGGCTTCACTCAACATCTGCTTTTGGCCTGGCAGTCCCCTCTGTGGAGAATTCTCCATGTCACGTCTTGCTCTGCATATGACAGAGGTGTCTGTCTGTCTGAAGGGATAAGATCCCATCTTGATAAGCATTTTTGCAAGTGTTACAAGCTGTGGGACAAAGCACAAGCAACTGAAGTGAGAAGTGACAATCTGCTTTATGCAGCAGGGAAGCACTTGGCAAAGATGCAATTTATAAATGAAAGAGTTGCCATGTTTTTTGTTATAATTCGTTCTGCTGACTCTTGCAGAAACAAAACCTGGGAGATTGTAGGATGGCTCCTCTGTAACAGATTTCTGTAGAAAAATGTGGCATGAAAGAATAAGGTACAGTGGGAAAAATGCCCAGCTTCTCAAAGGTCACTTTTCATTCATTGTCAAAGTAAAGGAGGTCTGAAGTGAACATAATTGTAAATGAGAAAGCTTCAGTAATTAACAAATAATTTTAAATTCTGGCTGTGAGCTTGAGGCAGTTCTCTGTACAGTTACTCTTGTAAATGGGGACTTAAAAAAAAACAAACAAACCAACAAACAGTATAAAAGATTATGTGAAAATTTTCAGTTTAGCCCTCATTTATGACAACTCAGGTGAATTATAGAAAGCTGGTCACAATATTTTCTCTGAGATTTTTTGTCTTCAAAGGAGAACTAAGTTGCCATCAAAAGCAGAAAAGTGCCCATAAGGCTGCATGTTTATTTCTGTTTGTTTTGCTAGGGAATATAAAGGAAATGCTTAGCTTCAGCTTAGATTTGACCTCGACCAAAAGACTTCAGGTTCTTTGAACTGACTTGCAGCTTAATGTTGAAATAAGCGCACAGTGAGGGTGGAGGTCTCCCCAGGTCAGAAGGGCAGGGTGTTGCAGCCAGGCCCCATGCCACGGCCCCAGCCAGGGCATCCCCAGCTCTGGGTGTTGGGCACATCCATGGGGATGGGCCAAGGTCGGGATGTCAGCTCCCAGGGGCATGTGGTTGCAGGGTCAGTGGGCCATGTCCGGACACAGGCATGGTGTAACCTGCTGGGGCTGGAGCTCGGTTTTTCTCATGTATTAAGATATGATTAGATTTTCCATGTTTACCAGACATATTGTCTTCTACCATGGTCCACACTTCATTAACTCTGGGGTGGGGTAATCACACGAGAAAGGAAGTGTCACACACGGACTGAAGGTTTTGCAGGTGGATTCAGTTATGAGAAGTTCTCACACCATTAGACAGCATGAGGAAGCAATTTCTCTGACAGACATTAAGAAGAAAGTTCCTTGTTTTGCACAAGGAACAAGATTCAGATATACTTTTATTTTTATTTTACATGTATATTTTAAGTCACTTCAGAGTCTCTCCAGTTCATGTTTCTGACCATGCTCATCTTCCAGGTTTATGGAATATTTGGGATTCCAGTCTGGCTCAAAAAGGTTTTCAGTTGTTCCTGGATAGGAAGTTTTCTTTTCTGCAGGTTGGATGAATTCTGTTTGATAATTAGCCCCATGCCAGATATATAAATGAAATAATCTTTTGACCCACTGGAAGTCCCTTGCAATGGCAAAGTAGCTAATTAGAAACCATTAATTTTCCAGTGCTCTGTTCAATCTGCATACTTGCTTGGTAGACATTGCTTGGCTTTGCTGATTTGTTGTCTGACTGCAAATCTCATTATGGTGCAGCAAAAATCAGGTCACTTTTTTCTTAATTTCAGACCTCAAGTTTAGGAAATTCACTATTAACTGCAACCCTGCACCTTCATAAAAGCCTGAGTCCTTAGAGCTTGTAGCAGAGGTACATGAATCTGCTCATTGTAAATCAGGGTGCAGGATTTGGATTTCAAGGGGATAAAACCCCGTGTTTGATGAGTTGTGTCATTTAGAAAAAGAAAGAAAGAAAAATACTTAATGTACTTAATTTCCTGTGGGGCAGCATGCTGCCAGTAAAAAAAAATCTCAAACAAATGTATACTGTCAGAAGCAAAGGAATAACAGCAAATGAGTTTCAGAGCAGAACTTGTTAAAGGAAAATAGGAAAAAACTGGATCCTTGATGAACAAATCCTCGGGCATTGTTCTGAGTCAAGCATGCAATGCTTGCTTGTAACCAGCTTTCTGAGTCAAACCTGGGAATCATCCGGAGCTGTCTTCAAAGCCACCACCATTCAGAACACCAGACACTGTGGGGAAAAAAATATGCATTTTAGCATTTATCCTATGGTACTTGCCTTAGCCAGAAAAATTGGCTATGATTAAGAAGATGCTTAAGCACGAAAACAAGTTATCTGAATATCTATCTTCAAAAGGCATGTCACTGAGAAACAAATTCTATTCAAATCCATTGAAAAAGCAAGTTCTCAGCTGGCTGGAAGATGGGGTTATTTGCTGGTTTTCGTTGCTTGAGGGATAAGCTGACTGAAATGGTGAACTCTTTTCATGTTGCCTTTTCTGAGGGATCCTAATGTAAGAATTAAAAATAAATGCCATCCTGAGTGTCAGGAATTGAGTAGTGATAGATAATTTTGTTTTCTCATTTCCGTTCCTAGAGCTCTGTTCAACAAACAGTGCGTGGAATTAATTCCTCCCAGCAGTTTCTTGTATTTTTTTTAATGAATTATGATTTTATATACTAGACTATTAGCTGTCACCACACCGCTCTGAGCACACAGGCTGTGAAATTCCTATGGTGCTTGTCACAGGTTGTGCACTCAGAGTTGTACTCCATTCTTAATGGTTCACAATTGTATGAAATTAATCTCATATGAAACTTGACCTAGATTATTTTCTCCCCTACACATCTCTCCTGCTTTACTCAGGGCAGACATTCTGACAAAGCTATATATTTTGAATTGTTTATCTACTTTACATGGCAGATTTACCAGGTGAGAAGTGTTAAAGGATTTATTTTTCAGTTAGCAGCTCCTGATTATAATAATAATAATAATAATAATAATGATAATTATCTTACAATTACTCCTCCTCCTTGCTAATAAGACAAATCACGTTAGGTGCCCACTGTGCGCTTTGCATTGTCAGAGAAGACCTGGTCTAGAGACGCACCAGCCTTGCCTACATGTCTAGGCACAACTCCTCAAACTGGCTGTGGACTCAAACTTGTTAATTTCTGCAAGACCAGACCAATACTGGACAAACAGGGCTGACTGTTTCTTATCATAGCGAAGAAAAGGTAAGTAGCAACCACCAAAAGCCTAGTAAAGCAAAGGTACAGTTTGTAGCCTTGATATTATTAACAAACAATAATAAATGAGGGAACAAAGCACAGTTTTCACACAGGTTAATCACAGTTCACTTTTCTGTCTGTTAAGAGAAACCCGTTGCTGAAGTGAAGTTAGATGATTCATGCCAGCCAGTACATGGCAAAAGGAATCCTCTTCTGATGAGAAGAGGTTCTCTCTGCCTGAGAAAGATCTATGCTTAACCTGCGTCTTGGTCAGAAATATGTGCAGTGTAACCATTGTTACTCTTGTCAATTTAAAGTGATCTTCACCAACATCCTAGGGAAAACAAGACCACAGCAGCATTTTAGTTCTTTCCCACAAAAATGAAACAAAATGACATAAAACAAAATAAAACAAAGCTACTTTTAGCAGGAAAGGTTATGCCTAAGAAGTTAATGGAATGAAAAGTTATATCCTTAAAAATAAGAGCAGACTACTTGCATCCCTACCTTCATATGCATCTTTTGCATTGGATCCTAGAAGGCCAAAAGCCCAAACATTAGAAATGTAGAGATAATAATATATTTTTTAAGCAAGGGAGACAGGATGATTAACAAGAGAGGTTATAGTTTCCTTTTTTTAACAATGTGTCCAGTATACTAATTTTCTGTTTTAGTCTTAATTTGTTTTTTAAGTATACAGATTATGGTAAATCTGTATGCCAATGCCTCATTTAAAGCTAGGTTTTTATTCTGTTTATATGATACCTTAAAGAACAACTGACTTGAATTAAATGATACCGTCACACTTTAAATTGATGTGTGATGTCTCAAATAAGTTTTAGAGACTGTTACGCACTGTGAATGCTAGAACAGTTAACTGGTTTTCCATTTTTGCAGTTGTATCAAAAACAAGCTAGTTGGGTTGCTAGGTTGAAGACAAAATAATCAAAACAATTGCATTTGAAAAAAGCAAATACAATCTTCGGTCATATGGCACAGAAATGTTCCATTCTGATTAACACCTACTGCCCACTTTCAAAAAAATCCCTTGCTCAAAAGACAGTCCAGTGGCTATTAGAAGTAGTCACTGATTCAAACTCCATCATGTTCGTGAAAATATTTTGAAAAAAGCATTGATTGTCTCGTGTTCATAGAAAAAAAAAAGTTAATACCTGTAAAATATTGGCATCTGTACACTTTGGAGCATGAGAATGACATCTAAATCATAGTTTATTGGCACAGTCTTTCATATACTGCAAGAAGGCTTTGAAAACTGAATTAATCAATGTTGTGTATTTCCTCTCCCTTACGGATTTATTTTAATGTAATCTGAATTGGAACAAAATCTGAAGCGAGTCTTAGGCCTAGGCTATAATGGGGATCAAGATGCACAACAAGTCTTTTATGACATAAGGTTAACGACTGTAGAGGGGATAATTAATATACATGTAGGCAGAGTTTGGGGAAGTCAGGATGGATGCAAGGGCCCGAGTGCAAAGCTTTCCATGCACACTCTGCCACATTGGTCTTAGGGACAGAAGTCTGTTGCTCCATTTTGTAGGAGAGAGTCTTACGGGCCTTCACAGGAGGACTCTTTCCCTTCCTACCCACTGTGAGGTGGGTGGAAGAAGCCTTTTATGCAGACAGATCTGCCCCTCCAGAGCACAGGATGTTTCTGGCAACATTTTGGCAAACCTTGATCCACAGCCCCTCTAACAAGGACAAGTTGAACAATCACCTGGCAGCTCTTGGCCAAGCATCTCAAGCCACCCTTACGCTCATACACCACTGCTTTACTTGTTCAATGGGTGGTGGAAAGCTAGAAACTTCTTCCCTGCTCCAAGCCCAGATAAGATTTCATCAGCCCGAGGTCTATGTTTGTACAGCCATGCTGAACAACACTTGGCAGTGTCATTTGCTGTTTGAAAAGGCCATCCTGATGGGAAATAAGTCTTTTAGTTTTTGCTGTGTGACGTGGTGGAGTGCCTAATTTGCCTGGGATTTTTGAGTTGCCCAGTCTTACCAGCAGGAATATTTAAAAGGTGTTGGCCACATAATCGTTCTAAGAATCCTTTGCTTAAAGCAAAGGATAAAAGTTTTATGTCTCTTACAATGTGTAGGATGGCTGTAGTGTCCTAGACTCAAAGGATGTGCCCCACTGGATGGTGAGATGAACCAGCTACACAAACTACATAAGACTGTTTAAGTCCTGAGAATGGAGCACCCCATACTTGCATTGCTCCAGATCTAGACAACCACACTGTCACAGAAGTTACACCAGAGTAAAACAAGAGAAACAGCAGTGAAACAACCCAAGAATCCTCCCAGGTAATTCCTTCTTTTTTCTTTTCCAGTTGCAAAATTAGTGCCGGCCACCAGGGATCAGTGCTGTAATTAGCCTTGAAGTACTGCACTGAAAAGTAAATGCTTTAGCAAGCCAAACAGTGTTCTGAAACTTTAACAAAAGACTTGAAGGAAATGAAAAATGGTGTCCCAAACCATGCAAAAAAGCACCCTGTAGTTGAAATAAGCATTAAAAAATAAAGATGAGGAACCAACATCAAAGTTTATGGCACCAGAAGTGCCAGCTCTAACAACACGGATATCAAAGTCCAGTTTAGAAACATCTGATCTGAAAGATACCTCAGCTAAACAAACCCCACAGGCCTCATCAAAATCCTGAAAAAAGAAGCAGAAATGACAACAGACAAAAGAGAAGGAGGAGTTCACATAGATGTAATGGATCACACAGCACAAGAATCCATACAGGTAAAATGTCCAGAAAAAGGCACTGCTAAAGCAGAATTGCACACACCACCTGACACATGGGAAGCAAAAGAAAAGCGAGCAGCAGAAAGCACACAAATGTTAATCATTCAGAAAAAAAAAAATCTGGGATATTTGGGGTGGGGTCGGGCCAAGGTCTGTAGAACTATGAAAGCTTAGGAAGGAATCTCTGGGGGAAGTTCCAGAAGGTATGAAACCTGCTTATGTATCAGATAACGGCTCTGCTAATAAAACTGAAAATACTGGACATTTTAAATTGCCCAAAGATTGTTTCACATCTCCTTCTAGGAGGTTAAGAGTAGGTCAGGAACTAAATTTTTTCTTATGCAGAAACAGAGGAAACTCCTGCTACTCTTTGAAAGAGTGTTGGATCTAAAATTCTTTCTGTCTGCAAGGGTCACAGAGCCTCTACAAATACCGTATTTAGAATTTCTGATCTGGGTTTGTCCAGAGATTATATTGGTTCTTCTAAAATTGAATGCCATTCTGCATTACCAAAAAGGGATATATCTACTAAATACCAAATGAACATTCCAGAATCTGAATCAAAAAATAATCTCTTGCTGATATGAATCTTTCTGCAACAGACTTTGAAATTTTAAATGAAGATGGTTCTTCAGAGCAAAAAATCTGAAGCCAAGAGGGAAAACACCAGCTCCTGAAATATCTGTGGGTAACACAGAATGTACAGTTAAAATACATAAATTCTGAAACCCAAACTTTAGAATTTCTTGCTGTAAGGGGAAACTGTCAGAAAGTGACATTAGTTCTAAAGTGGAATCTGAAACTTCCTAGGGAAAAAAAAAATCAAGTTCTGCTGATGAAGATATTCTTCAAATAACAGGTATTAAATTCCCCAAAGGAAGAGATTCAGTTGAACTGAGAAGCCCTGAAGTAGGAACCAATGGATCATTATTTGTGGATGGAAGAAAGATTAAACTGGAAGGTCTTCAAGGGAAAATTAAATGCCCAAATTCCAGGACCCAAAGTTTGGTATCTCCCTACGAAAAGGGAAAGGGACAGAGCCTGAGATCATCCCTCTGAAACCAGAAGTGAAGCTACCCCAGCTAAAAATGACATCAGAAATTTCTGTGCGAGTTCCAGCATCAGAACTTAAATTTGGTATGTCAGATCCTGGAGAAGAGGCAGCTGTTGATCACCTGAGGAGAAGAGAATGAAATTAAAAGGAGACATGAGAGAAAAGCTGAAGAAGTTCAGACCAAAGAACATCAGGGATATTTTTAAATGCCAAAATATACAGAATATCTATACTGGTCTGGACATCCTTAAAATGTGTATGTGTGGGAAGGGGGGGTGGGGGAAGGTTAAGGCTGATGTTGAAAGAAGTCTGGAAAAGCCTCACGTAGGCATTGCCTCTGCCAAAATACAAACTGAGATAAATATTCCTTAAAATGCCTTTCCTATTGCCCTGTGCCACCACTAAAACTACAAATGGAAAAGGAGGGATTCCAAAATTAAAAGACTTTGTGAAGAGTTCTGGTGTTAGCCTGTCAGAGACAGGAGGAAATGTTTAATTACCTGCAAAGTGAACAGGGATTAGAGTGAATATTCCAAAACCTGAAATCTGTGCAGATTCAGTTAAGGACTCTGCTGAAGGACAAAAATGCATACTTCAGATTTCACGGTGTCTTCAGCTGAATTGCCTAAAGCAAAAATAAGTGTTTCAGAAACTGACCTACCCAGCTGTTTACTAAAATAGCTCCCTACATGTGATCCAAATCTCCAAGAGCACAAAGTCAAATCACTGGATAGAAAGGTCCCGGAAGTAGAAAGCTCTACTGGGTTAGACACTTCGGGAGTAGAATTTAAATGATCATCACTGAAATTACTGTGGGTGGAAAATAGGAAAAAATAGGTGTTGGTCTTCTAAAGGAAGAGCTGGACATTTAAGGTCAAGAGGCAGCAATTAAAAAGGGAAAGATTATGGGTGCAATGAAAATTATAAAATATAGGCAAGGAAGTTGATTGAAAAGGCCTAGGTATGAATGGTCTACAGCAAAGGGATCAGAAGATGCTGCTTATGTTACAGCTAAGCTGGAAGATGTAATGGTAGAAGTTTCGGAAGTGCAAATGGATGTGAAAAGTACTGGAGTAGATCCTGAAATATAATTTCAAGTGGAAAGTGTTGAAAAGGACATGTCTGCAGGAGTGGAAAAGCATGTAGCAGAGCACAAGAAAGCTTATCACCTAGAGAAACAACAGACAGCAAAAAATTTGAAGTTGAGGGGACCCC
The DNA here is from genome assembly GCF_963921805.1 of Phalacrocorax carbo. NCBI lineage: Eukaryota > Metazoa > Chordata > Aves > Suliformes > Phalacrocoracidae > Phalacrocorax > Phalacrocorax carbo. Next base: position 31,344,998 of record NC_087521.1, on the reverse strand, counting down.
ATCTAATGTTCCAGTTTCTCAAACTGTTGTTACTTCTTCAGCAAGAACTGAACTGATCTTATTGGAAGAAAAAAAGGGTAGTCAATCAAATATTCCTGGAGATATGACTGAATGAGGGTTGTCTTCTATCAGTCTCCAATGAAAAGAAAATAATAAGCTACCCATACAGAAAAATAAACCCTGTGGTTTTAATTTTCTAGGATCTGAAAATGAAGCAAAGCCTAAACCTGACATTTTTGAACACTGTGTTGTTACAGCATTTACCACATATAAATTCTCAAGTATATGGATGTGTTACACTATGCACTAAGAACTATATTGATTTGTTCATACCTGCCCAAAAGTAAACAAATCACCACTACTATCTGCTGAAATGTCCTCATAATGACAGCACAGTTTCTAGATGCTGTTGGAATGGTTACAAACAGACCTGAATCTTTTCGCCCATTACAAACCTGAGTTTTATGGATGGATATGTGCAGATGTGCCTCTTTTTGTGTCCTGTGTTGTCTTTCCCCATATTCTTTTAATTAATACAAGGAAAGAAGACACAGAAAAACATTTAGAAATTGGCTTGAAAAGGAAGTGTATTTGGTTGTCAGACAACCTCTAACTTGATGCATTCTTCATTCTTACATCGTTGAGGTAGGGCCCAATATTTTAATGAGAACTGCTGGTGGCCTCTGCTCCTCACATTCTCTCTGAAGAATCTATTGGCATAAATATTAGACATGTATCGTTTATTTGGATCACGCAACATTTCTCTGAAGTTGTTCCCTAAGTTTACATGTCGTTGTTCAATAGACCCAAAATGACCATGTCAGACAGAAACGGCACACACCGGAACTGAGGAAGAGAATCATGATCAAATCAGGAAACAGAGGCCAAGGAAATGCAAGGTGTGTAAGGAGGGACGTGCCATTCTAGCATCAGTTCACGCCTGCTCACAAGGCAACCTCCATGAGAAGCTTGCCCAGAAACTCTGCCCCACCAAACAACTTATTCAGCACTTGCAAATTTGAGAATTTTTCTTCTTACCCTTACTCCTGCAAAATTTACTGCCCAATCTTTTTGCTGATTACAGTATAAATGTAGCTTCGAGTGCCACCTAGAGGAGCACATACAAGGAAAATATTTCTGGTGGTCAAGCATGTAACTTCTCAAAAATAATTTTAAAGTGACACACTATTCACATGTACTTATTGCTGGACACTATGAAAAATCTGTCCAGAGGTTGTTCCTGCATATGATTATTAATACAGCACATGATCAATTGTATTTGTTGGTATGGGATAATAAACCTGTGAAACAGAGTTAATGAAAACCAGCTGTGGGGTGTGTGTGTTTCTACTTTGCCAGACATCTTAATTTTAGTGAATGGAAATCTCAAAATACTAAGCAGAATCTGGAGAGGAAATGGGGGAGGAGAGCACTAAAAGGAACTCCATCTCCTCAGTAGGTTTGCATGTATGTAGATACTCATCAAATTTCAGTGTTATCTGTAGATATAAGTACATGCCTTAAAAAAATCTGCCTTAATCAAAATGCTTGTTGGTTTGTAAAGATTAATATATCATCCCCTGCACTTGCTCAGGGGTCGAGACTGCCAGGGCTGACTGCAGTGAGGGAAGGGATGCTATGGCTTGGCGTAACAGCATGGTGGTAGGACAGGGTCCAATCTCCCAGTGAGGGGATGCTCTCAGGGCCCTTACAGAAATTAGTTTATCCAGTGATGAGAAACTGACCCCTGGAAGCCACTAGTTGAGGAAAAATGAGTCCTGTGTTTAGATACTACAATGCAAGGTAGTGCAGTGCTACCCAGTGAAGAGTCATCAAGGATTTACATACTTGTAGAGGTGGATTTGGACGGATGTAGTTTGTCCAGGGGAGCCTGCTGTGAAATAATATTGGGTTATCTGAACATCAGCCCCCAACAGGCTGCTGACATGTGCTAGTGGTTGAAAATGGAGGTTCAGCTGCACTGTAGTTTGGAAATATGTGTTGTCATGGAAAGCGTATCACTTGGGGTGAACTCAGAGTTAAAGTATGCATTAAGATTCCTGAATAGAAAAAAATATAAAAATAGTTTGGTTTTGAGGTCAGGTTTATAGGTGAAGTGAGTCAGTTCCTCAGCGGATATTAAGTGACATCCCCAATGGATTTAAGGAACATTTGCTAACATTGGGTTGATGTTATTGTTGTGTCTTCAACTGCAGGGTTTCTTTTCTCTTTGGGTGAATTTTACCTGGGAGGTGAAATTTTGTTTTGAAACCTATGAGTAGTACAAGTTGGACTGATCATAGTTTTGTTGAAGCATGCCTACAGGCTCCTAAAGATCTTGCTAGAGATGATTTACTGTCTTGGAAAAGATATATATAAAAGGGACAAAAAAAGGATTGCTGGAGTTGTCCTTTCACTGTTGAGGAGCATTAATCTTTAAAAAGGGATTGATGAGCTGATCAGGCAAGAGAAAAAACATTAATCAGCTGGGGTGAAAATGTGTTGGTTGAGTGCTTGTGTTTTGATGCATCAATAAATAAGCCAAATATTCTGAATCTGAGATGCTGAGCATTGTAAACTTGCTCTCCTAAAGGCTGCTGAATGCCACTTGAAATCAGGAGGTAATGAGGTTGACAGCAGCCCATGTCCCTTTCTGGATGACTTCCTCCATTAGGGTACACCAGAACTGGCACCCCTACCATGAACACCATGGTGGCCAGCACGAAGGGCTGGGCGGAGAAGGAAGAAGTGACTGTTGCTTTGGCTTGCAGATTAACATTGTAGTTTTAATGCCACATCCCCAGCCACCTTCTGTCATTGTCAGCCTTGGTGGGGACTGGAAAAGTTCACAAAGCCTGCCCTGCTCTCTTGCTTCTAGGAAAGATATTTCACGTGGAAAGGGAAGAGCCATTTCTACCCTCTGACGCCTCGTATGGCTATGTAGCTTAAGCCATTATCTGCCTCTTTTTTAAAGTTCAGTTTTAAAGGATTAATATTAGAATACTTAACATCAACATGAGTAGAGACCTGTCAAGGTCTTGTTCTAACTTCCACTCCCCATTGCCCACAGTATAACTCATGAAAGTCTTTCCCCCTGAAAATAATGGGAAGATCTCCGTTAGTCCTATCTCTATGTGGGGAAGAAAAGCCCCAACTCCCATTAATGTCAGTGGAAATCATTAGAGGTCATGGTAGTCACTATCACTGTATTAAATATGAGCATTGCTACTGCTCTTGCAACAATAAATATTAATGTTTGTAATGCCACAAGTTGCTTGGTTTGTGAATTTTAACACGGCCAGCTGAGCTCCCTAAAGGTGGATGACTCTGCAGAACCCATAACAATCTAAAGTCTTTTCTTTCTGGTAATTTAGAAAAACAATCTTTCTCTGCTGCTGTAGCAGTTGGTTTTCAAGACTTTCATTACCTACAGAGAAATCATGTTTGACACAATACTGTAGTTATTGAGAACACTGGTTATATTACACAGTGCACCTAATATATCAAATTCCACATATCCCTCGATGTAGACAAGATAATTTCTTAATCTTTTTCTGAGTCATGCTGGACAGCTACATCATTGGTAGAGGCCACCAGAATTACAGTGGACAGGGCAAAAATACAATAGAATAGAACTTTTTTATATATCAAACAACTTTTTTTTTCCCTGTAGGTAGGTTATTTGATGATTTTAGCACTGTTGTATCATCTGTTGAACCACCTGGTACCTACTGTTGGTAGCAACAGGATGCTGGAAAAAATAATACTCTAGTTTTGAACCAATTTTCTCTCATTCCTAAAGACACTCTCCACTTGGAAATAAAAATGTGCTCCGTTTTGGTCATTATTTTCATATGTACACCTTATGTAGCAGTAGCTCTGTTCTTCGGGGGAGAAACACACTTCAGGTTACATGGAAATGTATAGGAAGACAAACATGACAAGTGTTATTGATGGCGACTTCATTCATGCTGACATCTCCATGCTTCTAATTGCCCCGACTCTCCTTTTCTTAGGAGATAGAAGGGTATGTAACATAGTAAAGTATCCTCATCCATGAGGACATTGCTTTCATTGAAGTGGTAGATTTTACCAAATAAGGCTGCTGCTGGAATGAAGAAAATTCTGTTACCTGTGCCACAGACTATAATTCACATGTGATGGGATGAGGGTGGGCATGGGTGGGGGTGGGTCACAATCTGAATGAGGCTTAAGGAAGAGTAGGACCATCATTTTTCCCTTGAAAGACTGAATTCCTCATCAAGAAATGCAGTGCGTGTCTAATCCATTACAGATTTATTAAGAATCCCCCTAAGAATATTCAGAATTAGATTAAAATTAATTCATTATTCATTAGTAAAAATGCTTAGATTTGGAAAGTGTGGTTTGGATTAATGTGCAAAGTTATCAAAATAGAACTCTCGGTTAAGCAATCTGCTAAATTGCTGCAGTAAGGAGATCGTCACCTGTCTGCGTGCAGTTTTCTGCAGTTATCTGGAGGTAATTGCATCCCAGCTGCTTTGAGTTCTTTGCTGATATCTTAAGTTTTATATGGCCTATAAGGTAGTTTTCTTCAAAAAGCAAAGTCTCCTTTCCACTTTACCGGTCATGTGCTCACACAAAGCAAACACATCTGATACTGGTTAATATTTAAGAGCTCAGGGCTTTGTTTTGTGCAGAGTTCAAAGGTGAGCAAGGCAACTCCTTGCTGAGACTTATGTGCTGCTTGAGGCACCTCCTGTGCTGCTAGAAGCATCTGTTGTCTGGTTTTAATGATATTCTTCATAACACCCCTATATGCGTCTGTATGCCTAGGGCCCTTCTCTCTCCCTGGTCCCCACTTTCACTATGCCCTATCTCTGGCTAAAGTGGTATTGTCTGGTTGTCAAAACTCCACTGGCCTAAGTGTGCTGAGATAGGCACTGTGGTTTTGAAGTCCACTTGCACAGGCTTAGATGATCAAGACTTGGCGATTTTTGCCCACAATAGGTTCAGAGTCTTCTCTCTTTCCTTTCCTTTTTTAAACGAAAAGTTTCTGATGTTTTACCATCTATGTTAATTTTCTTAGTTTGCCACTGCTGGAGGATTGCCATTTCTATGGCAAAGTCCCATTTTCCCCATCTAGCAAACCACTTATCTTTTTTTTTTTTTTTTTCAAAATAAAAGAGGAAAAATGTTTCAGTTTTCAGGAAACCTTGGAAATTCTCCCCCTGCCTCTTGTTATTTGAGAGTGGAGGGAGATCATTAGACTATTTTAGCTTGTACTCGCTCATTTGGATTTCCAGCCACCAGTTTTAGGAATTTGTCATTGCTTTTGTGCTGCTGTTCTGATCTTTTCTGGTCTCCTGACTTTCCCTCAGGGTTTAATAAAACTTACAGCTTAATATTTTCTCAACTTCTTTGATGCCTTTAACAATCACTTTTAAGGCATAAGGATATAATAATCATCTTCAATTCTATTTTGTTCCTTTTATAGTGTTCCAGGAATAAATGGATATGGTCTTGTAAGAATGTTTATATGGAGTTGGTAAGTTTATTGAAACCTATTTTGACTCAAAAGTAGGATTTCCTTTGCTGGATATGCTTCTCCCAGGCTATGTGAGCAATTGCTCTCTTTTAGGCCTAAATTCTGCAAGGGTTTATGCATGTGTTTAATTTTACAAATTGATTTCACTGGGACTGTCCCTGCACAAGCTTTTGAGGAATCAAAGCCTTAACCAGCTTTCTGATGCTGTGTCCTTCCCTTCGTGCAAATCCTCTCTACTATGAGGTGATCTAGCAATGCCTTTAAGGAGATACCCTCTCAGCTCTTTAAAGTGTGCTACAGGACAGACATCTGAAGATACCCAGCTTCTGTTCCCTGAGGAGCAGAGGTGGGCCTACTGGCTCTCTAGGAGTCCACCTCAGAACATGGGACTTCACGCTGTGCTCCTGCGGTCCAGAGTTACTGATCAATAAATTACAAGAGTAGGAGGAGTCTGCTGTGGGAAACTCCTACTCAGTGCATGATATTTGACAGACATGGTGTGCAACAGGTTCCACTCCTTGAGGGCACGTGAGATTGATCCTTAGAATGAAAAAAGGAATTTGGATCTACAGATGGTGAAGTCATCCTGGAGCAGAAGAAACCATGTATGAATGAGACTAGGGCTCTCTGTTATGACCTAGGGAAGCATCTTGCACAAGACTGGGAGGATTCCTAAGATAGAGAGGTATCAGCTGGAAAGGATGAGATGAGCCAGGAGAGGTGAAGGGGTTGTGATGAGGAAGGACTTGTAACACCTGGACTTGAAAGCTGGCATAGGATGACCAATGGAGCATGCACAAGGATTCACCTCCCCCCACTGACACCCTGAACTGAAGAGCTGGCTCTGGGTAGATGGTCACTGTTCTTTTTAGCCAGAAGAAAGACTGTGATGCGATGCTTCTGCTTGAGAGAGCAGAAAGGTAATTATTTTCCTATTGTACACATCAAAGGAGATCCCAGTAGTTTTGTGGTTTACTAGAGGGGTAAGGACAAAGTTCCTTGATCACTTGAAGGGATTTAAACCCTCCATGTGTAAGAGATGGGAGCAATGAGTGAAGAATCTGGCCTGTGTGTCTTTGTCAACTTCCAGCCTTGGGATAACTATCTGTAGGTCTGCTTTATTTTCTTTTTTTTTTTCTTTTTAGGAGGGAAGTGCATGATAAGGTAGAGGATAAAGAAAATGTTAATGCTTTCCAAATATGGATTTGGAACAAGTCAAGTGCTGTCTATACAATAAAAATAGTGTTTAGATTTCTCCTTCTCATTCGTTTGCAAGCTGTGGCTGTGTACCCCTGCACAGCTATTGCAACCTCAGTATCACAGTGGATTACCTTAAAGATGAAAATATGCTTTTCCAAATTAAATCAATCATGAAAACATGGCATCTTCTGGGGATGCTTTCAGCCATTCCTCAGCATTAAAATCTTGAATGCGGCAAGCTTTTTCAAGTGTGCACAGAATTCTGTTTCTTCTTTGGACGCTTTTTGAAGTGGGTGCTTAACTTCTGCAGCATGGGAGTAGTCTTGTCTCATTAATTTTTAGCCCACTTCTACTTCACATGCACAGAAATAACGGGCCATAGAAAAGTGATGAATAGGTTGCTTTCTCAGAAGATATCCCTTGAGTTTCTGGAGCTGTTCATTTCTGTACCAATGATAGATCTTGAGCTCTTGCTTTCTGTGTAAGAAGTAAGATTATTATTATGGGAAAATGACAGTAACTGATGAATAGGTAACTTTATCAAGATTGTTTTCATCATGCTGCTATGATGAAGAATAATCTGTAATTAGAAAGCTGTGTTGAAGTTTTTAGTCTGGAATCATTCCACATCTTCTCTGACAGGCAGGCTTATTAATGTCTTAATTTCAGTTTTGTGATTGCCCCTTGCTAAATCCTTGCCATGCTGTGCAGTAGTTAGTCTGATAATTTATTTATGTTCTCCTTGTCAGTTAGGAGATGACAAAAGACAAGAGTGTGAATTCAGTAAACTTCAGAACCCTGAAAAGGTTAAAATCCTTTATCTCCATTTAGATACATTTTGGAATCCCTTTGGAACTTAAGTATTAGATTTAAAATTTTTTTTCAATTTTAGAAATGCTTGAAACTTGATGAGCATTGTAAAATACTTCACCAAAATGTATTGGCTATTGGAGGTTTCATGTCATCATCAGTAGTGAAAGATTTAAATATATTTTTGGCATCTAAACTGTCACCATCAACTATCCCTCTTAGAGACTTCAAATTTCCTTAGGTAATTATTTGAGGCTGTTTACAAGATTAGGAAAGCAATGCTTTTGCTTGGTTTACATGCAAGTTTGTTCTCTAAGATTTTCCCTTTTTAAATGATGGCACCTAGAAACTTGTTTTTCCAATAGAGCTCTGGTGAAGGCCACAGCAGAGCTGGGAAGTAACTTTTCTCTGTAAGTCGTGCTTGTTCCTCCACCCTTTTGACACAGGCTCCTGGCAATCCTGCCGGGTGGCAGATTCCTCTTCTGCAGCTTGCTTCCTTGTGGGGGATGTGCTGCTCCCTTTCTGCTCTCCAACAGCAGGTGGGGATGCTCCATTTGCAGAACAGATCCTCTCTACTGTCTCAAAATGTTACAAAGAATTAATTGTACAGTTTTTTAGACTTCAGACAAAAATGCCAGCCCCCATCCCAAAGAATCTGATGCTTATCAAATATCATCTCAGCTTATCTGAGCTCTGCTGGGTATGTACTTTGAACCAGAAACATGACAATTTAGAAATTACAGCCTGGAGAAACCCTTGGGTTTTTATTTTTTTTCGACTTCCATTACTCTGAAGTAATTGTGTGGTGGATAGTGACGGCTGCAGCTGGCCAGAGGAGTCAGGAAGCTGCACTTCTCCCAGGGAGCGTCACCATACATTTTCCAATGCCACCTTTCACGTTTGTTGCAGTTATTGCTGCCTTGTTGCTGGATATCCTGGAGGATGAAGTGACTGGCACCACAGGCTGAATCCTTTTTCCACATTAGTCATAATGAACTCATCTTGGGGGTGACAGGCAGTGTTAGGATTGCAATTACGGGAGGGTCAGAGTTTAAATGGTCAAAAGTGGTAGGGAATGAGGGTGTGCATGTGGCTATGGAGGGTATTGACTTGCGTAACGGGTGTTTGCAGGCTAAGCTAAAAGGCTTCCTGGAGATGTTTCTAGTGAAGTTGGTGCTGATGCTGACAGGATCATCTACGGCTCTGAGACCACCCATGGATCTGAAGAATGGATTAGGCTTGCAATAGACAACCTGTTCATCAAGCAGAACTGGGTTTTGATAGATTAGAGGTTGTCTTCTGTGTTGGGGTTTGCCCCAGCCCCCCTATCCCTGTGTTGCTCGCTTGTTTTTCACATACGCTGAAGCCTGAGCCTCTGTACCAGAACAGCAGTGTGTTTGGTCTTTGCTGACACAGAAAGTCATTTATCTTCTTGTGACGTGCTGTGCAGAGCAAAGGGTTTCAAGCAGACAGGGCTTCTGGTTTCTGGAAAATAAGCTAACAAACTCCACTTTGCAAGATTACCATTTCCTCTTACTATTTTTGGAAGTGTTTATTTTACAGCCCTGAAATTAATCTCAGGAATGCCAAGCAACACTCTAAAGAAGGAGGGGTGATGGGGCCTGGGGAGGAGGGAACTAAAGGAGAGCCTATGTCACTGAGTTTTCTTCATGTAATTGATTTTGTTCTTTAATCACAAAAAACAGTCATCAGGCTCTGAAATAACTGTCATTGCAGTGCACCCTCTTCTCTTCTGATTTCTGCCATTTTTGGCAAATAGTGCATACAGTACAAAGGCTCTTGCAGAGTTATTAATCATGTTTGGCAGCCAGGCTGCACTAATCTTCTGTCCGGAAGCACAGAAAAGTACTAACTTGTGTGTTTTGAGATGTAGCGATTAAAGCTCTTGATACCTTTCTTGCTGCAATGAGAACCACAGGAAAAAAAGGATGACTGTGGAAAAAGAAGAACTCAGCCCTTCTTCCCTGCCTCCAGCCCTACTCTATACTGTGCTGGGACCAGAGCTGGGGCCAAATTTAACTGGTGAGGTTGTAGCTGTGATGGTGTAATGCAGCTTTCACATACCAGATGGATGGGAAAGGCAAAGGCAAGACTTTATACACCTTGTCTATGGGACCCAGTGATTTAGGAAAGGGGAAATATTGAGAACTTTCCTTGCCTGGTTCCCATCAGGAATTTTGAAACTAAGTTCCCAGTTGAAGGAGGATAACTTGATGGTAAAGGGATCAAAGCTTCTTTCTTTCTCTCTAGTCCGGTGGTAACACCCTTCCTGCCTACATCTGTAATACACCAAGCATGGAAAAGTGGTGTCAGTAATTCAGATCTTGCAGCCAGCAGAAATTGGCTGCATGTGTGTGCCTTATCCTGTCAATCAGATCAGGAACAGTGTGGCCAGCGGAAGCAGGGAAGCGATCGTGGCAGTCAGTGGTGAGGCCACACCTTGAATATTGTGTTCAGTTTTGGGCCCCTCAGTACAAGAGGGACACTGAGTTGCTGGATCGTGTTCAGAGAAGGGCAACAAAGCTGGGGAACGGTCTGGAGAGCCGGTCTTATGAGGAGAGGTTGAGGGAACTGGGGTTGTTTAGCCTGGAGCAGAGGAGGCTGAGGGGAGGCCTTATCGCTCTCTACAACTACCTGACAGGAGGTTGTAGCGAGGTGGGTGTTGGTCTCTTCTCCCAAGTTACTAGCAACAGAATAAGAGGAAACAGCTTCAAGCTGTGTCAGGGGAGGGTTAGATTGGATATTAGGAAAAATTTCTTTACTGAAAGAGTGTTGAGGCATTGGAACAGGCTGCCCAGAGAGGTGGTGGAGTCACCATCTCTGGAGGTATTTAAAAGACGTGTAGACGTGGCACTTCAGGGCATGTTTTAGGAGACAGGGTGGTATTGGCTTGACAGTGGGACTTGATGATCCTAGAGGTCTTTTCCAGCCTTAATGATTCTATGATTCACAAATGTCAGGCTAACAGTTCACCTACAAATAAAGTCATTGCTTTGACTATGAACACAGTCAAGCTTCAGCTGTACTTGAAGTTCAAATACTAACATATATTATCTCTTCTGTATTTGACAAATGGTTCCTATCTGTACGGCATGGAGAAGCTGACTGCCAGCTCTGAAAAGACATGCAGTGTCTTAAATATGTTTGCAGATTTTTCATCTAATTCTATGACCCAAAATGCTGGGAACAGAAACCAGATCTATGATTACAAAAGGTCAAATTTCTTGTGGCAGATGCACCTGTAGTGATTTTTCACTTCATTGATGGCAAGTACATAAATGCTGTGTTGGTTACATGGAGCAGTAGAGTGGTACAGGATGCTTTTGGGCACGAATAGTACGATCCACCCATCAGCTCTATTATTTTCAGTCATTCCTTTCTTTATTCATATACAGTGTCACAGTTCTGTTAGGAACTTCCTGAGCAAGTGGATTTAAAAGCAGACTTTCAGTTTGCCAAATAATTTAAATGAAAGCTAATGGTGTTTATCACTTCTTGTTTAGTGGAAATTGCAGTCTAGGTAAAGGTACTTCTGACCGAGAGTGTTTGGCTTCTTACTAATGGTAGAGAGTTTCTTAAAGAGTGTTAGTAATTTGTTCTAGGTCTGCCTAATCCATTTACAAGAGAGTTAATTCACTTCTCTTTTTTTAAAATTCAGAAGTTACTATGAAAGTAATAAATCAATGTGAGCCCCTTATATTACCTCACAAAGAGAAGCTGAGAGTTTCAGGAAAACCAGTAAGATATGAGCACAGTTTGTCCCAGAAGAAATATTCTTCTTTTTCCTGGCTGAGAATTTATGGATGCTAAAGTTCATAATCTTCCTGCAGTTAAGGAAGGCCAGCACCAGTGATGGTTCAAGGTCTTATTTTCTTCATGTGGTATGTAGAGGCAAGGGCATCTACTGCTGCAGAGAGAGCTCGGTTCTGCAGCCCTCTTGGGCACCAAGCTCAGAACAGACCTTGTGAAAGCAAAGAGAAGTCCCATAGCAAGTTAGGAAGGATTTAAGTGATGAAACCTTGCATGGCTGAATCCCAAGCAGAGATAGAAAATGTAGAGAGTCCTTTGCTAAGATCTCTTAAATATTCTAGAACAATTTTAATTGTATTGGTTTAAGATGCATGTAGGTACTTGCTGAAATTACAAAGAGTGCCTGAACAGGGTAACATTCTCGAGCTGACCCTGCTTGAGCAACAGCATTGGATGAGATGGTCTCGACAGCTGCCTTCCAGCCTCATCCTTCTGTGATCTTGTAGTTCTGTAACAGCAGAGAATGTGAGCTACACAGTGCATTAGACCACCTGCTTCCATCATAAATATGGAAAAGCCACTGAAAATTTAGAAGAAGGGCTAAGAAAACAACTTAATGCTTCAAGAAGCGTGGTCTGTCTTCCTTTCTTCAGTCTGAGCTCGTATTCCATTCAGTTACCTTCTGAGATTTTTCAACACAGTAAGAAATGACACAGGCAGCAGACTTGTTTTCATGGACTGCTTTTATAATGGCTTTACACTGTATTAATTTACTGCCCTAAAAACATAATAGAACAGTAATGACTCAGTGATCTGCAGTGGAAATTGAAAGAGATTAAATTCCCTTTTTTGCTGTACAGGATGACATTGCTTATTGCATAACACAACACAGAAATAGGTCTGAGGAAGCTCTTGAATTTTGTGTTACACACAGTGAAACTAGTGTGTGTGAGATACAAAGAGATCCAGTCTTAATCTTAGGAGCTGAAAACCTTCCTCTGGAACAGCCCATTATAACAAGGCCTTTTCAAATAAGAAATGATTTAATGAAAACCAGAATAATTCATGAAATCACATTGATTTCATTGTCCTCCTAAAGATTCGTAGGAGTTTTGGCATAAATTTAGTTTGTATTTCAGATATTTTTCTGGGATTGATTTATTATTTTATTTAGTTTCCTGTAGTTTCTGTCATGCTTTTGTCCTCTGAGTACTTTTTTTGGTTTTTGTTTTTTTTTCCTATCCCATTAAACCTGATGGAAAGGTCCTGTTTTGAACCAAAATTGTATTTACAGTTTCCATCTATTCCTCATCTTTCTTTAGGAGTGGTCTATGCTCCATAGATCAGGATTGAAAGAGATTTTCTAATTATGACTTTTTTGGGGGGCAGCATTGAATTTGTTTTTCATCTGTGCCCACCTGTTATACAGAGTATCGTGAGGTGTCACTGGGGATTTGTATGCCAACATCAGATTTAAATTTTCAGTTGCTGAGCATTGGCCTTGGATTTATTGGTATTATTGACTGGACCGGATGTTACCACTGATAAAATAATGTAGTCTGCCACTGATAACGTGCAGCAAAGTGCCGTTTGTGCAGCAAAGACCAAAGGGGTCTGTACTTGTACTTGTACTTCTTGTGGATGCTATCCCATTCTCCATTCCCAAGCAACCCTGGCCCATTTAGATGCACAAGCAGGTCTACAGCAATGCTGAAACCTTGCTCCACTTTATGCAGGAACAGACACTGCCAAGTCCCAGGGTTCGCATTTATCTGATGGGTTAATGTTGGAGGTGCATTTCCTAATATCTGGGGCAACATCTGGGGGAAGCTGTTTCTGGACAGCCTCACCAGCTTGCTCTGAATTTTAAGATGAAATTGTGGGGTTATGTCAACAAGCTGAAGTGTGTGTTTGTGTGTATTTTGGTGAAGAAATTGTGAAGGTTCACCAACTTCATTATCATGTAATGCAGGGGAAGGTGAGAAGGACTAAAATTGGCTTTCCTGTGCCTTATGTTTCACCCCTTCTGGTCGCGATCTGCATGCCTTTCCATAAAGTTTAGGAAGAAAAATATGGTTTGGTTTCCCCCAAAACTGGGTGTTTGCCCAGTGGGGTAAATGCTTGTGTCTGAGGGTGGGGAAGAGGGGAAGCAAATTGTTCACAAAGTCCTCAGTTAAAGCTCGACCAGCTGAACCTGTTAGAGTTAGAGAAGGTGAGAGTATGTGCTTGACAACTATGCAAAGTTAAATTTTGTCTCTTTTTCCTTAATCAAACAAACCAGAGGAGTTCCAGTGGATGGGCATAAAGCATAACTGATGCAGAAGCCTCTGTCTCTAATGAGGGGGTGAGTTTCAGGCTAAATGCTGTTTTTTACTTCCCTGAAGTTGTGCTACTAATTTAATATTTTGCACTGCGGCTCCATTTATATGCCAGTATATCTTAAACTGCAGTCATGAGATGTTAAATTCTTTTAGCCAGTATTTTTTTTCCATTTTATAGAGTATTTTTATAATATGTTGAAGCAGCAGTAGCTTCACCTGTCTAAAACTTCTGAGCTCAAAAATATGAAACTCATAGTTGGGATTCCCTGGTGAGAAGCCTGATTTGAAGAAAGGTGAAGTGGGACTGGAAGGATTCTTCTCAGCCTGGATATATCTGAGCCAGGTACAAGATACTCTACTGTGAGCTGTTCAGTAGCGAGTTGCACGTGGACAAAGTCATCTGGCTAAAATAATACCACGGAGACTACTCCCCATCTGGCTTCTTTCATTGGTAAAGAAGCTGTATATTTAACTAAGCGGTAACTGTTGCAAAAAGCGCCTCTGCCAACCTTTACATGCCATGGACACGTAAGTTTGGGACAGAGAAAACAGGTTTGCAAACTGCTGATTGTATATACCAAATGTTTGTGGTGGTTAATTACACCCACACAGGATCACAGAATCCCAGGTTGGAAGGGACCTCATGGATCATCTAGTCCAACCTTTCTAGGAAAAGTACAGTCTAGACAAGATGGCTTGCTGCATCCACAAACTCACGGCATAGTATGGCTGGGATCTGGATACTTTGGTACTGGGGTGCTTTGATTCATCAGGAGTGTGTCTATTCATACAGAAAGCTGCCACTGTGGCCTTACTGTTGCTCCCCAGATGTGAAGCAGAGGTACTGAAGCCAAGATGCCTGTGGACAGGAGGTCTGGGCTGCAGGGAGGGACAGCAGTAACTGTCACAGCTGCAGGATGCACAGCCAAGGATCAGAAGTTCATACCTGGAAATACAGCAGGTTCTCAAAGCCAGTCTTTTCCGCTTTCCTCTGCCCAGCTGTGCAGAGAACAAAATACAGGTGAGAGAAGTAGCGTTGACGCTTCTAAGTCCAAAAGTGACAAACACCATTAAGACCATTGCAGTAAACTTGAAAAACCTCAAATAAAACTTTATAGGTGTGTTGCCCTGCAGTGGCTCACTGGAGGGAAGGGACGCTGGCACAGAAGGTGCACGGGGCAGCATCTCCTCTCTCTAGAAGGCATAAAGGGTTGTGACATGCTGTGTCGTACTGATATAGCCCTCTGCCAGCACAGCATCCCCTTCCCTCCAGTATAGGATCATTTTAGCTAACCTCTAGTTGAAACAGTTCCAATACCACTTCACACCAGAAAGGTAGGGATCTGGGAGTGCTGTGTTCAGTTAGTGCTGAAATTTGACTTATATCTTAATGTCCCTTTTGACCAGTTTAGTTGCTGAAATAATAGAAATATCTTCAATTGCTGTTGCTTATTTGAAGTCAACAAATGTCTTTGGTCCTGTGCCTTTATCTACAAACATTGGCTTTCACATACAAATCAGATCGTTGCCTGAGCAAATAATGTCTAAGATTCCTGATTCTCTTGTTTGCACAAATACCACTTGGCATGTGAAAAATTGAGAGTTGCATAATGTATACTGAGCCTTGTCTCCCCAGGCACTGGAGCAGCAGAAGTCAGCTTCTGCAAGGCACTGTCATGTAGAAAGTGATTATTAGTTTTCTAGCGTGACTCACTCTGATATCCTCTATGACAATCTTTCTTGTCTGCTAAATTAACATATGGGTGATGTGCATTAAATCATGGAATCTCAAATATTCTGCAGCTGGCTTCCAGGGGAAACTAATTTTAGCTCAGACACTTGTAAACACTAGGAAGAAGACTTTTGGGTCATCAGGTCTTTCTCACTGTTTTCTAAACGGCAACCAAAATCTGTCTTGGAAGAAGTTAGAATTTCCCTTTGCCTCTGTTCTTACTGGAAGATTGTTCAGAAGATCTCTGTTCATTTTTTTACACATTGAATATATCTTTATTGTAACGTAATCACAGAAAAGTGCTGGAAAGTACATTTTCAAGGTGTCGTATCTAATTGTCAGTTTATTTTGCATGTAAATTCAAGTATTTCAAAGAGTGCAATTAAATATTCTGACTATCATTTAAAATATTTACAATTCTCTTAGTCAGATAAGACACAATATTTTTAGTTGAAGATATTCCCTAGACATCTGCTTTTTTCTAGCCCATATGGTGGGATGTGTGCCACATCTCATCTGTACGTTATGTCGTGTAATTGCTGCCAAAAAGGATTCTAAGTTACTATCTAAAGGAAAGCAATTCAGTAATCTGGCAAAAAACCTTTCCAGAACTCTCATGTTTTTCACAGTCTCTGAGCAATAAGACATCAGTATCCTATTCTGCCCTTTGTTTTGAAATACGTCCTATGGAAACCAAGGAGAACCAACATATACTTTTTAACCCAGACCATAGTTCCCTAAGTGCTGTTCAGCTAGTTGGAAGTGCCTGTGGCTGATGCCACTGAGAGAGCTGTTGATTGTGAGAATCCTCAGGCATGATGTTTTTGAACCATGCACATTTATTACACGATTTATCATGACTCCTCTGTTGGACGGCAGAACAAGCATTCAGACACTATTGTTTAAAAAGAATTTAGATTGCTGTCTCTTGTGTGAAAGGATAGCATGTCAATATGGTGCCCTGCACTTGAAATTTCTTGGGATGTCTATTATTAATCAACATCTCTTAGTAAAGTGGCTGGATCTGACAAACGTCTATGCATAATGTCTACTTAGGCACAAGAAAACTCTGATCAGAAAGCTTGGGAAGTGAGGGAATCATTAATGATGTACTAGCTTAGTCCGTGAGTCTTTTCTTCTGAAAAAGAGCAGAGAAGTTATTCAGAATCCTCCAGCAGGCCTGTACCTATCCTGCTGAGGCCCTGTCACCTACGGATCTTTTCCTTTGTTCTTCATGTCAGTGTAATCCAGAGGCTGCAGTGAAACTGTCTTGGTTACTACCTGGAGATCAACAACAGCAGAAACATATACTGCTGCCTTTTTATTGCTATAGTTAGCAAACCCCATTCTGGATTTAGACCTTCTCTGCAACATCTTTTGGAAATTAGGTTTGGTTTAGGGTATTCTCTACTTGAACCATGATTTATAAACCATATTCTGGTATTTCAGATAGATTAAAATTGCAGTTCTCTATTACACCTTGTGTATAGATTTGGTGCTAAGGATTAATGTAATTAAGATTTTGAAATTTGATTAGAGCCATGTGACATTCCAGGTTCATATCCTAAATGTTGGTTGCCTTTTGCTCACACCAGAGGTGTAAGTGTGTAAGCGTGGATACACATTTTAGTGAGAGCTTAAATCGCTCAAGGCATCATGCTTTAAAACTGCTGGCATATATTGCCTGCTCTGCAACAACAGGACTCCCTGAGACGCTCGTATTGAGCTGTGTCACCTCTCCCTGCTCTGTGAAATATTTTGAGAAGCTGTGCACTGTTTACTTCAAATAAGGAGGTTCTACTTTTATACCAATGCATGTTATTAATGAGTTAAACCCAATGTAGGTATCCAGTTGAGTTTAAAATTACTGCCGAAATGTTTCTCTACATGGTGCTCAAAGGATATCTTCTTATAAGCCTCTTCTTTCTTCTTTCTTAATGATGTCAGCTTCCTCACCATCCCTATGGAGTCAGCTGCAGTTACTGGACAATTAATGTAGAGAGGCATGTGTAGGATATCAGCTCAATAAACCTATTCTTGCTGTGTTGCTTATCAGCTAGGGTCTACTTAGTTTCATGCATTTATGCTGGAGGCAAAAGATGTTTGCATGCAATCCTCTTACTGTAAATGATATTTTCCTGTTCTGATGCCTAGCTCAGACATGATGTCTGCTGTAGAAATATTGCAGGGAAGAAGCATTGTGCTTTTTAACAAGGTGGGGAATGTAGGAGGTTCTCTCTTTTCATGTCCTGATCTTGAAAGAGGTAAAATGCAAATGTCACCAGCCTCCTAAAAAACGATTCCACTTTTTTCTCAACTTAACCCTTTCCAATTATTTTTAAAGAGTTCCTTGTTCATTTCCCAGTGCTCAGTCCTGCTTGTAAATCCTTTCGCTGTATCCTTTCAGGTCAGCTGTACCATACTGAGAAGACCTTACAGAGTGTTTCTCAGTAGTTGTCCCTATTACCCATCTGTGACATTTACTTTCTCTGGCTGTGATTCTTGTCCCTTCCCACACTCAGCAGAAGTGGGTGGTGGGGAATAATTGTACCCCCTTTTATTTAGGTTTTGGTGCCTTTCACCAGAATTTTTATAGGCCTCTTGATATTCTGAGGACCTGTCTTTGCCTTTCCCAAGTGTATAATTATTTTTGTTAACTTTAATTAAAATGTGCACGTAGGTATGCCAAATTACTTCCTTTTCTTTCCTTACCTTATTATAGCTCTTGAGTAGGGGCAGTTCTGTTATTCTTTCTCTGGTGAAGTTCCTGGGAGTAGCTGTGAAGCTCTTACTGGGTGGCGACCACCAGCATAAACATAATACTGAAATCCTCCATAGGTACATCAAAACCCGAGATGCTTTAGGAACAGCAATGCATACATTTTACATTCATCGCACTCCTTGCTGTCCCATTGGCACATGATGGAGTGGGGTCCTGATGTGTTTCGGGCCTCTCTCTCCTTGCTTAAGAGAGAGCTAATGATAACCTGGACATTACCTTAATACACAGTTTGTGCTGTGATGTGGGCTTGCTGCTTTTGGTAGGGTCATCATCCCTGTTAGAGATCCCAGGTCAGCACGGTCAGACAGCAGCTTGCTAAAAGCTGGCTTAGAGAATCAAAGTCAAGTAGAGTATTTTAACTTCTTTTTCTTGTGTTTGAGAGTTACAGGGTAAGTTACATTCATTTACACTTATTCACCCATCTGACCTATAATCAGAGTGTGATATGCCAAGACCCTCTCTGGTGTTGAAGGAAGGTTTTATATGACATATAAATATATATGTATGTCTAAATATATATTAGATCCCCAGTTTATGGAGTCACTTGCAGTACTATGCTTTAAGGGGCAGCTCACGGGATATGTTGACCTGGAGTGTTCTGAACACGGTCAAATGTGACAATAAATTATAGAAGTCAGTGCCCATTAATAAGCACAACAAAAGAGAGCAGATTTCAGGAACGCACGCGTTCAGGTTTTTGCATCTTCTTGGCAGACAAAGGAGCTGGACTGCAAAGTTTTGCTGTTGTATATACTTTGGTCCCCTTTAAACTTCTCCACAGGGTGTCAGGAAAGCCACTGGTGACAGAGCTCAAAGGGCCGCTGTTGCTGGGAGAGGGGTCTGCTTTCCTCTCCCTAGCACTGCAGAGATGCAGCCAGCTGTTGCCTGTGGACGAAGGGACTGACCAGAGAGGAGCATCCACAGCTTGGCTAATGAGCACCAATTAAAAACCTGACCTGGTGTAACCTAACATGGGGAGGAAGGGTAGAAATTACAGCTTTTGAAGTAGCCTCTTAAGCAAAAAATGCAAAAGCCTTTTACTTGCCTATATTATTCTTGAGAAATTAGCATTTAATTTCTGTAATTAGCCTTTCATGCACTCCAAGGAAGCGAGCATACACTTACACACTCATTCTCATTTCTTTTAAATCTTGAAGGCTTGCTGTTTGGTTGCTAAGGGGAAGAAAAGATTTTAGTCGGAGATGAACAAGAAGCAGAACTTGCTCCCAGGTGTTGGTGAATCATCAGGGAATGAAGCTTTTTTAATATTGTCTAGAGGAAGGGAGGGGCGAAGTGTGTGGGTGTAAATTTAGTTTTCCTGAAAGGTGCTGAGCCTGACAGGCCAGGGACTGCAGTCCAGTGGGTGCTGAGGACCGGTGGGGACAGGTCTGGCTGCTCTGTACCTGTCCTCTCCCCCACCACCTGAGTCATCACCTGGACAAGATGGACCTGAGCATCAGACCAGCACCCTGGGTGCTCATTTGGGGAATGGCTAGCATGGCTTGTAACATGGATGCTCATCTGCAGGCAGATGGACTAAGGCAGCTAACGTGCTGCCCATGAACAATGCTCTCCCCTTCCAATGTGTGGATCAGCACAAAGGATAAATTAAGGGAAACTAGGAGGGGTTCAGTGCAGGGCAATGGGTATTTTACAGGCAAGGAAGCTTCTGGTAGGGCAGATGGCCTGGAGGGATACTGCTTAGCACAGAAAATAAAGTTCCTTTTAAGAAAAGAATGAGGGCAAGGAGGCACAAAGCCACAAGTCATGAGAAAATTGATCAAGATTTTCTATTTCCTTAATTTCAAAAATAGGGAGATGCTAGGTGGAGCAGAAAGATAATAAATAAAAAAATGAGAACTGGAATGAATTCTCCCACATAAGTTACTCATCCTAGATAACTGAGTCTGCAGACTAAACCTAGGTTCTTTTATGCCACAATTTTCCAAAGTTATTACTATTACTTAAATGTATACTACATTTTCAATATTCACACCATAAATCTGATCATGAAAGTTGCATTTTCAGTCCTATGGCTGAAATTCCCCTGCCAGCAATTGATGCAGATCAAATTTTGAACTTCAAACATGTGCAGCAAGCCACAGATTGAAGATTATGCATGGAAATCTTGGCAAACACCCTTTGAGTAAAATGGGAAAAAAAGCTGTACTCTGCTTGTATGTAGCTTGCAAACAAAAAGAGCAGGGAGGTGGAGAATGACTTGAGCAGTTTACTATGAAATATCCACTGGGGTGTAGTATGTTATCTGTGGCTGAACATTATAAAGGACTACTGCAGTTTTGCCAATAAAATACAGATAGCTGAGCACAAATAGCCACCCAGCTGGAGTTTTCTCAGAAAACAGGTATAATTATTTAGATCCTTTAGTCTTTTGACCTTAATCATGTCAACAAAGGCACCCTGCAATTATGAGGTGCCAAGTGATCTATGTTACCTCTCTATAAGGGGTTCACACCTTGTGGTTCTCCAACAGTTTCTGCCATGGGAGTGACACACGTTGCATCATTTTCTTCTAGATCAGAAGACTTGGTCTGACTTGAACACTTGCTGGGAGATGGACATATCACCTTCCAGCATGTGCTCAGCCAGCCTTGCAGCCTCCTGCTCAATGCATTATGCTGTGTATGCTCTTTTCTGCAGGAAGAAGTTTTCTTCCATCTTATCAGTCCCTCTTGTGTGGATGCTGTGGGTTGACCTCGCTGTGGGCAGCACTGGTGGTAGCATCTGGCACATGTGTCCTCCTGGGAGACCTTCTCTGTCCCCACGTCCCCACAGGAAAGGGTGAAGGAAGATGGGAATGGTTGATCTGCAGAACTTGACCTCAGGTGCTGCTGAAATTCAATAAGTCAAGCAAGATCAAGGGCAGTGGACAAATGAGAAACTTTTAGGACTGTCCTCTCTTTCTCAATGCACTGAGGAAAAAATCCTGGTATTCTGTCCTCTGTTGTTGGCTGTGCCAAGCCATCACTTGGAGGTGGCTGTGGTGTCCTTTCACCCAGTAAGAACTATAAGCATTAAATACTTCGGTAGCCAAATATCAGCTTAGTTAGTCAATAATATTGCTCCTGACTTTTTCCTGATGCTCAAATACTGCAAAACTTTGCCAAGGAGATTATTTTCTGCCCCTGTTTGTTTGGGGATTTTGGAGCCTTGTTCTTTCTCTTGCACACAGTGAATTACCTTGTTTTTGTCCTTCTGTTCTGTAGTGGATAAACTTCACAGCTTTTAATACCTATTAGGGTTTTAGTGTGGTGTGCAGGCATTCCTCTTGTGGTAGGATGGCTGTAAAAAGTGTCTTCCATTTTGAAATATTCTGTTAGATTGAGGTTTTAAAGCCAGAAATTAATTTTTCTTATTATTCCATGTTCTCTGGTCTCATTTCCTCACCCCGTTGCTCCTCTTGTGCCCACATAGTCAAGACTCCACTGAATGTTACTGGTATTTCATCTTGGTCCTGTGAACATCATTACTCAATGTGACGTACACTCCAGAAGGTTGTTGATTCTTTTTATTGCTGTCCTGAAGCTCATCAGTGAGCTGCCTAGCTCAGAGCTGGCACTGAAGTCATTCCCAGGCTGATGAAAACTTTTTAGGGGGGAATTGGAGCAGAGTCATTCCTCCACCTTCCAATATCAGAGACGAGAAGCAGCTTCCCTTGCTTGCTCCCACTTCTAACAGTGCTGCATATTTAGCATAAGTAAGTAATGTAGGACTGGAAATGTTACCTGTTAATTCTGTCAGGGATCAATGAAGTAGATTAAAACTATATAGTTTGGAAACACTGAAAATGCAAGGAAAGCACTCCAAGTCACCAGTGCTTGAAATTTTTTTGTTATTCCCTGCAAATAAACATAAATCTTGATGATTTAGTACATCTGCAGTTTCAGATAAATATATTAGAGATTAGAAAGGGAAAACAAAGGGAAAACAACATTATATTGCTATGCAAAACCTGCAGAAGGTAGGAATATGCTCTCACACCTTCTGTGGGACATAAACTGGTAAAATCTAAGCAAAACCTCATCCACATTAGCCAAATTTAATTTGTTTAAAATCAAAATGGGTCAATTCAACAACAGGAAAGGGCTAGTTCAAGTTTTTTGTGATATACCCCTTAAAAAAAAGTTTATAACCATTAATTTTATTCACTTCAGTCTGTTACTTCTCCTGTGCAATCTGTGTCCAATAGAAGATGTGGCTGGTATTTTCCTTGCTTCTTTCTTCCTTTGCCTTTTAAAAGCAGATCATGTGGGAGTGTAGGAAGAATACCTTCCAGTTTCTGAAGTATTATTTCCCATAAGATGATTATGACAATGCCCTGGCAGTATTTTTGTGTATGTATATATGCACCTTGAAACAAAAATCCCAATAAAAACAAAACCCAAGAACTAAAACAAGTATCTAAAACTCCAGATACTTGTTAATTCGAAGCTAAATTCCCTGCAGGGCTAGTACTGGGAAGAGATTTAGTGAGGCGCCACTTGGAGGGGAATGTGACAGTCACCTCCACCTGCACAGGGCTGAAGAATGTGTCTGCAAGGAATAGACCAGAGGGCACTGAGTATCTGCCACTGCTCTGGTGTGCTTGATACTAAGGGAAGGAGTTACCATTAGAAATAGTTCAAACATGCCTCTTAGAGTATCCTGTGCTTTTAAAAGCTCTGAGAAAGTAGCAATAATGTGTAGCACAAGCAAGTTTCTGTACACATGCAGGTTGTGTTCATGCTGTTCTGTTACAAGTACCCATCTGTGTCCTAAAAACTAAGATCTCAGACTGTCTGTGTCATGAATCCTTTGGCATACCTTCCTAGGTGCTTCCCCTGGGAAGGCTGGGAACAAGCTCAGAATACTTAGAACATCTCAGAGCGGGTCGCCCTTATGTTGTGCCGGACATCCAGTCCTGCAGTCTTGGTCTGTCAACAGGTATTGTAACAAGCTGCGTGGCACGGCCCTTGCTGCCACAGACTACTACTCCAGTATGTCTTTTAGAAAGCTCCTGGCCTTTGAATCACATCTACAGGCATCTACAGGTGGCATGCGATGCCACCAAGTTCTCAAGCCCCAAGCTGGTAAGCCACAGTACATTGTGGTCACAGGACCCGTTCTTGCAACTCTGTGTCATTTGTAGGGACTGTGTGAGTTGGGGAAAAGGCTAGCAATGACCGCATCACCCCTAACAGCCCCTCATGGTGAATCTGCAGACCAGCTTTCACATGTGCCTCACAGCCATAAGGCCAGGGCTGAGGGGCTGGAAGGGCATAGTGCTGTTGCAGAACTCTTTCAGGATAAGAGGACATCGCTCAATTTGTGGCCCTTCAACCTGACATCTTTGGGGATTAGAGTGATTTGCTCTCTGGCAGGGACTAACCACTGACTATGAGCATGGAGAATCTTCTTTAAAGGTGTCCCCAGGCAGAAGAACTCCATAAGGAGAAGAACAAAGAACCCCCCTGCTGCCCACAGCTGTGGGCTTTTGCTGTAACCTGTAGCAGTCATTGAGTCAGATTGCATTAATATGGGTGAATTTATTATCTTGGACTCCTACACAAGGGAGCTGACTGCCTTGCTTTGTTCTAAGTCAGAGCTCAGAATAAAGACTCTTTGCAATGTTGCTCTGAGAAGGAAATATGCAATAGGGAAATGAAAATATTGAGTAGATGGCTTTTGAGTCGATTGCTAAAGCCCTGTCTTCAGGCTTGGATGCTCAGACATGCCAGCAAAAGTGCCCACCTTGGATCTTTGCCTGCCCCAGTGGCATACATGTAGAGACAATTTAGTTAGGACCTATGCTTTTTCAGTCATATAAGCTTTTGTATTTGTTGTTAATACACTAGTCCATGTAGAAAAATAACTGATTCTCATCTTGCTGTAAAATCCAGATCAATCAAAATGAAGCCCTTACAGTATTCTTCTGTTTTTTTGTTTTGTTTTGTTTTTTTCTCCTTAGCTCTACTGAGAGGACTTGCAGGATTAACTTCTCATATGGCTACTTTCTACCCAGGTGCAAATGATCAAAACCACTGACTGCATATGTTTCATTCTCCATCATCTGAAGCTGAAGCATCAGCACTGGAAATTTTTCTGGAGCTGTGTGTTGGGTCAAGCAGAAGCCTTGTGGTTACCATGTGAATGATTGGGTGAGCTTCTATGAAGTGTCACCCGGGTGGTTAGAAGTTAAACTAGGCTGAAAGGTCAATGTTTGCTTCATCTGGGGCTCTCTCCATGGTCTAATGAGAACAATTTTTTTCATCCTCTCCCCCTGCTCTAATTCAGTGGTGGTTCTGTAGATCTTCATGGCCAGAAAGGAGAATAACTTGCCATCTATTCTGATCTCCTCCATAATAGAGTCAATAATGCTTCCCAAACTAAATACTTACATGAACTAAAGGAAATCATTATTTAAAAACCAAATAAATTAAAGAATCCAACCTTCAGTTAAGAATTACTTAAGATGGTGAATCCACCAATTTAAGGCTTGGGAGAAAAGTAGTCATTCCCAAATTTTAACATCCTTAGGATTTAACCAGGTTTTTAAAGTTACTTGTTACAAGCCTACTTTTATGCTTTGATAGAAAAAACCCGCACACTCCCACCATGAAGTTCTGCTAGACTTACTATCTACTTTCAGTCTTCAAAGCACGCGTGGGTGGTGATTGATGTAGTATTGCAGAGTGAATATAAATGCCAAAAATATTAAAGCTCTTCAAGTTTTCTATTTCTATAGAAAAATGTATCTACTCCTTTTCATTGCTGTAAAATGCTGAAGTTGGAATTCAATTGTACTGATTATGGAGACTAAGAATCAACACATGCTATTTTGTTTGGTTTGGGTCTGATTCCCATATTAAATACATCGTGGTTTGTCCAGAATTGGAATATAGTGTTCCTTGCTGAAAATAAATACATATTCACATCTTATTCATATCTGTATAGGTGCATTTCTTACACAAATTTTTTTATTTGTATTTTCAGTGTAGTAAGTACTGTACATTTAAAGTACACTGTTAATACTAATTCTGTAGGAGAAAGCTTTACCCTATCTTTCAATGGGACTTAAAATGACTGTCATTATTTTCCCTTATAGTAAGTGGTGGAAGTTTTTATACTCTACAAAACAGTGGTATATGACACTTCATTTGGATGCCATACCATTTTGTCACCTACTTTTATGGATACTAAGACTTGAAGCCTTTTTTGCGGTAGGCGCTGCGCAGACACCTCCCGTGGTCATGGTCTACACCCTGATTACAAATAGGGAAGACAGAACTAGAGCAGAGTGAAGCAACTTGGTTCAAGTCAGAGGGGAGATCAAGAAGAGAGCTAGGAACAGGAGACAGGTATCCTGCCAGTCCAAGCCAGGCTGTGTGACTTCTTGTGTTGTATAAATCTGAGACTTTCCAAAGAATTGGAGAGTATTCTATTAAGAACGAAGCTTTGCTGGTAAATCAGGTGGTCTCTGAGGGTGGCAGCTATCCAACAATTCTATGATAATTAATTACTATTCTAAATGCAAAAAAGCACCTTTAAATAGCATTGTTGTAACTGTTCAAATGCTGACCTTTCAGCAATGACTGTGGTAGTTCAGAGTCTGAAAGCATAAAAAAGTCCATTACCTGGAGTGTTGGCTGGCTGACAACTGACGATTATTTTTCTTGCAAATTATTTTTTGTCTGTGTGAAAATATTGTTTGAGAAAATTGGGAACAACACATTACTTATTTCTCTATGTATCACAGGAAATGTGGCCAAGCACGTTATGTAGCTACTACCAAAGCATTGCACTCATCCCTACTTGTTTGTCTCAACCTTGTGTGGGGAGTTAAGTTACGGTAACAATAGGCTCCACCTGTGGTTATGACAGCAGCTTATTTATCTGAAGTGAGACTGATGAACTAGGAAAAGCAGTATCTTTTTTGTGCTCTTTATCTTGACCCGAACAAGACTATACAACTGATTAGTAAATTACTATAGCTTCACAGAGAGAAGGAATTTCACTTACCCTGAAATACACACTTTCTAACCAAGGTACTTAAATATATGCTTTTCTTGAAGCAATAAAAAATTAAGAAAACTAATATCTTGTTTTATCAAGTTATAATTGGATAGAAAATGGAGGATTTCAATAAACTGAGGATACTAGAATCTGAATGGAGGTTACAAAAGAAACAACTGGATACAAGGCAATCCTGGAGATGGCAGGTACTGGGGAAAAGGAGTAGTAAAGGATATAGGCTTTTGGGAACAGAAATCGCATAACTGTTAGATTTGACCTTGTATATTAAGCTGTGGAGGTGAAGGAAAGAGCTAGGCTTCTGAATTCAAAAGACCCAATTTCACCAGAATGAGGGAATTGATAGGCATATATAATTGGATGTTGCTACTGTAGGGTCATGGTGGAGGCAGGGAGGTTAGTATGAAGGTAAGACTGCAACTGATAATGGCTCAGCAGAACCTGTTCTTTCTGGAAATAAATATTTAGAGAGGCTGGAATGACTGTGCCTAATAAAGAAATTATGCATGCAAATTATGAAGACAAGTAAGGCTTATAAAGTGATTGGGAGGCTTACTAAACATAGAGATTGACCACAGACACAAAAAGTGACTTAAAAGGTGAGAAAAATAGAAAATTTTGCATACAGTCCATAAAATCACTTAAAAAAAAATCTTTCTGATAGCACTCAGAAAAGCTGGTGAATAGTGATATTATGTAGATTGGTTACTGCATATTTAAATGTAGGCCAAAATATGTTTGCTACAACAATAATTGCTAGAGTAGCCTTTGAAATAAAGGGATGGGGAACTCATGAATTTTTCTCTCACTTGTTTGGAACAGGCTGCAAGCACCCTGGGAAAATGATTATACATCCACAACGCACCATCTTCTAAGTACGTGGAAAATACTTTTATACTATGCTGAAGATTTGCCAGCTTACTACAAAGGCCTTACCTCATGTCTTCAACAGTGTTGATGCAAATGAGGTACAGTTATAGTCTGGGGTTTTGCTGAAGCATCTTGTCTCCTCTGCTTTTCTTTGTGGTTTGTTGTCTGGGTTTTTTTTTAGTGTTTCCTCTTTGATTTTGGTGTTTGCCACAATGCGGTCTCATTAGGAGTGCTTCAATTTTATTTTTTGGTCCACATGCTTGTAACAATATCTGTGTGAAGGAGTGTGCATTCTCACAGAATGTTGTAGTCTATTTAACTTCTTTCATTATGTTATTGTGCCAAGTATTATTTGGGGTGTGTGTCTGTGGGGTGTGGAATGGATTTCAGACCAACCGTAAGCCATATGTTAATGATCAACGAAACTTGTAGGTGCTTCATGAAATATATTATAGGGTGACTTGCGATTTAGGCTGGAAAGGACTTTTGGAAGGCCAACTCTCTCCTCTAATTAAGGACGGGTTATTTCAGGTTGCTCAGGGCCCTATCCAGTTCAGTTACAAGTATGGAGACTCCAGATTGGGCAACTCATTTCAGAGCTTGACCACCCTTACTGAGTTCTTTTTTTTCCCATGTGTGTATATATGTCCCTAATCTCTAATTGGAATGACCACTGTGTCCATTTTCTCTTATCCTATCACTATGTAGCTTCAAGAAAAATCTGGCTGTGTATCTTGCTAGTAACTGTACCTGAACATTTCTACAGTGAGGAACTTATCTCCTCCTTGAGGTCCCGTGTAATTTTAAGTGTGGAAATTCCTTGAAATCTGGTCATGATCAGGCAGCAGTAGTCGTGATGAATTCTCATGGGTTAATTTCTCTTCCCCAGTAAGTTCCTGAATCTGGTATCAGGGTTAAGTTGTGTTATACTTTAAAGAACCCTATAGATATAGGATCGTTCTATGCTGCTTGTTTGAGCTTTTTTTCTTCTCGCCTGAGAACAAAGCAAGATAAAATGTGAGTGTAAAACCTTTTCAAATGCACTGGTGAATGCGGTTGACTGGGAAGCAATTTCATTTCACTCACAGTGGCTGCTGAGACATCAGGTTTTTATTCCATTTTATAATGGGTCACTCTTAAGTTTGTCAAATAATCCAGTATTTTCCAGATCAAAACATCCCAATTTTAGATCGATAACTTCACTTTAAGTCTCTTTGAGTAAGAGGTGCCTATGTACAATATCCATTATATATTGGTGTATAATTTCAGTGTACTCTTAGTGTAAGTTATTAATTAAGCTAACATAATGTTCATAACCACATAATTTAGACTTGCTAAACTCTAAATGCAGATATAAACTTTTTCTTAAAATTATATTCTAACTTATAATTAGTGTCTTGAAACAACTGAAGGATTTTCTTCTTTTCTTCCACTAAAATAATTTTCTCCTGATTTGTAAGTGCTGATTTGTAAGTGAAACTTGATAAAAATGGGGCATCTGCAGCCAAATTTTGGGGAAGATGTGGGACATGAGATACATACTTGGAAAATTATCAAGAAAGACTACAGGTGAACAATTATCCACAGAGAAATGTCACTTAAGGCAGTGAAATGGCAGCTGTGTGGGAAATTATATGTATTTGGATGCATTCACAGGGGAATTGACTGCAAAGATAAGAAGTTAGGGAGGTCACTCTGGTAGGTGGTACTGATGACTGCAATTATCAAGACCCTTCTTTCATCAGTACCCTCTTCTTTCAAAAGTTGATGAAGCAATAGTGCTATTAGCAAAGTCCCTCCCCCCCCCCCCCCCCTTTAATCTGTTCTAGTTCTTGTTCTTAAGTAGGAACAAAGGAGATGTAATTTCAGAGACACTATTGTGGTAGCTGAGGCATGGGATTAAGATTAAGAAAGTAAACCAGGCAAGAGAGTGTCAGGTTTCTCCAGATGCTGGTAGGTTTTCTTACTCATTTTCTCTTTGCTTTGCACAGTAGCATGAATGGAGGGTGGGGTGTTTGTTCTGATTTGCAGTCTTCGTGTTCAGCTTCATAGCTTTAGTGGGGTTCAGCCATTCCCTCAGTGCTCTGTAAATGGAATCTTGAAGCTGAATTTATTAAGGAGATTGTTCAGTGTACTGCAACTGGCTGGAAAAATCCAGACAGAGTTCACTTGAAATAGATTTATCTCCTTGTTGTTTGAAGCTGCACTAATCAAGAGAAGATGAGTGTATCTGGGAAGGCTCAACGCTGTTTGAAGTAGTATGAAGTTAGAAGCTTTGGTGTCAACATTTTGCTTTAGCCCTTCTCCAGCCATTTCTAGTCACCTGGCTGACAATAAATTTTGTCCTAAAGTTTGCTGTGGGGAATGGCCCTTTCGCCAGTGCTCGTGACAGGACTTTTCTGGTTTATAAAACATTTCCTTTTACCTTCAGAAGAAGGGAAGGTCCTAGTCAAAGTATGCAGATGCCTTCAAGCCTTGAAAGGTGACCCTCTTCCTCTTTCAAAGTCTTTCTTCAGGCTGTCCCATGCAAGGGAGTGTGTTAGACCCTGAGGTTCTCACATGGTTGTAGGCACTTAATGATGAGCAACGCAACTAGCTGCAGCCTGGGGTGGTCTCATTCAGCAGCGCTGCTTTGTGAAGCAGCATTGACTTGCACCAGCAGAGGATGTAAACAAGTTGTTCCATACTTTAACCTCAAAGCCTCCTTGTTAATACAGCAGTAAATGTACTCATTGCAATTAAAATTACTATTTCTTCTCAGGTAAACATATGCTGAGGTTTGTGCTTTATCACTTTGAAATAGGATTTCTCCAACTTTCCTAATTAGCAGCATTGCCCAAACAGAAAGAAACATATGGCTCATGCCATGCTGACTTGAAGTCTTTGGAGTCCCACTGGAGAATAATTAAAGTGATTTTGATTTACTGGCATGACAAAGTACAAGCCATTCTCATTTGGCCTTATGTCTAGAAGCTCTGAGACAGTAAGGTACCTTAGCAGGAGAGCTGTAATAATTAACATGAGCCAGATTGTTGTTATTCAGATAGCTTTGTTGCCGTTAACAATCATTTGTAATTATTAAGAGACTTTACATAATCCATGCAAGATGTTTACCCATCCCTGGAACCGCATGTTTAGTTGGGCTTAGTTTAAACTGAATGGTGGATAGATTGTAACGTTTCTGTTCTTCTTCAGGTAAGTTGTTATAATGAAAAAAATCTCTCCTGTCGAATAGAATGCTTCCCCCTTTTTTTACTGATAACACCAAGGAACATGCCGTCCAGTGCAGTTTTGCAGAGATGTACATTTATCTTTATTTTTCCCTTTGGAAACAGTTGATAAAAAAAAGATGCACATGGAAAGTGCAGGTTTCTTCATCAAACAAAAGGAAAATTTTAAAATGGAATTTTTACAAATATTCAGTAACAGCTCAACCTTTTCTCTGGAAAACAGACAATAATAGGTGTTCATATGAGTGAACACTCAGCTTCCTCCTAGGAAAAATTTAGGTGGAATTTATACCCAGCGTGGTATATATTTTTTATATATATATATATATATATGGGTATATTTATACCCAGCATGGTACTCTCCTGATGCTCACCATGACCTGTTTGCATATCACTATAAATTTTACCCCACAAATGGCTGTTTAACAAAGGTATGTGTTGTCTCCTGCAGGTTAGTGAATATAAGCATGAATACTGCTGAACAAACAGAAATTTAACTGTGTAATGTAGGCAATGTCATAAATATACACCGCTTAGAAAATGCAGAGTAAACAACTGATGTCAAAGCCCTTGTTCAGAGGCAAACAGTATGAAGAGCATGAAATAGGAAGAGCTTGAGCTTCTTGACTGACAGAGTCTTGCCAGTTAATTTTCAGAATAGGTTTCTCTGGGTTCTATTTAATGTAAGCTTCTAGTGATGCTCTAAGATATCAGTATGTTAAACTGCACAAGATGAAACCAAGGCCATAGCATGGTTTAAGGTAGAAAACTTAGGTGCTTGGGACGGTCTGGCTGAAGCTTAAAAAGTGGAGGGATGCCTGGGGTCAGGTGTACTAATGAACTTCTGATTAAATAAAGTCTGATGAGAATGGTGACTCTTGAAGTCTTCATCCTGCACTGGAACTGGAATACACTCTTTTGTAGTTTCAAAGTTAAAGCTATTTGCTTTTTTTCTCTTGGGAGGTGCATCTAAATTGTATTGTCTGAGCTATAGAAATTGTTTTATGCTATAAATGGGATTTTTGGGGGGCTTTTGAAAGTTTTAAAAACCACTGAGTCTTTAAATTTGGTTTCTTTTAGTTAATAGCTGAAGGTTACCAGGCTTCAGATATCAAAACTTCTAAATTGGTGTACAAATCTTACCCCATAAATGGAAAATTGATGTTGGTTCTGTAAATTACTAAATATTCCGTGTAATCCTTTCAGAAAATAGTTGGAAATCTGGACTTTGGGAATTCTTGCTTTCTAATGCAGATGGGTGACTTTAAGTCATGTAGAACTGGTTGGGGATTTTTTTGTGGGTTTTTTTTTTTTTTTTTTTTTTTGAGTGGGGAAAATCTATTCTGCAACTCATATTTTGCTTCTTTATCTTGCCAGAGCCAATTCTCTGTTGCAAGATGCTTCTTATGTTTTCCTTTGCCCAACCTACTAAGTACAGCAGTCAAGCTTTCTGGTTTAGACCAGATCATAGACCCGAGGAAAGTAATTCCTTTCCCCTCCTTGTTGGCAACTTCAGGAGGCAGGTTTCTTAATACTTAAGTGTGAGACAGAAATGGAACAGGATTTTGCTGGTGCGTGATGCTGCATATTTGAGGAAGTCACAGAGGATCTGTGCACAAAGAATCAAGAAGCCTTGTGTTTTGTGTGGGAATTTATCATACAACTCTGCACTGGTTGAGGGCACTATACAGGCTTTGGTGCCTAAGGAATTTGCAATGAGTTGAAAACGATTCTGTTTCATTGCTAATATATGTTCTACTCAAACAGAAACTGTAAAACTGAACTGAGCCCATCCTAAGTGTGAATCTTTGCCTCTCTCTCCAAGAACATAGCTTTCAAAAATGTAACGCTGTGTGACGCAGAAGTTGCCATGGAAAAATACATTGAGCCAATCATTCATGATTTATTTATAGCAATTAGAATGCACATCCCAAGATCCAATAGTAACTTTGACTTTAAATAAAAAATTTTAAAAGTCCAGACAAAAGATTGAAGCATGTAAATTGTTGGGAACATTTGTGAGTCTGTATGGTAATACGTTATTTAAAAAATTGGCTATGTATGTTCCTGGACAGGGCCTTGAAGTATCAGTGCTGCTGGTATTCACTTCTGTATTTCTGCTGCTGATAATTTTATTACTGCTGTTGTATAGTTACCATCTGTTCAGTGACTATCTAGAGGGTATAGTAAATACCAGTTCAAAGTGTGATTTTTCTTCTAATCATCTCTTTTTGAAAATGTTTGTGTAAAAGTGAATGCTTTGGAGAGATCTGTACAACCTGTATCTTGCTGTGCACATGGTGCCCAGGGTCCTTAGAGCTGGATGTGCTTGCCTGTGGTGCTTAAACTACAACAAGCAGTGAATATCTTCCTCCTGATGGCTTTAAACTGCATTTGGGCAGAATATTTTTGTTTGTTTATTTTGATTGCAATTAACTGTATTTCAGTGTTGACCTTTTGGAGGTAAGTGCTGAAACATCAGAACTTCTGTTGATCTCCCATATGCATTTTATCTTTGGGCAATGATGAAAAGCAAATGCACAAGTCTTCAGGTTTAAGTATTTATATTTATTTGTTTAATGGGTGGACACCCGTTGCTTTCTTCTCCAGGGTCATGTCTCATGGACACGTCTCATGGACATGTTGACTCCATTGGAGCCTAAGGAACTCTGAGTTTATTGCCCTTGTCCTATCATTATGTTGCTTGCTGAGTTTTGTTTCAATGTAGCAGAGAGTCGGGAGTGTTAGCTCTCTCTCATGTATAGTGCTGTCAGATGTTAAAGCAGTAGTGTTTAAAGCATATCACTTTTTTTCAACGGGGGCCATTGCTGGGGGAATTCTTGCAATTTTTCAGCTTTCATAATTTTAACATTGAAAATATAATGTTAAGGAACAAAATCTACATAACAAAAATCTGAAAGCAACTACTGCATAGCTGGTTTTAATTACCTGGAGTTAATATGCAGGGTTGAAAACTTAGGTTTCACTGCCTTGGAGCTGGGTATGTAAGAGACTTTTCCGGATATAACCTAAGCCTTGTCTTATTCTCTCCTGGTTCATGGACCTGATAGAGACTTACTTTCCATGAAGTGATTTTGTATTATCTTTTGAGGCCTGTTGACCTTCTCAAGTCTTTGTGTGGGGTGGGAAGGAAGATGGGCTTTAGGTGGTCATGCGCATGCTGGTCGATCACTCAGTAGGCCACATGAAGGCTGCGCTTGGACCCGCAATGGGAAAGGCTGCCACACTGCTGATGGAGCACATGGACTTATGCTCCTGGGCTCATGATCAATGGGGCTTCCTGAGTGGCTTCTTAGTAGGGAACATGCCTCCATCTGCTCCCTTGCAGTGTCCTTCACTTGGTCCACCTCCTCTTGCCAGAGGGCTGGAGGGCCATGGGGCTCCACCCCAAGTGTGTAATGAGTCAGGTGTGGTAGGGAATGAGAGGGAAGGGTCAGAAGGTGGAGGCTTGAGCAGGATGCCTGACATTGTCAGGAAGCCCTTCTGCAAAAGGGAGGGCCTTTGAGAATTATGCTGGCCATGCAAGCAGCATGAGACAGTGGCTTCAAGGCTTGTGAGTCCTTGAGCATCCACTCTGAGAGCTGCTGTTTTAGGTCATGTAATGCATTCAGCTGAGTGAGGATCTCATCCCTCAACGATCTCTCACTTCCTTGCTTGATTTGGCAGCAGAATAATGACAGCTGTCCCTTGTTGGGTTTTACTGTGCCACTTATGCATGCCATAGACAGCGTCTCACTTGTGTGGGGTTTTGTTTGGCATGTGCAATAATTTTGCCATCCTAAAGGACTTAAAGAAATCATAGGGTTCTTCTGGAAGTAAGGAGCTGTGTCCCTTTTAGGAGAATAAAACATCAACAGTGTTGAAGCTGGGTAAAAGTTCACCTTACCCTATATCTCATCTGCAAAACCACAACTCCTAAGCTTCACAAAGGAACAAGCTGCCAACTGAGAGACTGCTTTACCTATTTTGTTACCAAAAATTACAACTACAGTTGACTGGAAGCTTCCTTTGTCTGCAGGCTTCAAGCGTAACAAACCCTTTCCCATCTTTATTAATTCAGTTTTTATCTCTAGTACTGTAGAGAGGTGCCCGGGGTTGGGATGACATTTTGAGCTGGGATTCATGAACTTCAACTGGTAGGCATCTGCAATGCAAGCAGCATTGACTTGTCTAGATTCCCTTCAAAGTTGATGGAGAAAACCTAATGTTTTTAAGAGGTGATTTTTTTCATGCCATGGCAGCTACCCAAAATCAAGCAGATGTATTAAACCTTAGAAGTTTCTATTTCTTCACTGGTCAGAAAGGAGTCTGGACAACTAACTTTTTATTTGTCTATTTAAATTTTGTCCAGTTGAATCCAAACTTTAAAATCTGTATTCTTATTCCTCTAAGCAATATTTTATTCAAAGGAGGCTAACACCTAGCAGTGCATAAACTGCTCTCCACTTGTTGCTTTTGGGACAAAATTTGCTGGCCACAGATTATTGCTCTTAAAGAATTGCCCTTAGCTTTTCTGGCCATAAACAAACATGGGCTTGCCTGTGAATACTTGCATGGACCAGCTGAGCCCCTGAAAGCCCCTTGAGATTGCTGTGGGAATTAAGTGACCAAATACTTTAAGAGGCTTTGGAAAATATTAACCTGTGACCAGCTTTAGCGTTTGGTAGGAAACAGTGTGATTTTCCTCCCAGAAAAAAATCCAGTTAAGAAAAGAGAAAGATTCATTTCACCTCTCAAAACTTCTTGCTTCTTCCAGAAACACCTGGTTTCAGAAACTCTGAGGTGTTTGGCTGCCTCTGGCCCCAGCAGTTTGCTTGGTGGGTGGGCTGCCTGGGCTGGCCATGTCTGCAGGAGGTCTTCTGGAGCTCTTGAGGAAGCTGTCTGCTGCCTGGCAAAACTTCAGTGGCATCAACATGCTCCTGTGCAACACTCTTGATCCTTCTGTAGGAACATTTTTCTGACAGAAATCTCTTCCATCTGAAAATCTCCAGCCAGCCAGTTTTGGCAGATAGCATGAATTCACATGCTGAGCTATCTGGAGAAAGTGCCACAAGTTCATTGCATTAAACAGGGTGAACGTGCAGAAGGAAAATGTTCTCCAAGCCTGCCAAGACGGATAACTGAGCCTTACAGTCCTTCAGTGAATTCCTTCTTTCCCATCTATCTAGTGATCTCAATTTAGCACTTTCTTCGAGCCCCTTGTGTTTGTGTACTTCTCCATCTCCAGTGCCTAAGGTGCTATGCAAAATTGTATTGAATAGCCACCTGCAGACCAGAGATGTTTCCCACCACCCACATCACACACAGTAGCTGAAATCTGCAGCTCTGTAAAGTACTTAATGGGTGGGTTTGGGGGGGTGTTAAAGTCCATTTAATCAAATGTGTCACTCTAACTGATAATTTAGCACCATTTGAGATAAAAATTAGCACGTCCATGAGAAATCTGTGACTCATTCTTTGTTATAGCTCTGCTTCAGAGTCCAGGGAAAGATTAGAGTGCCCCAAGCACAGGGCAAGTAGGGAGAAATGGGTAGTGTCTCTTCTCAGTAACGAGGAAGATACAACAGCTCGGTGTTTTGTGGGGCTTTTCCTGTTTTCTTTTCCTTCAATAAAGCCTATTGCAAGCGACACATTGAAAAATGGGGAATATTTCCTTGGTTGTGAGCAAAAATAGGAGCCAAATAATAAAGTTTCAGTTCCCTTCTTGCCTTCAGGCCTCTTCTGTGGAGGGTAGCACACGGTGCTGGGGAGTTGTGTCCTTGTTTCTTTGTGCAGGATCTCAGAGTCAAAATTCTCCTTCTGTTCCCCCATTTCTTTGGTCAGGTAGGCAGGCTTATGGTGCCAACATAATCACATTTCTTTTGAGAGGCATTAGATTCATGTTTCAGCCAATTTTACAACACTGCTATACTTGGAGTAGGAAAGTGAGGAAGTTTGACTCTGTGCATGGACAGATCTCTTGCACTTCCTGAACCTTTATTCAAAGCTATGATTCCTAGAAGTAGCCATAACATGCCAGATGCCTCATGTCACACTTCTTTCAGGAGAAATGGATTAATTATGAGACTCAGTTACAATCTTGGAACGGATTATTTTAGTGCTTATATACAGACATGATATCTTTAGATTTTCAGCTTGCTGGCGTTAACTGTATCACAGTGAAAATACCAATTGAATTAGCAGTCCAGTGAGATTTTTGAGAGCTGGGAAATAACTCTGCTTCCTGTTGTTTGGCATGTGTGTGGAGGTAAAAACTGCCTGGCGGCTCAAAGACATATTTAGAAGTGATCTTTAATATTAAATGTATTCAAATTGATTTCTAATGGATGTAAACAGAAATAGTGTTCTCCTCTCAAAAATGGATATGGGTGGAGGATGCTCATGGAAGTTCAATACACTCTTTTTTTTCCTCCCTCCAGTTCCTCCTGGGAGGACTCAAGTTGCTAGAAATAATTTTTCTTTAAAAGTGCGGTGAAAATTCTCATGGAGATTCTTTAGGTCTTGTCTGTGAAGGTTGGAGCTAGCTTAAGACCTTCTTCTCTCCTGTGTTGCTTCTTCCTGCTCCCTCAGTTGTACCGATATGGTCTTTTGGAGTTATTCTGTGTTACAGAAAAGATCCAGGTAAAAATATCCTTCTAGAAAAGGAAGGATAGAGAGTTATTTTTAATCTGAATTGACCTCTAATGTTATTTTTGTGCAGAATGTGGTTATAACTGCTAGAAATTAGCCACTGTGGACATAAAAGCTACAGAAATCTTCACAAAGTGGCCACTCTGTGTGGGAGAGAACTTTTTGCCTTGAGTCTTGGAATTGAAGGATTGAAAGCCAAAGACACGGTCTTATATAGAACAAATGCAGACAAAGCACTGCTGTAAATGCAAAGGTAGAAGGTTGCTGGCAAAAGGTGCACTGTGCTACTCTTAAAGACTGTTAAAATATTTCCATAAAAAATGGTTTTGACAGAAAATTTGTTTTTTATTGAACAAAGCTTTTGCTGTAGAAAGCTGCCCTCCCTGCTCCCCTTCATTTTGTATTAAAAGAAAAAAAATATCATTCACCTGGTCCAGAAATTGTGATCTGGTGCTTGCAGAAGTGCCAATGAGTTAAAAATATACTAGAGTCAGAGGCTGTAGCTTATGTATTTTGAAAGTGTAACCGAGGAGTCCAGTCCGCGTAGGAATGTGAGCCAGAGTTATGTAGGGTCTGAAATACACTTCCCATGAGGCACAGAGGGAAAGATTTCATCTTCAGTTTCCTAGACAAAAGCTGTCAGGTTTTTGTTTAATTTTCTGCCCTAGAGTCAATGTTTTCCAAGGTAGAGCTGTCAGTTCTCTGCTACAGCTGAAGAGGCAATAAATATGTTGACCCAAGCATAGCGCAGGCCTCACCTGCGTGCCCTAAGACTCTGTCTCCACATCAGCTCTGATGGTATCTGCAATTTCCATCCCTACTTCTTTTAAGTTCTCTTTGCTTCATATGACTTTCTAGGCAGACTTTTCATGCTCAATTTTAAAACTTCTAAATACAAGTGTAAACAAATAGCTGGGCTACATGTGCTCTCATGTGAGAGAATGTTCTTGTGCTCTGAGCAGCTGTAGCACGTGAACAGTGGCACTTGCTTGTCCTGGGGAGGGCACACCACATGGGGTTAGTGCAGAGCAGCAAAGTGCTGCAGCCAACATCTTAGAGTTGGTTGTGCTTCTCTGCTGGTCATGGGCAAGAGAAGAAAAATAATTTAAGGCTGCATATGCTTGTGCTGGAAAAAGCAAGAGAGCTCAGATGTTTACTGTGGTGTAATCAGCAACTCAAATTGACCTGCAGCCACATACAGCTGAGAGATGTGTGACGGAGAGGGGCTGTTTGTTTCCTGGCTGGATTAGCAAGATGCTGGTTGGTACTAGGGATGTGCCTGTCCCAAGGTAGGTACTACTGCCCTTTGAGTGACGGCCAAAGAGACCTTTTTTCCCCATGCAAAGCTCAGCTGACAGCAGTCAGGCTTGCATCCTCTGAATCTTCCCTTAACTCATTCATTCCTTCTCTACAAGACTAACTCTCCCTGAGGAGGTGAGACTGAAGCACTCCTGTCTGTCCCAAATAATTTTCTACTGATTGGACCTGGAATAAGAAAAGAGTTTCTGTAGCCCAAATGGTGCCAAGTGTATGCTCCATAGTACCAATCTATTTTTGCCTGAATGTGTTGCTTTGAAAGATACTGGGATACAAGTGGTGAAGGCACTTTCACTGCGTATGGGAGGATGTGCATGCGGTAAGCAAGCACTTTAAAATTTCATGAAGGATTCATCTCCTAATGGCAGGAGTGTTTCCAGACCTGAAACTATCACAGGGGTGCCAGTGTTGATGAGAACTAGAAGATTTATGATCCCTCACCTTGCTGCCAAACTGGGAGTCATCAGAAAGGAAGGCATAGGTCGTGCAATATCTGATGTGGAAGGCAGAAATAAAGCTGTTCAGGAACTGAGCTTATGCACCTTTGTGTCTGCTGTGAGTTCTCTCTAGTGGGCTGTGGTTAAAGAGTAATGGACCAATGCCAACCTCACATCCTCCATGGGCTGTGTGTGTAGCAATCTGTTGTTGGCATCCAGATCAACAGTTTTTATTTAACCAAATACATGTTTCCATATGTAATTCTGATGTTCGTGTATCAGTTAGGAGTCAGTCACCGCAGGACTCATTTCATATGTACTTGGAAGTATTACAGACACCAGTATTCACCTCTCCTGGTGTCAGCACAATGGCTGGCCACTACCCTATTCTCAAGCAGCTGTCAGGAACTTTGGCAAAGTGTAGCCTGCCAATGAGTGATTCGTGCCCTTGTGCTGTGAAATGCTACCAACTGTGTGCTGTGACTGTCTGGTGTCTGTCCTGGCTATGCCCGTCTGCAGAGGTGGGGACGTTTGCTTAGGTCATAATTCTCTGGTATTAAATTTTTTCTTTCTTCTATGCTGGGTTAACTTGTATTGTACTTAATGGTTTGTAAGCTTAGCCCAATTACGAGTGGGCAAGACTTGGAAACAGCCTGTTGGACAATTCCTATCTGCTCTTACTTGCTTCTCACTGCCTGAAGCCATCCCAGATCCTCCACTGTTGCTGTCTTAAACACTTCTCCATCAGCCTGTGCCTGCTTCTTCCTTCTTTCCTCTTTCTGCAACTGGAGGCATCTGACTTCACCTCTTTCCTCTGCTAGCTCTGTCTTTCCACATTGTGCAAATCTGGAGAAAAGTTTAGCTAAGCCTGGCCCTATGGATGAATTAATTTTGGAACACACAGTACCGTGGCACATAGAAGAGCAGTGATGAATGCTGCTTGCACTGTGACCAGAAGGACAATAAACTAATAGTTCCAGCGAAAGAGCTCTTTGCCATAACGTGTGTATTCGCCAAAATTACCGAGGGGAGAGCAGTGCCATGCTCAATTTGGTGGTTTCTCAAACGGACAATTTCATACTATTTTTAAACAGCACAAGCATTTCAGGATGGTAGGAACCAATGAGCTTGTTTGCACATATTAAGATATCAAAGAGCTCACCTATCTCTTCTATGCTCACCTGGATTCAGGGGATGTGAGAAAAAGCTGGAAATGAAACCCAGAGGTTATTTCTGTTTGTTTATTCAATAGTAAGCCTTGGATCTTGGTTTGTGACTTGGATTTCTGTCCTAGTTTATACAAATCCCCAAGGATTTGCCTCTCTTCAGCTGCTTACTGTATAGGCTATGTATAATGCTTACTTCTGATACAGAAGATGCACTAGTAATTAAGTACTCCCATATATCACAGAATCACAGAATGGCAGGGGTTGGAAGGGACCTCTGGAGATCATCTTGTCCAACCCCCCTGCTTGATCAGGGACACCCAGAGCAGGGGGCATGGGACTGTATCCAGAAGAGTTTTTAATGTCTCCAGGGAAGGACACTCCACAGCCTCCCTGGGCAGCCTGTGCCACTGCTCTGGCACCCGCACAGGAAAGAAGTTTTTCCTCATATTCAAGAGGAACGTCCTGTGTTTCAACCTGTGCCTGTTGCCCCTTGGCCTGTCGTTGGGCACCACTAAAAACAGTCTGGCTCCATCCTCCTGACATCCACCCTTCAGATATTTATAAGCATTGATGAGGTTTCCCCCCTTAATCTTGTCTTCTCCAGGCTGAATAAACCCAGGTGTCTCAGCCTTTCTTCATACGGGAGATGCTCCAGTCCCCTGATCTTCTTGGTAGCTCTCCGCTGGACTTGGTTGAGCAGTTCCCTGCCCTTCTTAAACTGGGGGGGCCAATACTGGAGCAGTACTCTAGATGTGGTCTCACTTGGGCAAAGTAGAGGGGGAGGATAACCTCCCTCGCCCTGCTGGCCAGGATTCCATTGGCCTTCTTGGCCACAAGGGCACAGAGCTGGCTCTTGGTCACCTTGCTGTCCACCAACACTCCCAGGTCCTTCTCAGTGGAGCTGCTTTCAAGCAGGTCAAGCCTCAACCTATACTGGTGCCTGGGGTTGTTCCTCCCCAGGACATTACACTTGCTTTTGTTGAATTTCATGAGGTTTCCTCAGCCCAGCTCTCCAGCCTGTCCAGGTCCCTCTGAATGCCAGCACAGCCTTCTGGTGTTATGCTATTAATAAAACTCCTCAATATGTGCTAGGTCACCCCAAAATCTATCCCAATCCTGCATGTAAAAAGTTGTGCAAGTTTTCTTTTAAAAGGTGTAGTTTGAGAACCTAAGTGCTAGGCTTCGAAAACACGCAGGGCTACTAAAGGAACTGCAGCCCCTATGAGTCACTTCTTATTTGGTGGGTGAGACAACACCTTTCCATTAAGAACGCAATATTGACTCACATGAATGTGAATGTACACCTGGAGAATCCCTGAGAGCCAGAACTTTCCTAAGTTCATTTCACAGAGTATAAATTGCAAACTAGTGCAAAGCCCTTTGCTAGAGCATTAGCTTTTAGTCTGAGATGATTTTGT
Organism: Phalacrocorax carbo; assembly: GCF_963921805.1. NCBI lineage: Eukaryota > Metazoa > Chordata > Aves > Suliformes > Phalacrocoracidae > Phalacrocorax > Phalacrocorax carbo. Next base: position 31,303,732 of record NC_087521.1, on the reverse strand, counting down.
GGGACTGCCAGGCTGAGACATCAGTTGATGTATGGAGAAAAAGGTACAACAAAGGCATATCTACCCTCTCTTGCTAAGCCTGCTGCACATTAGAGAGGGAACTTCTGTCTGCAGGTATAAACTTCCTTCATGCTGCTTTACTGAGTAGTGGGGGAGGGGGGGGGGGGCGGGGGGAAGGCTTATTATCAAGTTTAGTGTCTATCCAAGTCTGGTAATGTGGCTCACTTTTTGCTATGATGTCGAGCAAAAAGAACATTCCTGCATCAGGGTCTCTGTGGACCAAGCTGAGGAGCTGACTGGCTACGGAAAGACAGTCTGCAAGTTCTTGTGGCTGTTTTCTGTAACTCTCCACAGGTGAAAACAGCACGAGAGGGCCAAAGTGGTTCTCTGGAAGACTACAGGGAGCTTCTGTCAGTAATATGGGAGGGAGAATGGTGAAGGATGTAAGAGGTGCTGGGGTTTGAAATCATAACCACTGTAGACTGGCTCCTGGGTAGTTCTAGGCTTTTGATTAATCTGAGATATAATAAGGACAATGTGGGTGACTTAAATTTAGTGAAACACAGATGATGACCTTGGTCTAAACTTTTTGTGTC